>NC_091790.1:24545454-24848484 GCF_041296235.1 Equus asinus | reverse complement strand
ACCAAGACAGACCTTAGACGCAGAAGGATCCACTATGAAGGTCACACGGCCACCAGAGACCAGCCCGGCCACAGCCGACACTTACAGTCTCTCGTGGTGCCTTTGAGCCAGGCGCTGCCTTACAACTTGGCATATTTAATTATCTTTCAAGCTGACTAATTCCATTGTCCCTGTAGCCCTAGGCATAACTGGTAGGTAACTACCAGTATTGGTTCCATTTTACAGATGAAAGAGAATATGGTTTTCTTGAGTTAAAAAAAAAAAAACTATCTGATTGATACAATACAATCTGCAGGGGGACAGCAAACTTCTACACAGAACGTGGGAGGTACCAATCCATGGAGTCCTTGATGGAGAAATGTTTAATTCCAGCAATGGGATCCACCTCCAAGAAAACATCCAAAGGTGGTAGAGGTTATTCATCCTTTTCCCACCAATGGTTCCCAAGAGACAGTCCCACAAGACGTTCCCACAACAGGTGCACAGTGAGAGCCCGGGCACATCGCTTTGTATGTTTGCAAGACGAGAGTTTGTGAAAACACGTTTTAGGTTTGGAAATGTGAACAGTGTCATGCAAATGCCGGCACTACCTGCTTCAAAGAAGATTGCAGAAAAAAATCAAGAGCTGTTTTTAAACAGAGAGGGGGGAAAACACACCTTAACATCAGAAATAAAATTTACAAGAGTTAGCAGATATATCTAAAAGTCATGACAAGCTTAGCGTCTGCGTGAGTCATCCAGACTTAACTTGTCTAAACGCATGCCTTCAACGATTTTAACATTTCCTCTTTTCCTTGATGTGTTTCCTGGTGCTATTCCATATTTAAATATTTCTAAATCTTTAAGTCACTTAAAGCTATACCACAAAAAACTTGAAGCAGGTAAACTTAGAAATATGAACTCCAAGAAACCTACTCAGTATGTACAAGGATCCCCAAATGAATTACTTGAACACAGCTGTCAGCTCAAAAGCATAACCCTAAACCTTTGTGGAAACACTCTAGCTTCCTATTGAGGAAATCCTTCTCAGAGCTTTTTCTAAAGACTGGGCCCTGCCATTGAGACTGTAGGTTTCATCTGCCGTGATTTTGCCCCTGCCTGAGCCAGGCAATCGAAACAGTATAGCAGAGATACTACTAATCCCATAAGGGACACACAAAGAGCTTGTCGTCACCAAATCAGGAGCCAAAGGCTACGGGGGCCCCACAGTCATGGAGGACAATCACACTTCCACATAGCCCTCCCTCTCGCCGCAGCCCCATATGAGACCCCCAATGACAGGACACACACATGTCCACTCAGGCAAGCCACGGCATCCTTGGAAGGTTCTGAATGTGAGAAGAGCTACGTGTGAAGCGATCTGCGTCCTCTCAGCCTCCACCCACTGGTCCCACAGTACTGGGAGCCCCTCTCCACAGGATGGTCAAGTATTTGGAAAGCCACCCTATTTCTACTCTGTTCTTCCCCTCACGTGAATGACACCAGCGCCTTCATTGTTTCCTCCAGGACATGCTTTATGATAACTTATCCACTAAATATTTATGGAACACCTACCAGGGCCAAGCCCTGCTCCAGGCGCAGAGATCCATGTCTACGATCCTTACCTTCCAGTGGATGGGGAAGAGGGTCCCTAAAACCTCTTCTAGGAAAACGCTCCCGCTCATTTCTGTTCCTTGTAGAGCGCAGGGTGGGAGCTAAACACAGCAATCGGGTGTGGGCTGACCTTTCTTGTGGTCCAGATCCAATGCCTCCTCTGCCGTGGGCTAAGAAACAATTTGACCTGAAGTCCAGCATTGTTGAAAACTGTGATTCAGAGGGAACAAGTTGTCCCAATGCTTATTTCAGAAATAATTTTCAGTCTAATAATCTGTTTACTGGTGGCTAAGGGCTCATAGCACCTAAAATGTACATTTACAAGCAGTACAAAATGTCTATATATACAAGTAGCAAAGAGAAAAAGATAGACTACTCAAAGGTGAGCTGTTCGATTGATCCACAGAGAATAGCTGTCTTTCTACAGGAAAATAAATTTGTGTTCCTGTATGCACCATACACAAAATCAAATTTAGTATAATAGTATCAGAAGAAAAGAGAGAGAGTGTTTGTGTTTTTAAGTAGGAAGAACTTCTTAAACAACAAACCAAAAGAAGGAACAAAAATATTGATTGGCTTAAGAAGCTCAAAACTTCCTTATTACAAAAGACCCTATACATAGACAAAATGAAAGTCAACGAACCGCTTGAAGATATTTGCAGCATTGTGACAAGGTATTAATGCCTAGGATTTATAAAGAATGTCAAGAATCATTAACAAGCAGACAGATAACCCAAGAGAAAAATGAACAAAGGATGTGAACAGGTGAATAGCAAACAAGGAAATCAAAATAGCCGACAAAATATTTCGATAAATGCTGAACCCCACCAGTAACAGAGAAACACAAATTAAAATATGTCACACAAAGGTTGGCAAAATGTTTAAAACGTCTGAAAACATTCAGTCTCCCACTCTGTAGAAATCAAAATAGAGAGAAATCGGTAGTACCGAATAAAATTGAAAATGTACATACATTACAACGCAATTCCATTGGATGTGAATGACCTCGAGAAACTCAGACCACCATTGCTGTGACATCTAATAGCCAAAATTTGGAGATAAAGTGAATGTCCGCCAGAAGGGGTAAGACAAGGAAAGTCAGCAACACGTCGAAGGAAAATGGCGGTTGCAGATAACACGTGTGCTGTAATCCCACTGCTGTTTATACACACGCTGCTTACACACGTGCTGTAAAACAGGAAGATGTGGACAAGAAGGACCACACACCAGACTCATGCTAGTGGCTGCCTTTGGCGGGAGAGGCGAGGGGTGGCAGGTGGGATTGGGGCAGTTGTCAAAGAAGTTGATTTTAACACCATCTGAAACAAATGTGCTCACATGTGAAGCAAATGTTATTCTCGCATGGTGGGTACCCAAGTGTTATATCTAAGTTTTGGATGTTGAATGTCAAATCGTCCTTTGTACTTTCCTAAATTTCATTTCCTTCCAATTGAAAAAGGAAAAGCACAAACATAAATATAAGCTGACACTTGAGTGGATAACTTCACAGCCCCCAATTCGCACACCACCTAATTGAACTAGGATAATTAGAAGCCTCGTGTCATTAATAGCGTGCTGATGACCCAGTGGCTGCTTACACACGCCCTAAGTGTGCAAGCGAGGAACAGCCAAACCCAGCAGACCCAGCCCTCCCGTGCCACATGTGCGCGGTGAGAAGCGTCTGCTAAGCTAAACTCGCACCATGGACCACTCACTCCTTCCGTCATCCCTTCGCCCTCCCTCCTAGTGCTCTGTTCCTTTTCTGCACCTTATCTTTCTTTATGGCATGCATCACTGTCCCACATCATCTGTCTTTACTTAATTACTTATACTGTTTACTTAATTGTTTAACCAAATGTAAGCTCCATGCGGGCAGGGGTTTGTCATTATTTCATTGACTGTTGGACAAGCCCTGCGGATGAGAGGACAAAGGTGGACCACCTCCCAGGTCGTGCCTGTGCCAACACGAAACAGGCTGGACACACACACAGGAGCCAATACAACAGGGTAGTTCCCACAATGAAGCAGGAGTCGCTCTGGCTGAAGGTGCTGGAATAAGACCATGAGCATCCGCCCAGCAGAGAGCCAGAATTCTTCCCAAGATGTTTACCATGGAGCTAAAGACCTGGCACTAAAAATGCTAATGTATTTCCCCAAAGATTATTCTGATAACAAAAAAAGGACAAGAAAGAGCTGTTTCCACTGCCACCTAAACTGGCTTTTCTGTACTTCATTTCTGCTTATTTCTCTAGCAACACACTCAAGCTCCTGGAGTCAGGGCAACCAGCCAGCACCAGACTCCTGCACTGGGTCTGAACTGCCAACCCCAGAACAGGACTCACAAGGAAAACTCGAGGCACGCTCTCCTTGGCGAGGGCTGAGCCACCACCATGAGGGACGCTGCCCAAAAAAACTGACTTTGCAGGACCTCAGGCTCCCCGTACCTGGGCAGTGGATGAGGACCCTCGTGGCATACCCCGCATGGCCAACAGCAGCTCACTGCAACATCAGCTCGGGCCGGGAAGGACTTGTTGAAAACGCCACCCTGGGTAAACGCACAGCCGCAGACACTCAGCCCAGCAGAGCGTATTCCTTCCAAATTCCAGCTGGTTAGCCGTGTCACACTGCTTAAGGAGGGCGTCATATAAAAGAGGAGATACTCGAACATCCAGCAGAAGGCTGTGGCCTTGTGTTGCTGTAACAACAGGGCTGCTTACTCTACAGAGAGCTCATTACTGCCATCCTGCACCCAGGGGAGCCACCACGGCTCCCTGGGGACCCTTGGAATATCGAGACATGCACGAGGATTTGACGACATCTTTACACATCTGGCTGATTTGTATGCCGTCCTCTGCACCCAGCTGCTGCAAGCGGTTCTCCGTCTCCCCTCCTTACCTTTTTCACTCATATGACCCAAACTACACACCAGACCGACATCAGGCAGGCCTTGGCCTCCCACTCGGTGCACGGCCCCTCTTCCTTCACAGCAGAAATACAGGGTGAGAAAACGGGAGATTGAGAGGGACGTTAGAGTTTTGACTATTTCCCTTTTCCTACCAGCTTCTGGCACTCTCCGAAGGTCCATCTTCCCCATCACCCACCGAGTGTGGCACTGGGGCCCGGAGACATCACCGCGATTGCAAGTCTGCATCTCTCTCCAGGTCCCCTGAGTGCCTGAATTTCTGGAGGTGGTCCCGTAACCCTCCATCCAGGAATAAACACTACAGCACCGGGCATGGCTGCTCCCTCTCACACAGCACCTCACAATCACGAAATGCCATCACCAACCTGCATCTTCCTTTTTATAAAGTCTCTGAGGACACGCACCCCTGCAGATGCGGCGGCTTCCTGAGCCCCACGGCGGGGTCCCTCACCCTCAGCCGGGGGGGGCGAAGGCCTCTGATCACGGCCACCGCCCTGCCTGCCGCACTGCCGGCCAGTCGTGGGCCATGGTGGCCACCGATGGGAATGCTGGGAAGCTTGGCAACTGCTGCCACCGGCCTGGGAGAAGAGCCACACGGCCCAGAGAGGGCCCTCTGGTGTAATTAGGATCCCAGGGGAATCTTCCTCCTTTCAAAACACGGTGTCTATGGCGACAGGATGCTGAAAGAATAGTGCTGGGTCTTCTGCCCCCGTGGAGGGCTGAAGCAGCAGGTCAAGTGGAGCAGGGCCAGAGGGCAGAGAGGCGCACACCAGGGCTCACATCATGGCCCTCAGGGTGGAAGACCGGCCCAGAGAGCCTTGGGGACAGTGGCATCCTCGTGCCTGGCTCAGACATGACTGTGTCTCCTTAAAGGCAAGACACAAGCAAACACCTGGGGAGAGCGCTGGGAGGGGTCCAGCTCTTTATTAATCCTGTGGGCTGTGCTCCATGCCCACTTGCAGAAGGAAGCAGGAGTGGTCACCCCGATTCACTCAGTGACAGGAGCCTGCACTGTGGCTCCAGCTGGAGACTGTGGACGCAGGAGCTGCAGGACTGAGGCCATCCCTCCTAAACCCCTGAGGCCACAGCATCCTCCCGGCACAGGGAGTGCTGTCTGCCCTCTGCCTTCCTCCTCAGTGCACGTCGCTGTATGAGTCAGCTAGGGCTGCGTAACAAATACCGCAGACTGGGTGTGATGCTCAGACAGCAGACATGTATTCCCTCACAGTCCTGGAGGTGGGAAGTCTGAGATCCAGGTGTCGTCAGGGTTGGTTTCTCCTCAGGCCTCTCTCCTTGGCCTTCTCCCTGTGTCCTCACATGTCTGTGTCCTCGTCTCCTCTTCTTACAAGGACAGCAGTCATATGGGATCAATGCCCACCCTAATGATGTCATTTAAATTTAACCACTTCTTTAAAGGTCCTCATCTCCAAATACGGTCACAATCTGAAGTCCTTGGGCATTAGGACTCCAGTATGTGAATTTTGGAGGACACCGTTCAGCCCCTACCAATGACTGAATCCCAAACGCTGGGTTTCTACCAGCATCCTTCAGAGAACAAGGGGGCACAGTGACAGGCCCAGGACTGCCGGTGGAAGTACAACAAGCTCCCAGCCCTGTGTGGACAGCGCTTTTCTATCTACCTTGGCCCGGTGGACTTTCACGTCTGCCAAAAACCCTCTAGCACATCACTGCATAACAGGATTATCAAAATGTGGGGGTTATAATCCATCATCTCTACAGCAACTGACGACTCAGAAAATAGAGAGTAATTTGCAAAGGAGCCGTCGGGTCTGAGGGCATGTTCACGGTGTCACTGCAATTGTCCAGGAAGGATGCTGAGAACCAAGTGCAGAATGTCACACACCACGGCTCGGGGCGCCCTCTCCCCTCCCTCCATCCCTCAGGCTCAGAGCCAGCAGTCCACTTTGCGTCTCTACTGATTGCTGATATCGTGGCTATCGGTACACATTTCTTTTTGCCCTTGCTGACCTCCTGCCTCAACAACTTTTCTTTGGATGCTCATTTCAGTAAAGAAGACAGTGACCTGTAAGTGGCATGTGGCTCTGAACATGTGCAGACCAGCCCGAAGATGCTGCTCCCCTCAGCGGGAGAGGCAACCATAGGACAAGAAGAGCAATGGTCTGGGAGCCAAAAAGTGTGGGTTCTCAGAGCTCCTATGCCAGCCAGTAGTGATCAGATCCAAAGGCATCTTTGAGTCTAATTCCCATCTTTAAATCGAGGGTACCACCTGACTCCAGGCACGAGACTGTGAGGAGTGCTCAACAATAATCGCAAAATGATGGAGTTGAAGACCTCTTAGGGGCTGTCTAGTTCACGCGCTTGCACACTGAGAACGTTCCACAACATCCCTCACCGATGCACATCCGCGTGTCCTTGAGCTCTTAGGGATGGGAGCCCGTCTCTTCAGAATGACAATCCTGAGCCACTCTAATTGCTGGACCGCTTCATCACAGGGTAGACAGGGCAGATGCCCAGTGCGAGCTCACGTTGGCTCCACCCGAGGTTAGAGTTCCCATCTGGCTGGGGTTCTTTGTTGCAAACTCAGGCTCCCTAATCAAGGGTGGCAGGCAGCCTCCTCTGGCAGCCTTAAAGAGGCTCTCGGCACTCTGCAGCCACATGCAAGGAGGAGAGCACTGGTGTCCTGATGCGGGGTGATGCCCAGGGTGTATTGTTGATGGGAAAAGGCGTTATGCAGAAAAGCATGCATGGGGGGCTACCGCGACTTATGGACTCTTGTCAATGCAGGAACTGTCCCTAAAGAGACACGGGAAAGTGGAGGCATGGCCGTTTGTTGACGGGAGGCCGCGGTGCTGGTGGACGGGGCGGGAGAGAGTTACCTTAACATGGAAGGAGCTCTTTAGATGAAGAGCTGCATAACCCGGCCACTCCTTTCTTAGAAGAAGCCTCAGCAATAAAGTCAGGGGTCCCCGGTGGGCACGGGGTCTTCAGATCTTCCAGATGCTCATCCTCACACCCACCAGCACTAGCACAAAGTCGTGAGATGAGAAAAGGCTAAATTTTGAATAATCGCTAACTAATATTCCCGCAGCATTTACCCTACGCCAGAAGCCGTGTCAGCAGCTTGCACACGTGACCCCATCAGAACCTGGCCACACCCCGAGAGGAGGGGACCTTTCACCCAGGAAGATGGTGAGGCGTTCCAGCCGGTGGAGCCCAGCCTGAGGCAGAGGTGTGGTCTGCCTGGGCGGCCTGGGCCACCTCCCTCCCCTGCATCTTGCCGATTTTCAGCTGCCGCCTGGCCTGCCTGGAGTTGCATCTATGACTTGCTTCTCTCTCCATTCTAGGCTTTACAGGTAAAGGCAGGAAGAAAAACGAAGAGGCAGGTACAGAGGCTGGGACACAGCAGTGTTGAGAGCAGAAGGGCCAGAGGGTTCCGAGTCCGGCTTCAGGAGCCGAGGGGCGGCGGTGGCCCCGCCCAGGCCCAGCAACCCTGAGTGGTGACCAGATGAGGGAACTCCCCCGAGCCCCTCTCTTCAACCAGAGACCATGACTCCATCCACCACAGGCTTTTTGCCTGTTCTGGGGAGACGTCAGTGGGTGGGCATGTAGGGCTCCAAAACGCTGGCCACCTTCCCTGCCATCCCCTCTGCAGCCTCTTTCCTGGCAGGTAAATGCTGGCCAGGTGCCCCTCCCTCCAGGACCTGGGACCCACCTGTTCTTGCCACGGACTTTGAGGCCCCACCTTCCTTCCCCCACTCCTATGTGCACACACACGCACACACACCTGTGACCTCCCCACCCGCATTCACTCTCTCCACACCCCACATGTGCATGGCTCCCTCCTCTTCCCCAGACACCCCGATTTTTGGCTTCATCGGGGCTCTGTCCTCCCAGCACAGCCTCCTCCTGACCACATCGCTTCTCTTTGTCCCTTCGCTGTCCCCATGCGCTGTGACACAGCTTCGCATATACGGTCGTCTCCCTGTCTAGACGGTCAGCAGATGAGGCAGCCACCCTGCTGTGTTCCCAGCGTGTCGTCGGGCCCGGAACAAGCCAGTCTACAGCGTAATGGAGAGCCTCGCTGACCGGGCCTTGCCACGACGGCCTCATTCCTGGTGTTTAGGAAGGGCATGGACGATGCGCATTTCCTGTCGCCTTGTGCCTCGAGCTGTGAATTGGTGTGAAGCAACAGAAGCTGGAAATCTGGAAAATCTAAGCCCTTCCTCTTTGAGACCTCCCTCATGCTGTGTTGGACGGAGCATCTTCAGAGAGAAAAGCACAGCTCTGTCGGGGACAAAGTCTATTTGCCTTAAAAGGCAGGGCCGCAGCCTGGCCACACATAAAAATGGGAATGGTCCTGCCTGCCCCTGCCAAAGGCTGCACGTTAACACTCACACAGCTGCTGCAGCCAGGGTTACGACGGCCCCCTGGGGTCAGCGGGGACACAACAGAGAGCTGAGATGTGACAGCAGCGTTTCTGCAAGTCAGCAGGTGGCTTTGCTAACCCCACGCTGCCCTGAAAACTTGAGAGATGTGACTTCAGAGCTGCCTGTTATCCTTCTGAGGTGTGCAGAGACCGGCCCCCTCTGGCCTCTGAGTTCTGGAGGGTCCCACAGGCTAAGGGCCTGATGAATTGCAGGGAAGAGAAGTGCCTGGTCCCCGTGTCGGCCACACCAGTCATGGGGACGTTTTCTCTAGGTTTGCTGGCTGCGGTCTGTTCCGATGCAGGAGATCGTCAAGCCCCTGCCTGTAACTCTCAAAGGGGAAGCCTGTAGACAGGACAGGCCCGCCTGCTTCAGGGCCTGTCCCCGGGGAGAACTGCCCTTCAGTGACAGATAGATGATGACAGGGGCACAGGGACAAGGATCCTCCCTCCTGCTGGACTAGATGTTGTGGCAACCTGAGTCCATGGGAACAGCCAGGGGCCACCATGTGGAGCCCGGGAACAACCCCACCCAAGCAGGGAGTCTGCAGAGAAGGGTCTGAGCGAGCATCTCTGAGCTCTGAATCAAGGTCTTTCTGAATTTTGAGTTTGTGAACTTACAGATTCCCATTTTTTTGCTCAAGGCGGTAGGATCGAAATTTGTATCACTAGTGGATTCTAACGCTTAGTCAGTTTTGAGATTTTATGCAAAATCAAACAGACACACACGCTCCTGGAAATCTTCAGAACAAACAGAACATTCTTCATGACTAGTCAAAGAAAATCTTGAAAGGCAGAAGCCAGTGTTCCCATGAGAAAGGGACCCTGAAGATCAGAGACGGGCAAGACCAG
This sequence comes from Equus asinus, assembly GCF_041296235.1. Classification (NCBI taxonomy): domain Eukaryota; kingdom Metazoa; phylum Chordata; class Mammalia; order Perissodactyla; family Equidae; genus Equus; species Equus asinus. The sequence continues at coordinate 24,838,711 of NC_091790.1, read as the reverse complement.
GCAGGGTCTGTGGATTTTCTGATTCATCTCTTTCTTCCCATCCAGTCTAAAGAGTATTTAATCTGGACCAGGGTGTCGATGTCTTTAAAATCTTGCTGCAAAGCCTACATCAATGGCTCAGGTGCATTTATTAGAAGTTACATAAAATCAATGTCTATTATTTTAAATAACGACTTTGTTTCTAACTAGTTTAGTTACTGATAACCTGTGATCCTCCAGACAGGGGCCAGCCTAGCAAACTGGGCAGTAGGGCCACCACCCAAGGTCGTGGGTTAACAGAATGGAAACTTCATGCAGAGGAGACGGCCTCCGGATTGCAAGTCTGAGCACACCACGACTGTTGAAAGGAAGGCAGGCGCAGGCCACTTTCTCAATTCTCTGGCCGTTGTCCTGAATCCTCCCCAATGGATGTTTGCCCATCACAGTATGAAGGAAACAGCTCAGAAGCAGGTAGCTGTAACCACAGGCCTGGCCCCCGCTCTGCCACTCACTCCTCCTCTGACCTTGGGCAAGGCATTCCAACTTCTCAGACCCTCAGTCTCTTCATCTAGAAAATGAAGTGGATGGGCTGTGTGATTCCTAAGACCCCCTCCAGTTCCCAAATCATATGAGCGCCTCTTCGTAACCTGCAACGCAGAAAATCTGTGTTCCTGTACTTGTCAAGGAACCCAAACTCAGGGCCACGAAATTCTAACCAAAGGTATGGATTCCCTCTCCAAAGTGAGAGAGCTGTCTGAGGGGGTGGCATCCCCGAATATTTGAATATTGAATTTTGAATATTTGAATATTGAAGATGGCTTCAAAGGTCCTTGGGTGAAGTCCGCCCTGCAGACAGCTGTCTGAGTGGACCACAGAGAGCAGACTTCTGATAGATCTGCTTTTCTGCTTTGTATTTTGGTGTTGTCCCCTCAAGCCTACAATTCAGGACATCACAAAAAAAATGCTACTAAGAAATGCGCTATACTCACCGGAGGCCACTGTTGGGGATATTGTCCATTGCTTTTTACACGGTGCCCTCTTTGGGAGGACCTGCGGGAGACCCTTCTTTCTGGGCTCAGGGACAGAAAGAGACGTGTTCATCTGAACAACTGCTTTTTGGTTTTTGTGAGTTTTGCTTTTTTTTAATCTTACGCTGACCCACTCCTTGGGAAGCCAGCAATCTCAGAATCAGACCCGTGGCCCACCATCTGCAAGCACGCTGGACCTTCTGACCTCCACTCGGGGTACTGATGTCATGCGCAGCTTCAGATTCGCATTTTCTACCTTTTTTCCTTCACCTCAACACATGCACTTACTTGTTTTTAATCTCTTAATTCTTTTTCTTTTTTTTAAAGATTGCAACCTGAGCTAACATCTGTTGCCAATCTTCTTTGTTTTTCCTCCTTCTTCTCCCCAAACCCCTCAGTACTTAGTTGTATATTCTAGTTGTGGGTCCTTCTGGTTGTGCTGTGTGGGACACCACCTTAGCATGGCCTGATGAGTGATGCCATGTCTGCACCCAGGATTCAAACCCAAGACACGCTGGGCCACCGAAGCGGAGCACGTGAACTTAACCACTCGGCCACAGGACTGGCCCCTCTTACTTATTTCTTAATCTCACACTGAAACCATTTGTTAACTTTACTGAAGTCTGTAGGAGTAGGAAGGAGGATCCAGAAGGACACAGTCCACGGATGTGATGTTCACTTACATCATTTACATGAGGACCACGGTGGGCACCTTGGCAGACTCAAGCACTGGGCAGGTAAGGGCCGGGATTCAGGGGGTGGGATTTCTACGTGTCAATCTGTCTGTGCTTCTAGAAGCGGACATGCCCCTTGTTTCTGAATACCTCAGTTTTCTTAACCCGAAAAGTAGAAGGAAACAACTTTCACTTACTCTATAAAATCATTGGAAATATTATTTTAGGGGTTACTTTAAGGGGAAACATAAATTTACCTTAAAATTATACTTTATGCATAAAGATCTACAAATATAGGAATATTTATTAACCACAAATGTGCATATAACTAAGCACATACACCCTTAGAGACATTTACTAAACAAGAGAATCAGAACACTTCTTGCTTTACCTAAAAAAAAAAATTATATGCACGTAACTGGAAAGTCACAGATTTTCTTCAGAAAATATAAGACTCACAAATCCTATACTCATGGGTATGTCAGTGATTTTTAAATCCCTGTATTTCATACTTCTCCTTTTTAAGGAGAGTTATGTGAGATATAATTCAAAGTAATTTCTCTAACACACCCAACAAACAGATGGTAGGAGCTATTCTGCATGACCTGGTTTGGACCGTAATCTGATACATACTTACTGCATATGAAAATAATGTGTTTGAATGATTTAACTTAAAATTGAGCAAACTGGGGGGGGGGGGCGAGAGAAATGGGACAGTTACACTTTAATGGGTATAGATTTCTGTTTGGGGAAATGAAAGAGTTCTGGAGATGGATGGTGGTGATGGCTGCACAGCAATGTGATGTCCTTAACGCCACTGAACTTAACCTTGAAAATGGTTACAATGGTCAATTTTATGTTGTATATATTTTTACTACAATGAAAAAGTTTTTAAAAAGCAAAACAGAATTTTTAACGGCAAACTGCTAAATCTGATTCCCTTCGCCTAAAACTTCACCTTTCGGCAAAAGTTTCAATAATCAACTATGTCACATTTTCTTCCCTTTGCTTCTAAAATTGCAGGAAAATGACCCGAGTGGCCCCATTCTCCTTGATTGTGAAAATACACGTGAGAGCAATAACATTAGATTCATCTCGGCTGTAACACACCCTCAAAAACAGGACAGATTAAAAACAACGACAGCTTTAACTGGAGTTGGTGACCTGCTCTTTGCATCCACCTGTGACCTGAGACACTTTAACATCTAAGGATGCACAGAATCTCACCTCACCCCAGAAAACAACTTGTGAACTTGTCCCTCACTGGCCAAGACCCATCACGTTTGCAGCTTCCCAGCAATAAATAAAAATGATCAAAACATCCCCAGGATCCCCACTTGAAGCGCCAGAGCTCTCCCCTACCTTCCTGAGGAACAGTTTCTGCAGTTTCCTGCGCGGCAGCCTGATCATCGTTTATCCGCGGCAGCCCAGGGGCCGGGTCCGCTGGCGTTTGAGCCATGGCGCGCCGCCCCTTCTGTTATCAGCTCCCAGCAGCCGGCACCCGCGGGCGTCACCGGCAGCATCTCCCGGCGCATCTTCCCGCCCGCGCATCTTCCCGCCCTCGTCGCGCCCCTTTCTGCTCAGCGGCAGCAAGAGATCCCGGCAAAAGAGTCTGCACTCCGCTTCCCGCGCACCCGCGCCAGCCTGGGAGATGCAGATGTCCGGCTGCAGACGGAACCTGAGCCCTGCAAACTCGCCACTGTGGAAAGGGGAAAGGAGGGGAAAACCCAGCCTTCAGGTTGTCCACTCCTCCTGATCTAAATGCAAAGTTACAGACACGGCTCTGAGTCCTAACAGACTTCCGAATCTGTCATGTGGAACAAGTCAAATGTTCAAAACTGGGAGACACTCCAAGGGGGGTGGGGGGCAAACCTGCCAACCGCCAGAGCAGGAAAAGGCACCCTCCCTCATTCTTCTTACCTGTCGTGTACACTGAGAGGAGGGGACAACAGGAGGTGAATAAATAAAAATGGTTGCTTTTTATTTAGGTGGCACTGGGTCAACTAACGCACACCGATTATAGGATCGCATTATCCATTGTATTACTGCTTTGAAAAATGCCTCCACCACAGACACACATGCACACACCTGTACATGCACACGCATACACACAACTCTTATGCATGCACATGTGCACACGCAGGTACACACTCTCCCACACAGACACGCTTCTTCTCTCCAACTAACCACTACAGGCTAACTTGGAGTATGTCCCATGTGGGTAATCGAAACACCTGCATTGCCTTCCTTGTGAAAACTGAGCTCGCATGTTTCCTCCAGAACAATCGGCCTCTTTCTGGCTGTCACTTGCATCCAGCCTTGCCTTGGTGCAGCCAGAAGCATGCAAAGTTTAGCAGGAAAGCAACCTTTGAGCGTAGAGCAGGAGGTCAGAGCGGGACCTGTGACACTGGTCAAGAGTTTCCCTTTTTATTTTATTTCAAGCTCCTTGTTAGTATATAAATAGGATTCTCCTCTGAAGACATAAAGAGGCAACATGAAAAGTCTACCACCTAATAGTCAGCTTTTCGGTGGCGGATAATGGAAGTCGTGGTTATGGATGTGGGTGTGGAAATAAGTTGGTATAAAAATATAGGACATGAAAAGAAGGAATCAAAGACAAAGAGAAGGGGCTGGCCCCGTGGCCGAGTGGTTAAGTTCGCATGCTCTGCTTCGGCGGCCCAGGGTTTTGCTGGTTTGGACCCTGGGCGCAGACCTGGCACCACTCATCAAGCCATGCTGAGGTGGCGTCCGGCATCCCACAACTAGAAGGCCTACCTAGGATATACAACTATGTACTGGGGAGCTTAGGGTAGAAGAAGAAAAAAGAAATAGATTGGCAACAGATGTTAGCTCAGGTGCCAATCTTTAAAAAAAAAAAAAAAGACAAAGAGGAAATTCAAGACTGAAATGGAGAGAAATTGCCATGATTTAGGGCAGTGCATGTGACAGAGGGAGGGCCCCGTCCATCTCTTCCTCGTGCTAAAATGTAAAAATAAAGAGTATGCCTTTTCCAATCAAATGAAAGTAGTTGAAGGATCATTGTCATTTCTCAAGTGGCTGCTATTCCGGGAAGTCTTTTCTACCAAAACAACTTCCATTCGCTGAGTGGCTTCTGGAGCACATATGCTGCGGGTTCTCATTCTTGAATGGCAGAATTGGTTAATACGCATTTATCCACGTAAATGTCGTATTTGTGAGTAAGTGTGCATGTATGCAAATACACATACACACGTGTTTCAGACAAAGCACATAAGAGGGTTTGGGGCAGAGTAATTAGTAGGTCAGCCCTTTGTGGGAGGGCATCCTAAGGTAGAATTTTTATTAATCATACTTTCCATGAGAAAAACTTTTTTAGGAACCTATAATATAGGACTTTTAAAAACATGTTCCATACATCGACCATTATATACGCATTTTTTTTCTATTCCGGAGCCACGGGTAATTAATACATTCTAAAGCAGAACGATCATTCAGAGACCAAATTATGGCCACAGAGGAATATACCTCTGTTTTTAAAACTCTCCCAATTACTTTTTGCTCCTGAAAGCTGGCACAAAATAGTAACATAGAGAAATTAATAGAACTAATATTCTCCCTATTCTCACTGAACTTCTTATGGCTTCTTTTGTTTCGGTCTAGGCGGTCCCTGCACATTTCAGTCTTAAATTCTCCCTTTGCCAAAGCACTGGAAGCTTAAAAAGAATTCCAGTTCTATTCCTTTTCCGTAAAATTAATCCGTCTCACCCCTTTGAAAAGTTCTGGATCTCAAAATCTGTATGCAGTCTTTCACAGAAATAAGCAATCCCTCTTGGGAACACCCTTCGTCACTAACAGAGGACTCAGCTGGCACTATGGACACGGCCAGGACCCCATCCTGTCCTCTCGTAGGGGCTGCTGTCATGGGCATTGAGAACATTGTAAAAAGAGAAGTTTATGCTGCTGCAAATCCTACCCCATGGTATTTCTGAGTTATTGAAGGAGGACGATATAAAATATTTTCCTTAAAACCTGGGCTCTTATGGTCCTTCCTGGGTATTTTGTTTTTATTATTTTAATAGTCCTTCGCTTTAGCAAAAGACTACAGTATCTGCGCTTGATTGAAACTTAGAATCTTTTACTGAACTTTTGTCTGAAAGGCGGATGTTGGGGCTCTGGTATTATCTCAAATACACAGGAATACAAATGGAAAGCTTACTTATTTTCACCATCTGTAACCTATTTAACCCCTTGAAAAAGATGCTTATCTCACGTGGGGAATTTTCACAGCACAACCAACATCCGTTCAACTCGGGAATGGTTATTTCGAGAGAGGAGAGTGGGCTTACTTAGGGGAACAAACATTTTCTTAGACTATTTTCCACAAGGAATAAAATTAAAGGCTTCTTGAGAAATTGCTTAAACATTTACTTCTAAGGGTGCATCTAGCTGGTCTACCACCTAAAAGAAGAAAGCCCAAGAATTAAACAAGAAGCATCAGAGCAATCTCAAAAACAAGCCCCGGGGCCGGCCCGGTGGTACAGCAGTTAAGTGTACACGTTCTGCTTCAGCGGCCCAGGGTTTGCCAGTTCGGATCCCGGGTGCGGACATGGTGCCATTTGTTAAGCCATGCTGTGGCAGGTGTCCCACATATAAAGTAGAGGAAAATGGGCACGGATATTAGCTCAGGGCCAGTCTTCCTCATCAAAAAGAGGAGGATTGGCAGCAGATGTTAGCTCAGGGCTAATCTTCCTCAAAAAAAAAAAAAAAAAAAAGCAAGAGCCCCCCCCAGGGGCCAGCCCAGTGGCATAGTGGTTGGGTTCATGCACTCCACTTTGGCAGCCCAGGGTTTGCAAGTTCGGATCCCCGGCATGGACCTACACATTGCTTGTCAAGCCATGCTGTGGCAACATCCCACATAAAATAGAGGAAGATGGGCACAGATGTTAGCTCAGCAACAATCTTCCTCAAGCACAAAGAGGAAGATTGGCAACAGATGTTAGCTCAGGGCCGATCTTCCCCACCAAAAAAACAGAAACAAAAAACAAGCTTCCCCAAAGCGTTGTGTTGAACGTGAGGGCGATAAGATGATTTCTCAGAATAGAGCCTCCAGCAGCTGGTCTGGCTGTAATAATGAGGCACATGAGGGGTGCTCTGTCTTTCTTGGCAATAGGACACTAGCCTGGGTTAGGTTAACACAAGCCACAGGAACCCTCAAAAACAGTTCAGCCAAAAACGTCATCTTTCCTGCACCACGCATTTTGTCAAATTGCTTGAAACAGTCCCATGACCATTCTTGTTCCCTGTCATCATCGGGCGGCAGTGTGCGTCAGTACAGAACGAGAGAAACAGACGCAGCGAGTCTGGATCATCCTGACCTAACGTTATCAGGCCTTTTGTAGGAGTATTTTGAGTTCTTCTAACTGTGACTCAATTCAAAGTTCCACAGGAATCGAAAAGCAATTATCTAAGGCTTAGCGCTCTTGAAAACACATTAGTAAAATAGATCCGGTCTTTGTTCTTTGGCTAAATAGCCGCCATGTTAGATCTGGTGGCCTTGCCATAGAAACCTCTCATTTTTAGTGGGATTCAAATGCAGGTGTATGTAAGTATATGAACTGAATGTTGTCATGGTGACCGTGGCAAGAAATTGCCTTTTATTTTGTGCCATGGAACATCGTTATGACCACCTAGCCAGGGTGGTCATCTTCCAAATATGCATTAAAAAGAAATGATTTTGAAAAACAGCTATCACGATGTATCGGCCACTGATTTAAAGGAACTGCTCTTGTCCCATGTCGGGCTCCTGTCCTCCAGCAGCCGAACCAAAATGCCCGCACAGTTGGGCCCAAGAAATGAACAACCACCGCCACGGCAGAAAGCATCCGTTTCGTGTTTCCGTCTGATATCGTAACGCCAACCTTGAAGCACTAACACGTCTTCCTCTGTAGAACCTAGAATTTCATGTCTCTGCATCCCATAGCATCAGAGAGAGCATCTTGGACCTGCGGTGTCCAGGACAACACGATGTGTTCACTACGTTCTTCCTCTTCCCGGGCCCAAGCAAGGAGGCCGGGTGTGGTTAGCTTGGTACCACCTGGCTGAGTCCTCGCTGCTGGGAACAGGAGGGGAAGGGACATGAGGAGGGCACAGGTTATGCAGCCCCCGTGCCAGCCCTGTGTTTGGAACAAAGAGCCCCAGGATGGTGGCCTCGCCAGACAGAAACAGCCCGGAGCTCCCAGCCCCCTGGACTTCTGAGGGTGGCTGCCGAGGACAGCCACCTAGCTTGGTGACCTTGGGAGGAAAAAGTGAGCCCTGTTGTGGGAAGGCCCTGCCATCGGGTGTTTATCGGTGGCACGAAACGAGGTCGTCTGTCCCATCTGGACTAAGACAAGTGGTGGGAACATTACAGATGGATCGTCCGGCTTCACAGAAGGCAAGCGAGGGCCAAAGAGGCCACGCAGCAGAGTGCCAGGAGAGTTACGTCCCCCACACTGCCCCCTCAGACTCCCCTCATTCCCACAGCCCACCTGCTCAGCCCCAGATGTGTGTTACAGTCATTGTTCTTGATCACTTTACCATGTTGGCCTAATCTCTGAGTGCTCCAAAGGTAATAGTGTGCATGAGTGTGCATAGGAGAATGGGGGGGGTGGGGGTCACAATAGGTCCTAAATTCCCCCATAGACCTCTCCTAGCACCCGGCACATGGTATATGTAAAGACTTTTTTTTTTTTTTTTTGGTGAGGAAGATTGTCACTGAGCTGACATCTGTGCCAATCTTCCTCCACTATTTGTATGTGGGACACTGCCACAGCATGGCTTGATGAGAGGTATGCAGGTCCGTGGCCGGGAGCTGAACCTGTGTACCCTGAGCTGCCAAAGCAGAGCATGTGAACTTAACCATTACACCACTGGGCCGGCCCCAAGACATTTTTTGAAAGGAAAGCATCCTTGGGGAAGTTGCCTCCTCTCCCCACATTACAGCTGGTCCTCATCACTCAGGTATCATGCACCAGGACTAGGAGCTGGTATTGGGGTCCTCCATCCATCTACTCCTGTCCTGAGAAACTTGCTCAGCCTCTAGTAAAAATCCATCAGCTTCTACAGAGGAAAAGCAGCTCTTTGCTGTTCCATCCGCTCCTGTGACTTCCAGGCACAAACAGGAAAATGGAGCAATCATGACCCCCCCAAGCTTTTCTCGGGGGACACCAGCCCCCAGGCTGTGAATTGCAGACCGGAGGACACAGAGGATACTGTGAATTGCTGGAGAGCACATGGCACACAAATGTTGTGTCCCATGCACGTGTGATGCTTGCAAATATGAAAACCATCGTGATGAATAAAACTTACCTTTAGAATTGCAGGATTCATGCAGCTTTCCTCGATGCATGGATAACAAAAATACAACTACTATGATGTGGGATCTCTGATTTATTATGATGATTATTATTTTAAACCAGGAGTCTCATATTAAAAAACCTTTGAGATTCACTCACTTACAAATCCCGGGAACAGGAACAGGATCATAGGAAGAAACTGATTTCCAGGCTCAGCTGAGCCCTGTTTGATGCTATTTTCTTAGTATGGAAAAGCAAGACCAAGAATAACTTTAAATTCTCTCTAAGTCATCAAAGGGTTATATGAAGAGAACGTGGGGTCAGCCCCATGGCCGAGTGGTTAAGTTTGCGTGCTCCACTTTGGCCCAGGGTTTTGCTGGTTCAGATCCTGGGTGCGGACCCAACACCACTCATCAGGCCACGCTGAGGCAGCATCCCACGTAGCACAACCAGAAGGACCTACAACTAGAATATACAACTACTTACTGGGGGCTTTAGGGGAAAGAAGAAAAAATAATTTAAAAAGGATTGGCAACAGATGTTAGCTCAGGGCCAATCTTTAGGGAAAAAAAAGACAGAGAACGTAAAAATGTTATTTACTCCTGCCAAAGAAATTACAGGAGAAAACTATCTTTGATTTCAGCAAATGTCTATATCACAGCATCATAATTGCACTAAGACCCCAGACCCAGGCTGTCCCAGATTCAGGTCCAGCTCCATCCCTTAGCTGTGTGACCTTGAATGGTTACCTGCCTCAGTGTCCTCAACTGTAAGATGGGGATAGTAGCAATGATAGTGCCTACTTCATAGGTAATTAAAAAAAAACGGCTGTGTTTAACTTTTAGTAGATCATAAAAGATAGCCATAATTTTCTATAGCTCTTTTTCTTTTTTCCTGAGACCATAACTTGGAAAATGCTGGCCTGAGTTGGAACAGAGGGTGTGAGATGTTGAGCCGGCATTTATAAAAGAGAATTTAGAGAACATCCCACTTGTTTGACAGACAGGAGCTAAGTAAGCATCCCCTTCTCGTTCTAGCACGACTCCGGGTGAATTACCTCACTTTTCTGACCTTCATTTCCTCGTCTGGGAAATGCGGGAACAACAAGAAAGAAATAGTTACCACGTAATAAAGTCAACTGGGACAATGGCAGGTCCCCAGCAATCATCAGTTCTTCTCCTGAGAAGTGAAAGGAGCTGATGGGAAGTCAGTCGGCTGTCCCTTCCCAGTGACACAGTTCTGAATGCCTGTTAAAAATAAGCAAAGTGCTTCCTCCTTCTTTGGGTTCACTGGAGGTCAATGTCATCATGGCTCTCATTATGATCTAAGAAACTCACAAGGTGAATTACAAATTTCAAACAGAAAGTTCCCTTTGGGCTGCTTGGGTGTATAATGATGATGACGACATCTTTCATGCTGCATAGTAAATTGCAATGACTTGTCAATTAAGGAACTCAGTACTTCCTTTTGTGCCATTTGTCACTAAATGCCACCAGATTTCATCTTTAATTGGCAAAATTACTCAAGATATGAGAGTTATTTACATATTACTAAACCCAAGACATCTGTAATAAATCATCACTCAATAATTATAGTTATTTTTAATATTTTTAGGATGAGTTGAGCCCTAACTAATTTTAATTTCTTAAAAACAATTATGGTACAGGTAGCTTAGATTTCTTTAGGAGTTGTAGTAAAGTGTGAAAAAGAAGAAAAAGAAAATCACCTGTGATCCCAGAACTTAATGAAAAGCCTTGGGAATTTTGGGGTTTTTTTTGTATAAATCTTGTCTCTTTTTGTTTGAGAATTGGGAAGTAGGTTATAGCTAAATATGAAAAATTTAGGGTCAATTTTTTCCCCCCAAAAGTTAATGTTTGGCTTTTCTCCAGCTCTCCTGAAAGGAAATTTAAAAGTACGACCTCAATCAAAGGATTTTCTTACCTCAAAACTTGCCGCTGAACACTCAACCAGTTTTTCCTGAAGCGCTCCACAGCCTTGCAGCGCCTGTCCAATCATTAAATGTTAGAAGACTGTGTTTGTCTTTTTTGTGATTATTCAAAGAGGGAATTTTTAAAAAAGGCACAGAGCTTGCAGTTGTGCTCCTTTTAGTTATAAGCTGCCCCGTCTGTCCCAGAACCTTCCCCATGGAAGTCCACCCACCCTTGTGGCCCTCTGCGGTCCTGATGTGACTTTCCCCACCACCCCGGGACCCCTCTATGCCTTGTTTCCCAGGCCGAGGTCTCTGAGGGGTGGGAGTGCTTCCTCTGCATATCTGGGCACCACACAGGTGTCTACAGTAAGTCATTGTGGGGAGAATAGATGAAGAGGCCTTAACTGGGAGCCCAGGCGGCAGGTGGGGACAGCTCAGCTACTCTGCATAGAAACCCAACTCCATGGGAGAATTTTCATCCCTGAAAACAGATGGATAAACCAGAGTTCCTTATTTTATTCTCTATGCTTCACGCCTTTTTCAATGTCACCTATCGCCTTCACATTATCAACACCATCAAAGAGAAAACTACGTCTGTGAATACCACTTCATATGCTTCAGGAGTCAAAGCAGAGGCCAGGAAAGATCTGATGAAAAAGACAAAGGAAAACAGAAAAGTCAGCCTTGTTCAGAGGCGCCAAAGGTTCAGAATCAAGCTGGTCCAGGGTTGGGGAGATTGCAGCTCAGTTAGAAGAAAGCAAAACAGAAAGGAGAACTAGCTCGTGTTTCAATTTCAAAACTCTAATCTGAAAGCCAGTTCTGTGACTCCACCAGGGGCCGCGTGTTACAAGGCAGCCTCTGGGCTGGGCTGCCACTCGCCAAGAATTTGCAAAAAGAAGCTGGACAGGGTTAGCAGTCAACCAGTTTTGGGGAGTGAATTCACGTTCCACGCACATCAGCATTTTAACTCTCTAAGTTTCTTTTCAAATGATAAAGTTTGAGTCATCACGTTATTTTATTTGCATATCAACGTATCTTGCAAAAGAACAGATTGTTTCACAAACTAAGAATTAAAACAACTCCAAAACACACCCAACACAAATAAACACGCACAGACGCCCCGACGTCAGGCAGGCAGTCGACAAGCGCCTGTCGGCACATCCCATGTTCTCGCGCTCTGGGCTCAAGACTGAGAGGTATTTTTCGCTCTTTACCAGGACTGTATGGTCTGCCTTTGCTTCTCCACTTAAAGCTGCATGCAACCCTGCCCTCTGGCACCACACCACAGTGATCAGGAGCGGCCACACTCCTCTGCCCCACACAGCTGGATGTCTGAGGGAGAAACAGTTTTTTGTTTATTAGAGTCCCATGGAATCAACAGATCACCAAGCAACGCAACTGCATAGAGACGGTCATGTGTGTTCATTCTGATGCAGTAAGAAAAGAGGAAACACAACAGCCCTTAATGGGGCAGTAATGGCTCTAAGTCGGCTGCCCCCACTGTTCTGTCAAGGTCCGGGCCTTGGATGAAAGAAAACATCCCCGCCTTGGATTTTCAAGCTCCTTTGTTTCCTTTTTAAATTACTTTTTATAAAATTAAATAAAGAGTGAAACCATAATAGAGAAAGAGGGAATTCAATTAGCTGTCCAACTGGAAGCGTCTTGTAGATATCAAATGTATAAAAGACGGCTTATGGCTGGGCTTGCCGTCTCGGCAGCCTCTGTGACATTGCCAGTAAGATATTACAACATTTCTTATCAAAGTTGGAGTAGCACCTGCTTATGCCCCAGCAGCTACATCTGCATTAGGATTTTAAACAGAAGACTCTGTAATCCTCTCACTTGGTATCACAACCTGTTTAGCACAGACCTGTGCACAGAGAGGGAGAGCACTGCAGAGGAAAAGGGGGACTTGGAACTCGCTGCTATCTTACTGCGTTTCCATACTTTCAGAGAGTTCCCAGGTGACGCTCTGTGAGGTCTGATTTGTGTTTTTTTCATCCTGAACATATGAAGGGGCTCCTGCCATCAAATTCAAGGTGAATCTGAAAACACAGCTGGGGACCAGAGGTGACTAGGCTGGCAGCAGCTGCTGCATATTGTTCTGGGGCTCTCCCGGAGCATGGACCGAGGATTCGATGGGGAAGCAGGGCCTGATAGAAACGACCGCTCTCCTTGGAAGGCTTTCCGGCTCTCACCATGGCTCTTATTGGTAACACCCTTGTAGGACTGGTCATCGATTTCTGAGGGGTGATTCACAAATGACAACCGCACGTGTATCACACACCCAGTACTCAGTTCCCATCACCCACCGGGCACATTCTTGTTCCATTTGCCTACGTTCACTTCTACCACCAAGAAAAGAGAAACGTACGCAGTATTGAAACTGCATTCTTGTTCCAAGCGGCCAGTCTAAACGTGGATTATGACGACATATAGAATAATGAAACTTTTTATCTTTCCAGGAGACACAGTTCCTCACACGGCGTATAAAGCCAAATAAAGTTTTGCTGAGAATCACCGACTAGAGCTTACCTATTTTTTCTTGAACAGTTTATAAACCAGACTGAAAGAAGTTATGAGAAAAGAGTGAAAAGACGATTTCCTGCCACCACAAGATGCTTTGCTCTCTGAGTTTATTTAAATTAGGGAGAAATTCAAAATAGCATTCAGACATTCATCTAGTCGCTTAGCTAAAATAATTGGAACCACCTGGAGATGTTGTATGGCGATAAGTCAGTTATCATTAACCTTCATTTCTACTGACACAATTTTTACGTCTAATAAGGAAATCAAATTCATACAAGATAATGGTATCGAGAAACTCTTTTTTTCAACCAAATTACTGTTCAGCTGTTAATAAAAATATATTCAGACCCAGGGGCCAGCCCGGTGGCATAGTGGTTAAGTTTGTGTGCTCTGCTTCGGCAGCCCAGGGTTCACAGATTCGGATCCTGGGCGCAGCCCTAGCCCCGCTTGTAAGCCATGCTGTGGTGGCATTCCACATAAAATAGAGGAAGATTAGCACAGATGTTAACTCAGGGCCAGTCTTCCTCACCAAAAAAAAAAAAAAAAATTCAGATCCAGACAGGAGTTCCGCAAGTATGTAAAAAGTAAAACAGTGGAATTCAGTGATAAGCATTGTTTGCATGGATGTTAGCAATCAACCATTAGAAAAGCAAGACGGACATTCTCGGAAGTGGCTTCCTTCCCTCTGGGACTGCAGGCTCCTGGAACCAGCAGAGACTCTGCATAGCTCCCGGAATTTACAGACCCCCCGAGGAGTACTGAGGAGACATCACTTCTCTGTGCAGCTCCCCACCTGCACAGGTTAGTAGCAACCAGAATGTACTTTGACACATTCACATAAACTAAAGAAGCCTGAGCAGAACCAAGGTTTCAAACGACCTGTTTGGTATCTCTATGGAACAGGCCCACTGCACCTGCTGTGCGTGCTCTGAACAGTTAGCCCCGATAATGACAGATGCCATGGCTTCCCGAGGACACGTAGCATCATGACTTGTGGGAGCCAGAAGAAACAAAACACCCATAAAACTACCTTATGAAATGTCTTATTTCTATTGCAAGTCAAACCACATAGCTGCTTGGAATATTACGAGAACTCTACCTCAATCTGTAATGATGCATTTTAGGCCTAATTCCGAGCAAAGCTTCCGAGGAGAACCTGAACTTTGCCTGCAGTAGGTTCTCAGAGCCGCCTGGCCACCAACTTGCAAATCCCACAGGCAGACACAGCCGGGGCCAGCCCCACTCCCGACCTTGTCTCACTTGGAGTTCTCATCTGCTGTTTACAGCTCCAGCTAACTGTGAAGGCACTTGAGAGAGTTTTGAAAGGAATATTGCACGTAGAATCATATATATTATATCCCCAAAGAGCCGCAAATGCAGAATAAAACAATCTTAATGGCAAGCAGCAGGACTTTCTCAGTTTAGCGCACAAGGGAGACCCCTGCTGTACACAGACGGTATTGCACAACTCAAGGCATTTCTCTGTTTCACCCAGAACGTCAGATAATTTCAATTTCACTGTATCGGGCTCCGCGCTTCTAAACGCACGCCACGGCTGGCCCTGCTGGACCGTAGGCGGCATGAAACAACCGAAGAAACCGAGAAAAGACTTCACGTTTGACATTGTTTTTAAAATGAAACTCATCTTCGCATAGAGAAAAATAAACCGATGCGAGGATTTCTTACCTCTGTGGGAGCGGCGGGTTTTGTCTCAGACGAGGTCACGTCACTCTTGCCCTGTGGAAGCAGAAATAAGGAATCTCTGTAAGCGTCAGGACGTCATTGATGGTGAGCAGCTTCATCAGGAGGACGGTTACACAGACACTCACCAAGACTTGGAATTTTTTGCTTCTAAACATTAATCTCCACATGGTTTTAAACACTTTGAGGAGTTTCTCTAGCTTTCAGGAAGCCCTTTGGTAAACGCCCGAAGAAGGGAACTTGCAAACTTTTGTGCAACTTTTACAATTCAGCCAAAGGAAGTGATGGTGTTCCCTTTACCAACCTCAAAATGCAACCAGAAAAAAAAAAAAAAGGACACTTGTTTTATCTTCAGATGCACAGTATTTAACGAATTAGCTGTGCTTATCACTAATGGCGCTGGGCAAATGTTTTAAGGTGACTTCTAGGCTCCCCATGATACAGAAGATATTCATTCCAGCTATAGGAGAGCAAAGAAGTTAACGGGTAAACACACTGACATCCACCTCATTAAACGTCCAGTCATCTTCAGCCAGAGGAGCTTGAGCCCAGAAACGCCCCCGTCTAGGACTCCCTTTTTCTTTGTCTGCCTCTCTTTGGCCAGAATAAGATTTTGAAGTAACTTGACGATTTTACTTAGCAATGTGGTGTTAAGATCTCAAGCACAGAAAGCATGGCTGCCCCTTATTTCCGCACACCCAATATTGTAGGGGCTAGCTTTTCATTTTCTGCTTTATTCCTCCTCATTTCTCTTCTGTTCTCTGCTCCTTGGCTCATCTCCACTGAAAAGTCAGAGATGAAGAAAGAGGCCATACGTCAAATTAATCTCTTTCTCCTCTTACTAACATTTGTGGTTCAAGGGTCAGAAGAGAGAAAGAATTCCAGACATACAGCGAGCATCCATGGGTCTTTGCCCCTAACACCCTCTCCCTTCTCGGCGAATAGTACGTTTCGTTCTGTGGGAAGTGAATTCCACGGGGTCCAGGTGAGGATGGCCGGGCCACGATCCCCCATCACCCCAGGCAGGGGCGTGACTCACTCTCTGGGCCCAGTGCCCGCTCAGAGAGGGCATGAAACTCACAGCAGGTGAGGCCTGCCCGGGGCTGACCCAGCGGCCCTCTCTGGACCCATGGCCAGCTTTGCAGCTGCTCTGAGCCTGGGGTGTATGCCTCAGAAATGTGCCTGCCTGAGGACAGAATCAGAGATGGAGAGTCAGTGTCAGATGGACAGTGTTCGCACGTGGTGGTCCTCACCCTAGCCTTCTCAAACCCCCAAGACTATACACACAGGTTAGTCAGTGTTCGGGGGCCCTCCCTGAAAAAGACAGGGGGTGATATTTTGCATATTCTCTCATTTAGAATCACAAACCCTCTTCTCATTTTCTGGGCCTCCTACTTTGCAAATAAGATTCAGGGAATTAAACAGAGGAATCGGAAATCCCTTAGACATGAAATGATGATTCGCCCACCGTCCTGTCACCTGCCATTCTCTCCACCCCACACAACCCCTTCTCTCCCTCCTAACTGTCCTTCACCACCATGCCCTCTACTTCGGGGTCAGCGGTGGGGTTCAGCAACCCAGCCAAATGTGGGCGGGCAGGGAGCCAGGATCTTTCAGCTCCGAGGGTGAAGTCCCAGGTCCTTATGATTCCATTCCAACCCTGGGCGTGAGTGGAGAGGATTCCCCTTCTGGATCCCGGAGCACGGGATTCTGGCAGGTGGGGAAGAGGATGGAGAAGACAGTGAGGGAGGAAGAGGATAACAGAAAGGATGCTGATACTTCCCGGGGACACCCTCACACAGGTTTTCCATCACAGGGGGAGCCAGGCCAAGCAGGACATTCCTGACTCTGCATCAGTGCACTTGTAGCCCCATCCTGTCCCCTGTCCCCATCCTGTGGGATACCTGCAACCGCATTCGTATCAAAATACGTCCAACCCGATTTTGGTACCATCGTGGCTAGCTCCTCCAGGGAACAAACCAAAGTGGAGATGACCTAACACACTTGGCACAAACGGATGGCTCTCCAGGTATATTCTGAGGAACGAAACTTGTCCAACTCGCTGTGGAAAATAAACGCGCACAGGCAAGGAAATATTTTTCTGTTTTATAGATTTGAAATAAAACATCAGAAATTTCTAGACAAATCACCAGTCACCATTTTGGGGAAAAAAATGCAGATTGAGTATTTTTGTAAAGCTCTAGAAAGCCATCACGTGCCACAGGACTAATGCGAAAGGCACACGCCGCAGTGTTGATGGCGTCTGGGATTTCTAGTCTGGGTGACCAAGCTTTATTTGCTGCTTGGGGGTGCTTTAATATTAGCCTTCATGTCTATAAAGCTGACAATCCAATTTTATGATGCAAAAGGGGTCTGGCTAGCTCCCAGAGTCTCTGTTTACTGGACCAAGGGGAATCTTGCAGACTTTGTGCACAGTCCTCGAAAGCCACATCTAGATAGGTCAGCACTACTTGAAAATCTACAAATACTTGATACTTTCCAGCCCTGATTTGGTTGGAGTATTGCTATTGTGTTTAATCAACAAACGTGCTCAGAACTGCTCACTGTTGGTCCTGGAGAGAGCTGTGGCTCACGCTCCTCCCTCGTTCCCACCCCCGAGCCGAGGCTGATGAACTCTCAGGAGATTCGACAGCAACGAAGGCCGAGCTCAGGCTCTTGAGCAGCTGACCAGAGTTCGTTTCCGGGCCCCAGATGTTGGGCAAGTCACTTAACCACTCGACCTCGATTTCCTCATTTGAAAAGTTGAAGCAAGGCGGTACCTGTCTTACCGGGGAGCTGGGAGAAACCAGCTGCTTCGTGTTAGGCACCCAGCATGCAGTAGCCCTCAGCTGATGTTGGCCATACCGATGATGTAGGATCATGAAGGGGTTCCCCAAGCTGGAGCAGGATAGAGGGACCCCAAGACATCCAGCCCTTCCTTGAGAACACTGGCATCTGTGTTTCCCATCTGTGATTGCTTAGGTATTGACGAGATGTCTAAATAGACTGAACTGTCCTTTATTTCTGACTCAGATCCAACTTCCGGCTCATGAGGGTGGAACAGCAAACGAGAAACAGCAGGTGGCACCAGAGACCTTTGTACAGGACGCATGACTTACCAGAGACCGGGCTCCACACCACTTGAATTCTCCTTCTTGTAAACAATTAGGCCATAAATCAATGAAAGCGTCTGTCATCTCAGAATCACTTAGAAATTACCAATACAGTTCACTTAAGATGCTGGGTTTACACCGTGCGCAAAAATCAACTCAAAATGGATTAAAGACTTGAATGTAAGACCCCAAATCATGAAATTTCTAGAAGAAAACTTAGGCAGTACACTCTTTGACATCAGTCTTAGCACCATATTTTCAAGCACCATGTCTGACCGGGCAAGGGAAACAAGAGAAAAAATAAGCAAATGGGACTACATCAAACTAAAAAGCTTCTGCACAGCAAAGGAAACCATCAAAAAACCGAAAAGACAACCTAACAACTGGGAGAAGATATTTGCAGACCATATATCAGATAAGGGGTTAATATCCAAAATATACAAAGAACTCATACAGCTCAACAACAAAAAAACCAACAAACCAATTAAAAAATGGGCAAAAGATCTGAACAGAGATTTCTCCAAAGAAGATATATGGATGGCCAACAGGCATATGAAAAGATGCTCAACATCATTAGCTGTCAGGGAAATGCAAATCAAAGCTACAATGAGGTATCACCTCACTCCGGTCAGAATGGCTATAATTAACAAGACAGGAAACAACAAATGTTGGAGAGGGTGTGGAGAGAAGGAAACCTCGTACACTGCTGGTGGGAGTGCAAACTGGTGCAGCCACTGTGGAAAACAGTATGGAGTATCCTCAGAAAATTGAGAATAGATCTACCATATGATCCAGCTATCCCACTGCTGGGTATTTATCCAAAGAACTTGAAAACACAAATGCATGAAGATACATGCACCCCTATGTTCATTGTAGCATTATTCACAATAGCCAAGACTTGGAAGCAACCTAGGTGCCCATCAAGGGACGAATGGATAAAGAAGATGTGGTATATATACAGAATGGAATACTACTCAGCCATAAGAAATGATGAAATCCGGCCATTTGTGACAACATGGATGGACCTTGAGGGTATTATGCTGAGTGAAATAAGTCAGAGGGAGAAAGTCAAATACCATATGATCTCACTCATAAGTAGAAGATAAAAACAATGACAAACAAACACATAGCAATGGAGATTGGATTGGTGGTTACCATAGGAGAAGGGGGGAGGGCAAAAGGGTTGATTAGGGTCACGTGTGAGGGGATGCACTATAATTAGTTTCTGGGTGGCGAACATGATGTAATCTACACAGAATTCAAAATATATTACGATATACATCTGAAAGCTATATAACGTTATAATCCAATGTTACTGCAATAAAATAAAATAAAATAAAGATGCTGGGTTTATCCAGCCCTTTCTCTGCAGTATTGGTTCTCAAACGCCTACCGATGGTGGGTGGTTTCCGTATCCACGTCCATCCCCACCTCACACTCATATTGAGAGGGCTCACAGCCCCCCAGCTTGGCTGGCTGTTTGGGGAGAGTCTAAGGGTCCACGTGTCCTAGTTGTTCCCCAGTCACAGCAGCTTCTCCCTCCCAACCTGCATCAGCAGCCGCGACACAGAGGGGACCCTCCAGGACTGCGCCACCGGGACGTCCTGGACACTTAGCACAGGGGCAGAGGGGCCTCTGTTCTGTGAGGTCTGACTGATGTGCTCCCCCAGGAATAAAATGCTAACTTCACACGCTGACCAATGGTGAGGAAGGCGGGGCTTGCTCTCCATAGCCCCCCCTCTCCTTCCAAGGCCCTCCCCTTCCTGCCCCTGTGGACCCGAAGCTCCATAGATCCATCAGCTGTATTAGGATTTTTATGGACCATAAAGCGTTAGGTAGGTGATGTTACAGCATCAACAAAGAAATCAGCCCTTTTCATCCATTTGCAGATTCCTGGGTAGTGACCTGAGTCTCTTCTAGATAAAACAGGTCAAGAGGGGGTGTGACTAGTCACAGTTGATGGCCAAGCCACCACTAGACAGACGAGCGTGTTCCTGATTGCAGCTCACTGCTCCATCCCCGTTCCCCTGGGTTCTCCTGGGCCAGGTCCACGATGAAGCAGACCCAGAGAGAGCTGCTGGGAGGACTTCTACCCCCAGCAAGATGGCCTATGAGAACAATGGAGAACTGTCTCACTTGTGCGCTTAGAGACGACGGAAAAGGAAAAGAAGCAGCTTCGTGAGTAGCCAGTGGTAAGAAGGAAGGAGGAGTGAATCCACAGGGGCTGGAAGACAGGGACCAAGAGGCTGGACTACCACGGAGGCCGCCCTGAGGGGTTCGGTTTCTGCAATCTTTGAGCTCCAATTTTTAAAAAATATTTTTATCATTGAGGTGAACTTCACATAATGTAAAACTAACCATTTTGAAGTCAACAATTCAGTGGCACTTAGTATGCTCATGACATTGTGTCACCCTCAGACTCTGTCTAATTCCAGAATTATTTTCATCACACCCAAAGAAAACCCTGTGCGCACTAGGCGGTCTCTATTCCCCTCCACCCCGGTCCCGGGCAACGGGCAATCTGCTTTCTGTCTCTGTGGATCTACCCACCCCGGAATTCCACGTAAGTGGAATCAAATGATAGCTGGCCTTTCGTGTCTGGCTTCTTTCACTTAGCATGATCCTTTTTGAGGTTCATCTCCACTGTAGCATGTTTCAGTTCTTCATTCCTTTTCATGGCTGAATAATGCTCCATCGTATGGATGAACCACACCTTGTTTATCCATTCCCCCGTTGATGGACACTGGGTTTTTCCCACCTTTTGGTGGTTGTGAACTATGCTGCTATGAACACACATGTACAAGTACACGTTGGAGTTCCCATTTTCAACAATCTTGGGTATATATCTAGCGGTAGACTTTCTAGGTCCTGTAGTAACTCTGTGTTTAACTATTTTTAATTTTTTTAAAGACTAGTACCTGCACTAACATATGTTGCCAATCTTCTTTTTTTTCCTCCTCCCGAAAGCCCCCCACTACATAGTTGTATATTATAGTTGTAGGTCCTTCTGGTTGTGCTGTGTGGGACGCCACCTCAGCATGGCTTGCTGGGCAATAGAAGGTCTGTGCCCAGGATCCGAACCAACGAAGCCCTGGGCCATCAAAGCAGAGCACTCGAACTTAACCACTTGGCCATAGGACCGGCCCCTATGTTTAACTTTTTTGAGGAACTGCCAGATTTTTTCCACAGCAACGGAATGATTTCACATTCCCACCAGCAATATAAAAGGGTTCCAATTTCTCCACGTTTTCACACAAAACTTGTTTTCCATTTTTCTATAATTATTATTATTATTATTATTATAGCCATCCTAGTGGGTGCAAAGTGGTATCTCACTGTGTTTTCTTTTTTTGCACGTGTGAGGAAGATTGGCACTGAGCTAACATCCACTGCCAATCCTCCTCTTTTTGCTGAGGAAGATTGTCACTGAGCTAACATCTGTGCCCATCTTCCTCCACTTTATATGTGGGAAGCTGCCACAACAGGGCTTGACAAGCAGTGTGTAGGTCCACACCCAGGATCCGAGCCAGTGAACCCCGGGCTGCCAAAGCAGGAGCTCGTGAACTGATTTAATCACTACGCCACTGGGCCGGCCCCCACTGTGGTTTTGACTTGCATTTCCCTAACGATTAGTGATGTTGAGCAGCATTTCATGTGCTTGTTGCCCATTTGTATGTCTTCTTTGGAGAAATGTCTATTCAAGTCCTTTGCCCAGTTTTTGATTGGGTTGTTTGTCTTCTTGTTGTTCAGACTTAGGTTTTAACACCCATGGAGGTAGAGGAACGAAGAACGTGGCCCCTGGGAGGCGAGGAGCTGGAACTCTCAAAGGGGTGCACCTTAGTGAAAGGGGAGACTAGGAAAAAAAATCCGCCAATCAGCATAAGAAAGGAATAAGGAAAGGTATCTAACTTGTCCTGGGTTCAGGGCAATATTTTTTTTTAAGTCATCTTGATAACTGAGAATGCCAGGCTTGGGCCTTCCATGAGTTTGAGTGTGGATCTGCAATGACAGCATGGCTCAAGTTAAGTTTAACATGAAGGCTGGTCTTATGCGAGGAATACAGTTGCCTGGCCGATGCAAACACAGACTCCTCCGGAGGGACACGATCTGAAACCAGGACATGGGGAATTCACACAGGAGGAGCAAGCGCTCTAAAGTATAATCTCAATCAAAAATTTCAAAAACCCCAGGAAACAACCCACCCTGAGGAAAAGACAGCAGACACACAAAGAAGCAAGAGTTAAGCCAAGAACTCCAGCGAGCAGAAGGACAATGTTCAAGAGAATACAAAATGAGTATTTTTAAACTCATCAAAGACATAGAAACAAAGGTAAATGTAAACAAGTTGAGAGGGATAAAACTGTTGTGGCGTACAGATAATGTAATGCTCTACAAAATCTAAGAGAATATACTGACAATTTATTAGTTCTAATCAGAGAGTCTAAAAAGGTTACCGGATACGAGAGTAATAGTCAAAAATTAATAGTGGTTTTGCACATCAGCAGGAAACAATTTAAAGGGATGGCCATTGTGAAAAAGAAGGAGATGAAATGTGCAGGGAAAAGACAAAAGAAGAAAAGAATCCTGTATGGTAGAAAGTAATAAATGAACAAAAATGTGCAAGGACGTTACAGAAAAGATGATAACCTTTATTGAAAGAAATAAAAGAAAACAAAAATAAATGAAGGTAAATATGATATTCAAGAATAGAAATCTTAATATGGTAAAAAAAAATGCCAATTTTCCTAAAATCAATCTATAAATTTAATGTAATAACATTGGAATCCAAGCAGGATTATTTTTCCTGGAATTCAAACCAAAGCACGAGGGTTGAAGAACAGACAACACTGTTTTGAAGAAGAGCAAGGAGGAGGCACACACTGCCTGACAGATATCAGCACTTGCGCCAGTGGCAGAGTAATTAAATTTGTGCAAGGAGCAAAACAGAGCCTGGGAGACCCACCCAACCATGAGAGCCCAGCAATGGGCAGAATTGACATTGAAGGACAGTGGGGGAAACAGGTCTCTTCAATGAAGGGTGCTGCCAATTGAGTAATCAACCTCATACCATGCACGAAAAGAAATTCAAGACCAAAATGGGGAAAAGCTGAACTTTTTTTTTTTTTTTGGTGAGGAAGACTGGCCCTGAGCTAACATCCATTGCTAATTTTCACCTTTTTGCTTGAGGAAGATGGTCCCTGAGCTAACATCCATGCCAATCTTCCTCCACTTTGTATATGGGACACTGCCACAGCATGGCCTGATGAGCAGTGCACAGGTCTGTGCCCAGGACCCAAACCTGCGAACCCTGGGCCGCCGAAGTGGAGCACACGAACTTGACCACTATGCCACCAGGTCAGACCCTGAACTACAAAATTTTTAAAAGGACCTTCAGGAGACTATGTTTTTACTTGTACTACTAAAGGATTTTTCGAACAATTAAAAAATATATATATTTTTTAAAAAGATCATTAGATTTGACTACATTTAAATAAAAAAATATTTAGCATGACAAAAGATACCACAAATTCAAAATAGCCCACAGACTGAAAGAATATGCTTGTAACCCACAAGATTCAAAAAGGATTAGCATCAGAGACACGTTCAGATATGTTACGATTAATATATGCAAAAGAGAGATGCCTTTCATCTTCATCAGACAGGCAAATTCTTTGCTCCTACAAACAGTGCTGTGTGTGTGGCCAACAGTATTGGCACAAGGGGAGTGGGCGGGTATTTGGAGAAACAAGAATTCTGATACACAGCCGGAGGGAGAATAAGTGAATTAACTGTTTTGGAGAGCAATTTGTCAATACCAAGTTAATTTGAAGATGCATGTACCTTACAGCCCAACGATTTTACTCTAAAGTATGTAGACCAAGGAGAAAAGCTCTAACATACGTTCACAGGGAGATGCGGACAAAGTTTTCCACTGGGCACTGCTTAAAAGAGCAAAAAAAAAAAGTGGAAATCATCTAACCTGGTTCCTGGGTTGGGAAAATGGCAAAAAAAAAAAAAAGCTGGTATTCTTCATCCTGTGACGACACAGGACTGAAAACGAATGAGGCCAAACCATGTGATGGTGATGGATACATCTCAAAAGCATCATGGAGCATTTTTTGTAAAGTAAGTTTCAAAAGGAAACGTGGACTACGAGTCCATCTGTGTAAAAATTTAAAACACACCTGTCATTTGTAGGCAGAGACTGTTAGGGGCTGAATTGTGTCCCCTCGAATTTTCATATGTTGACGTTCTAACTCCCAGTACCTCAGGGACCAGATTAGAGACCGGGTCTTTATGGAGATGATTAAGTTAAATGAGAACACAGACGCACACAGAGGGACGACCGTGTGATGACACCGGGGGGAAACGGCCTCCTGCAAACCAAGGAGGGAGGCCTCAGGAGGCACCAACCCTGCCGACACCTTGACAGGGGACTTCCAGCCGCTCCAGCTGACTAATACAGCCACAGAGGACAGAGGGTGCCTTTGCAGGCCACTCCAGAATAGCCAGAGAACCGGGTCAAAGTAGCCACTGAGTACTTCAACAGTTGCAGTAACTGGACTTGAAATATGAGCCAATCCCAGACATTGAAGGGTCTACTGGGGTTGTTTCATGGGCATTTAACATGATCTTTATAGCCTTTCTCTGCACCTGTAGAAAATACATACTCATCTTAAACAGAGACACGGGCTAAACGGTGTGTTCACAACCTTGCTTTGCAAACCAGCCTGGCTGGGTCGTGTAGACGGGGCCAGGCATTTTTCAACGATTCAGTAACTCCCTGAGCCAAGCAGTCAACAGCGCTCGGTCACAGCAGCCCACGTGACTCAGATCACAACCACTCAGATGTATTGTGTTACTATAACTCCTTGTTATGAAGTGCCCTGGAACGTCAAGCTCCTCTCCCAGCCTTTGAGGACGAGAAATCGCTCTAAAGAAACAGTACTGCAGGACTGTAGATCGGAACTCTCTCCTCCCGCAGAAACTCAAACCAGCGTCACCTCCTCTTCACCTCCACGTGTGAAGGCCACCCCTTCAGAAGATCCAGCAACACATAAAGTTCCCAGGAAGGGGCCGGCCTGGTGGCACAGTGGTTAAGTTCGCACGTTCAGCTTCGGCGGCCCAGGGTTCGCCAGTTCGGATCCCGGGTGCGGACATGGCACTGCTTGGCAAGCCATGCTGTGGCAGGCGTCCCATGTATAAAGTAGAGGAAGACGGGCATGGATGTTAGCTCAGGGCCAGTCTTCCCCAGCAAAAAGAGGAGAATTGGTAGCAGATGTTAGCTCAGGGCTAATCTTCCTCAAAAAAAAAAAAAGTTCCCAGGAAGTGCATTTAAGACCAAGTAGGGTCATCACTAGCTACTTTCCCAAAGAAACTAGAAACTATTTTTCATTCTCAATAATCCATAAATTGACTATGCACTTTGGTATTTTTTGAGATAATATGAATATGAGGGGCTTCTACTCATCACTGGAGTGTGTCCTGATTTGACCCTACATAGAGACACAAACTCCATCCGGGTCATAACTCCCGGGAATTGCATGCACACACTGGGCTGGGTGGGCGCTTGGTGAACAGGCCCAGCAGCAAATGATGGAGGAGCCAAATGGCAACCTTCCTGCATCACAGGACAGAGCGGTCCAGGGGTGAAGATGGCATCTAGAGGTCGGTGGGGAGCTGAGCCGTGAGCCAAGAGATGTGCAGAACAGTGCAACCGGCCGATCCAGGAGCACGCACGGATCGGAGGTTCCAGAGGCAGGCTCCTCCTTGGAGCCAGCGTTTGGGGTCCCGTGTGTGCCAACCTCAGCACTACAGACGTTAGGGGTGGATAGCTCTTTGTCATGGGGGCCGTGCTGTGCACTGTAGGATGTTTAGCAGCATCCCTGGCCTCTACCAGATAGATGCCAAGAGCACCACCACCCCCAGTTACGACAACCAATGATGTCTCCACACATCACTGAATGTCCTTGGGAGGCAAGGTCACCCCTGGCAGAGAACCGGCCGTGTCTTTGGTAGCAAGACTCCAGCGCCTCGGGGGTCCCGGCAGGTTTTTAAAGGCAGGGGACCCAGGTATGGAGAAGACACACATGCACACGGTGGACTATTCAACAAGGCCGTGCTCTCGAGAACAGTTCAGAAGCCCCAGGGCCAAGACTGCAGCTCAGGGTTAGAGCCACCAGGAGAAGGCGGGACGTGGCTCCGAGGCCCAGAGAGCAAGTCAGCCTCCCCAGACCGCCCTCGGCACAGGCAGGATTGCCTCGAAGCCTGACCTGCAGCGGGGAAGCCTCTGTGCTCCAGGGGAAGTGGCCGGCCAGGCTTGACTTGGCCTCCCTGACCTCAGGGTCTGTCCCCCACCCCCCTCAGCCTGACGTTCAATGTCAATGCAGAATGCGTGCAAGGCCGGGAGCACACATTCATAAACGTACTCATAAGTCCTAGTTCATTTGTGACTTTTTTCAGCAGAGTTCTTCTTCCTCTGCCCCAGATGGAACATCGAGACCCTCCCAAGACCTGTCTGCTCACCCATAGCCATGATAGCCCCTTGGTTCCCGGGAGGCTTAACTTATCTGTCGACGTGGCCAGGCTACAGTGACCAGTTGTTTGGTCCAACACCAGTCTAGGTGTTGCTGTAAAGCTATTTTTTAAGATATGATTAACATTTAAATCAATAACCTCTGAGTAAAGCAGATGACCTTTCATAATGTGGGTGGGCCGCATCCAATCAGTTGAAGACACTAAGAGAAAAAGACTGAAGTTCCCCAAGAAAGAAGGAATTCTGCCTCCAGACGGCCCTCAGACTACAGCATCAATTCCTGCTGGAGTTTTCAGCCTGTCGGCCTGCAGAGGTTTAGAAAAACATATTATTTGCTCTTTTGGTTTATGAGAGCTACTGCCCTTTTCTTCTCTTTACTGGAAGGTTGATTGTTTCTAAAGTAATTGCTTTCTCTAGACTATGTTCCAGGAAACACCTGAAGGACAGCAAGCAGGTTAGATGCCCACACACACCTGGCACGTGCTGTGACCTCAGAACTCCCTCACTCAGTCCTCACGGTGAGTCCACAGGATGCCGGCTCCGACATTCTGATGATGCAACTCCAAGATGGGCAGAGGGTAAGCAATTTTCCCAGTCACACAGCTAGTAGTCACAGAGCGAGGATTTGAACCGAAATCCAGAGAGTCCCCAAGCCTGTATCCTTAACCATTGTCGTTTGCTTCCCGGCATTTTTCTTTCTAAAGTATCATGATTTTACTGCATTAGTCTTGTCTGTATGAGGTTTCAGGCACTCAAGTGTATTTTTAGAACATGTTAGTATAAAGATAAGGTATTGCCAATACCTTCCTTTTTGTCCTAAAAGGTCAATAATAATCTAACGAAATAATGATAGGAGCCGATAACAATAATCGAGCACATAAAATTTGGCTTTATTTTTTTTAACTCTCAGACCAAAGGGATTTTGACAAATGTGACAGAGAAAAATAGAAAAGTCAGTGTTCCTTTCCCAATAGTCATTGATGGGCATTTTTTATGATTTGAAGAAACTGAGTCGTGCACCATGATGACTATAATCCACTTATCAGTGTGTGTGTCCCTCCAAATCCATATGATGAAACCCTAATCCCGATGTGATGGTGTCAGGATGTGAGGCCTTAGGGAGGCAATCGGGTCATAAAGCTGGAGCCCTCAGGAATGGGATTAGTGCCAGGGAGTTCCCTCTTCCTCGTTCTGCCACGTGAGGACACAGCAGGAAGATGGTTGTCCATGAACTTTCTCCTAAAAAACCCATTTATCTTTCCTAAAGAAACCTATTTGTTCTTCCCACAGGAGGCTTTTCTTGCTCCTCCCTTTCCCTACTAAGTGATGTATAAAAGCCCCAAATTCTAATTACCCCTTGGAGTTACTCATCCTTGAGCACTCCCGTGTGTATGCTTGTTGCATTCATAAATAAACTCTTTCTTTTCTCTTGCCAATCTGTCTTTTGTCAATTTAATTCACAGGCTCCCAGTCATTTCACATAAGAGGATAGAGCAAAGTTTTTCTTCCTCTACACGCCATTCCATTCTCCAGGGCAGCTCTGAGAGCAGTTTGTAAAGGGTGGGTCTTAAACTCAGGCTAACCAGTCACACCACTGTTTTGCTGGTCTGAACAAAGCTGATGATGAAGGCAGAATCATCCATGAGTTGGAAAAAATCAGCTTCTCTGATCACAGATTCTGCCGCGGTGTCCCTGTGTCTCCTTCCTCAGGTGCACTCTGTGTCCCAGGGGAGGGAGTGCCTGCAAATCTGTGTATTTTGGAGGATGATATGGGCAGGGTAGAGCTCACAGACGCTGTAGATGCCATCTAAGGAGATTAAACTTTATTCATAAAGTTTTTTAAATCAGTGGCATGGTATAATTATTTCCTTTTAGAAAAAAAATATCATTGTGGCCAAGCCCTTGAAGGATTTTAAGCAGAGAAATGATGGACAGTCGTAATCGCCTGGTTAACACGGGACCAGAGCTTGAATCCCAGCTGTGCTTGGACTGAGAAGAGGAGAAAGGTCGAGAGAGTGGGGGGTACAGCTATCAAGACTTGCGGACCAGTGGATGTTGGGGTAAAAGGCAGGCAAGAGACAAAAAAGAATCCCCGATTTGTTGTTCCACGTGAGAAGAGGCAGAAGGAAATAGCATCTGAATTGCCAACCTCACCATCTAGGCTGTGCGAGCAGAGCGAAGATCAAACTATTGGCCAAATAGAAATTTGCGTGTTTTGTGAATTTCCCTCCCGTCTTTATCGCACAGTAGTTAAAACCGCTGTGTCTGTTGAACAGCGAAACGTGCCCGCCAGCTTCTTCACTCTTTCCCTGGCCTCCTGGAGTAAACAGTCATCTCACGGATGGACGTGTGCCGCTGTGTTTCGTTCTGCTCACGGGTCCTGGTGGAGAATGAGGAGGGCCTGGTGCAAGAGCGAGAGAGAGGTCGCTTCCCGACACTTATGCCATCCGCCACCACCTAAACGTCAAGCCGTGACACCTGGCACAAAACATCTGGGAGGGTGTGGCTGAGCCCTTCACTCTGAAAAGAGACAACTCCAGGATTAAGACTTGCGCCCACCAGCAGTTTATGTGGGCAAAGCTCTTTGGACTCCTGGGGCCAAGTGAGGGCATCACCGAGCTTCCCCCAGAAAGCCCCAAACGACCTCTGCCGATCTGACGCAGACTGCCACTTCTCCTGGCGGCTGTGCTCAGACCTACTGTGCGCTGGTTCTGCACTTGGGCTGAGATCCCATCTCAGCGGTCCTCAGAGTATGTGCAAAGACCTTCTCAGGGGTATGTGGGCATAAATGTTTTAAAAGCAATGGTTTATAATTTCCAGATCCTCAACTCCTTCATAAAAGTGATGGGAGAGCTGCTCTAGCCAGTTGCCCTTTTCCACCTCCCCATTCACGGTCTCTGCTTCCCCTTTTCAAAAGAAAGGCACACCTCCCCCTGCCCCCCACCGCCGAATCTCCCTCCAGTGCAATATTCTGGGAGATGGAAACGTCCTGAGCTGCAGGCAGACTCCTGTTTGATGTATTAGCAGCTAATTGTACTGGAAAGACCAAGGAACTAATCCTCGAGCAAGTCTGACAGTTTCCGACTCTGCTTTCAACAAATTGAGAGAAGCTATTCCAACTGTCAGCCAACAGCGCATGAAAAATAACCTTCATAACAATCACAAAGTGATTTTTGGCATACAGCTCAGAAGGAGCTCAAAAAAAAATGTAGTGACGTTATTACAACAAATCTTTTTCCATTTCCATCTTTCATTCCTATTTATATGAGCAGGTTGCCTCAGCTCATAAGAATGAAAATTAGAGAAAATATTGATGCTGAGTACTTCTCATGGTAGCAGCCCTCCACAGATGCATGGACCTGGGCGGGGGGAGGGTGACTATCCTTATCATTCATATCCTCTGAATTCCAAGATTGTAATTGTTATATTTAATAATTATCAATTTTTAAAAATATTTTATTTTAACCAATTGTATACTAATAATAATCATAATAACAATTCAAAAGAAATAACACAGAGTGTTGTGGTTACAGAAAATTAAATTTAAAAATCAATTTCAATTTACGCACAGATTTTTACTGCAAAAAGTAAAAGGATGACAAGCAGAGTTTTTAGCGAATATTCGTATATATCACCCTAGGATAATATTCTAAGCGGGGGGGTGGATGGAAATCCTGATTGAAGGAGCAAAAGGAGTCATAAAAAATTTTTGCCTGCTCAAAGGAAAGCATTTCCATGTATTTTTAAAATAATGGTGGGGGTTATGAAATCACCATAACTTTCAGATTCCAGGGGAAATATTTAAGAAGGTTGCCATAGCTTCATCTTGAAATATCAATATTTTTTAAATGGCAGAAGATGTCTCTTTTGTAACTAACAGAACTTACTTTTAGATGAAGATTTTAGAAGGTGTCATCCCGGCAGCTCCTCTTCCTCGAACCCCAGCTAAGGAGACCCCTTGGTCTGTCTGGTGGGGGCATTTGCTCAGCAGCAGCTTCATCGGGACGATGGGGGTCCCTCCTTAAAAATCAGGTACTAGGTTTGTTTGTAGCGGTTCTGGCAATCTCTGATGGAATAAACTCATTTAAACCCTGGGAAACAGATCACTGCTTCAATTAGGCCAACTTCATAGGAGTTCTAGAAAAATATTGTAAGTCAATGACTCATTTGAGTTCTAGATGTGAGCACACTCTCGTGCAATTAGGCCGACACAGTGGGAGTTCCCAGAAAAGGTTTTCAGTGATTTTGACTGGTTTGTGGCAATGTCTGCCCTCTGCCCTCCTAGAACACGGGCAGCCCAGCTCCCGGCAGTTTCCCGGCACAGCCCATCTCTACATTCTGGTCTCCTGCTAAATCGGGAGCTGGGGCTGGTCACAATTTTTAAAAAGATGGGGATGCAGGAGGGAAATATAAGCCATAAGAATGAGCTATCAGCCAAATTGCACTGGCACGAATGTGTGTATTTGACAATTCTTTACCCCGGATAATTTCAAATTTCATTGCCCTTAACTGGATCATTTGTCCCAGGGAAAATATTTTATTTCATAACAGGCACTGGATACAAGCTTTCAGTTTTCCCCATGAGTGCAAAGAATATTTACAACATAGAATAACTGAAATGGGATCCCACAATTCAGCTTTTAAAACAGGAAGAATCTAAAAGGAACACGACTTCTCTACGAAAGGAATGGGATAAATGACAAGGTTTTCGATATAATGGAAATGAGAGTGAAACTGAGAAATTCTCTAGGCTCTCATGGACTCATGGTCTCTGTGGAAGTAAGAAGATAAAGCAAACAACTTAACCCAGAGCATTACAACTTTTGTAGGTAGTTTTGCTGAAAGTGTTGTCATCAGTTTTGTAATAATTCAACTGTGTGTCTACTCTTAAAGAAATTTAAAAGGACATGATGTGCTAGACTTGTGAAAAAGGTAATGGATAAAATTTGTGATCTAAACACAAAACGTGAAGAGAGCAGCCAGAGAGAAGGACATTGAAATAGAAGTGGGTGAGACGGAGAAAGCAGAGGGAAGAGAAGGTTTACATGATTTTTAATGAATCTAATTTTATGCTTCTTATTATTTTCAACTTTTAAATGACAAAAATTTTATTTTATTATTATTATTTTTTTTGCTGAGGAAGATTGGCCCTGAGCTAACATTTGTGCAATCCTCCTCTACTTTGTATGTGGAACGCTGCCACAGCATGGCGTGATGAGCGGTGTGTGGGTCTGTGCCCAGGATCCGATCCAGCAAACCCCAGGCCTCTGAAGTGGAACATGCAAACTTAACCACTATGCCACTGGGCTGGGCCCCCCAAATTTAATTTTTTATATGTTCTGTAGACATATACTCACACATATAATTTTAAATCAATGAGTATATTTGATTGCAGAAAATATTCAGTATTTGAGAAGTTGAATTAGTTAAATTTATGCTGTATTACTTATTAGTTGTGTGAATAGCTTATAACTGATTAGAGGAAAAGGAGTTGGAGGAATGATTATTCATCAGTCTCAAAGGTGTGTAATTTCCAAAAGCTGGAGGGAAAATTTCAGCAAATGTTTTTTAAAATCCCTCCTTAGACATCAGAGAACAGTAAAAGTGGATTGCTTCCAGTGAGTTGTAGTGATCCTTTGTTTTAACTTATTCACAAAAGAAAAAATACAAGGAAAATAGACAATGCAAAAAAAGATTTTTAAATAAGACCAGTCTGGGATTTTGGAAGGTCTTAGATCCTCAAAATAAGGTAGAATTCTGACAAAAGGAGATAGGGACGGTCCCATGGCCGCTGCCCCCGCTGGTGATGCTGTGCACCAGGCACTCAAGAGGATGTTCTTCAGGTTGACTCACTGGGTTTTGGGAGCGTCCCTCTGAGGGGAGTACAGCAGGCACCCCGTCCCCAACTTGCAGATGCAGAAACTGGACAGGAGAATTGGATGGTCTGTCCAGGGGCAACCAGACAGCCAGTGGCCCAGCCAATTCCCTGGACTAAATTACATCAGAGGAAGTTTAGCCAGTGGTTGGAAGCTTATCATTTA
Organism: Equus asinus; assembly: GCF_041296235.1. NCBI lineage: Eukaryota > Metazoa > Chordata > Mammalia > Perissodactyla > Equidae > Equus > Equus asinus. The sequence continues at coordinate 24,805,867 of NC_091790.1, read as the reverse complement.
TTAAGAGATAAAAGGCCAGCCCCGGTGGCCTAGTGATCAAGTTCAGTGTGCTCCACTTCAGCGGCCCAGGTTCGGTTCCTGGGTGCAGACCCACACCACTCGTATGTCAGTATCCATGCCGTGATGGTAACCCACATACAAAATAGAGGAAGACTGGCAACAGATGTTAGCTCAAGGCAAATCTTCCTCAGCAAAAAAAGACAAGAAAAGAAAATTATACAAGCTACCATATTAATAAAGACAAAATAATTTTCTAGTATGTAGCCACAATGTTAAACTGTGCTACGTAAATTATAGTTACCATTTTAAAAACGATAATCTCTGTGATCAAGTGATAAACGGGAGACGCTATGTATATAAAATGATGACAAGAGACCAATTAGAATGATTTTTTAAACCTACACTGATTTTATGTCATTTCTTTTAACCAATACTCCTTAGATACTGGGTACTAAAATCTGTCTCTTTGGTCCTGATACTTTGTAGAGAGTAACAGAGGTCTGAAAAATAAAGAATATCCAGAAACAGAGACGCAGAAATTATCATGCGCTTTGATTCAATGCCCCCGAAAAGGGAAGATCTATGAAGCTTCCGAGGGTGTAGCGTACGATGAGCAACTCGTTTTTTAAAGCCCGCTAGGTGTTACCTGGATGTGTAAACTGTGTTCACATTTGCAGCCAAAGTGCACCAAAGTTGCTAAGTTTCACCATCAAGTTTCATCATTACCCACAGTTCCTGAATATTCCACCACGACGTGATGCTGAGATGCAGGCTACAGTGTTAACTCACTGCTCTTGCCACCCCAACGTGGTCCTGTTTGGGTGAACAGAGGCTGGTCCCAGGTGAAACATCACAGTGATGGGCCCTCAAACCCCCCTCACCGGGTCCATCAGTGAGGTACGGACCCCAGCCAGGTGTCCCCGCCCTTCACCCTGGACCTGGCCGCGCTGAAGGAGCTCAGAGAGACGGGGAGAAACCAGCGTGGGAGAAGGAAGCGCAGGTCAAAATCTGCTGAGTGTAAAAAGCCTCATGGGAGAGAAAGAGGGGCCCAGGCGAGGGTCCTGCCTCCTCCCCCAGGGACTGTGGCCATTCCTGAGACCTGCAGCAAAAAGACCCAGGGGGTCACAAGCGAGTCATACTATCCCCTTGCATGAAAGCAGGTGCTAAGGGGACACCAAACCGAATGACTCCCGTGTTATGAGCATCAAATTAATCTAAAGATCTGAGTCCTGGCAACACATGGCAGGAATTATCCTGACAAGCCCAGGCATTGAGACATCAACTGTAGGCCCCATCCTCGGGGATGTCAAATGCTTGGCTGACGTTTTTGGGGTTTGGCAAAACCGTATTCCACACTTGGGACCCTTGTCACAGGATCTGTGACTAGTAAACCCTCGAGAGAGACTCCATACTTCTCCTCTGAGTTACTCATAGTCACCACGGAGTGAACAGCTGGGAAGCACGTGATGTTTTAATTTATGTAAAATCTAGAAAATTGCCCTGAAATTTCCCATAGCTGCGTTTCTAAGCCATTTTCTAAAATTCAAAAACGGAAACTCCCTTGGGGATGAGCAAAAATGGCTGAAAATTGCCTTTCAGATGTTAGAGGACGGCTAAACGTAACGCTGATGTCACCTTCGGTCTGTTCCTGTGGACGCCCTATGGGGAAAGGGTGAGCCTCTGAAAAACTCTCCTCTGGAAATTTCCATCAGGGTCTGAAGTCTCTGACGATTCTGGCTGTTGACTTGATTACAATTGCTGATTTCTGTAATGGCTTTCAAAAGTTAAACACTACTGTGTGAAATAAGAAATATGCCTAAAATGCTACATAGACTTAGAAATAAGTTAGTTAATCAAGCTGGAGTTAAGACTAAAGTTTCCTATTACAAGATAAATAATGACCCTCAGACCCATAAAAACAGAGAGTTTGATAAAAGGTTCTAGGCATTAAATAGAACATGTTTGTCTATATATAAGTATTCTATATCTGTGTGTTTTATGCCTTTTCTTGTTATCCATCACTTTTAAAAATTCTACCAAAGATATTAAGCATCCTGTGCATTCATATTCTCTGCCACCCCCCTGGGGGAAGATGAAAAGTCATCCTCTCTTTGAACATAAGTGATCTGTGTGCCCACACTAACAGGAAGCATGATCCGGAGCTACAAGATAAAAAGGATGGCCCCCAAAATAGATTTTAATCAAAAAAAAAAGAAGGACTTTTGTGATATCGCAAAAGGAAATACACCAGCAGATCCAGGAGACAAGGCGGCAGGCTAAACGCTTCCCTCTGTCCTCCTGAGACATTATTATTATTATTAACAGGAAATACACCTCCCCCACTGCTCCCACTGCAATGGGGCCAAGTTGCATTCTTGCAAGTTCTTGGGCCCCAGGTCAGCTGTGCACAGCACCCGCTGGTCTCCTCGGGCCCTCGGACCACACAATAGAGGGTGATAAATTGGCCTCAGAAACGGTGGCTTGTCCCAAATTCCATCCACGCTGCTCAGGACTCTACCGTCTGAAGTCTGCACAGTTTATACGGAAGGAAAACGTGTCAAGGCAATTACATCCAAGAACCAGCACCTTGGACCCTTTCCTGAACTTAAAAGTGAGTTTCAATCCATTGCTCCTGGAAACGTACCTAAGTCGTGTCCAGGAATTTCATTTTTTCCTGGTTCCATCGAAGCCTCTTCTTCCAAAAGAGCCGAATCAGCCTCATTACAGAGGGTCATGAGCTGCGGGGGCCGACGTATCTCCGGCCCCATGGAGCCCATTCCCACCGCAGCAACGGGGCCACCTCGGGCCAGGCATCGGCAAGTCAGCGAGTCCACATAACTCGTGCCCGTCACCCTCAGAGCGCACGAGCAGTCCCAAGGAAGAAATTAAAACTTTAGAGGAGAAATCACAGAATTTTCACATGGTGTGTGGCCGTCTTCCTGGACCCAGTGCCCACGGGGGCCTCCCCCCCCTCAACAGGAGGTCGGTCTTGAAAGGATAGCGTGTCACTTGCACATGATATGACCTTTCACATACAAACACTAAGGGACCCACAGACAAGGCTGGGGGCCTAATGACAGGTAAGTGGGGTTGTCTGAGACAAGTTCACTTTATGAAAATCAGTAACATGTCTCCATCCCAGCCAAACCCAACCAGAAATACGATAAAAAAGAATGCACCACTCACAATGACCAAAGCTGTACAACCTCCAGGCACTGATTTACCAGAGGGTGCACAGGCCCTTCAGAGGCCACGGGGCACGGGTTAGGAACCCAGGCATGCTGAGTGTGGGTCCTGGCTACGTGCACCTGGATGGGTTTACTGAGGTCCCTGTGCCTCCACCTTCCCGCTGGAGAACTGGCGATGGAATTCGGCTTCCTCTGCTGCCTGTGTTCCATTCCCAGGCGCCTTTTTCCCCTTCTGCATCTCCACCTCCTCTGCTCCCCATCTCTCTGGAAGTCACCCCTCAACCACAGCCACTCTCCACGTTGCGGAATCCAGCGGTCCCTTCTCCGTCCCCACCTTGCTCAGCACCCAGATCATTCCCTCCTTCTCGAAACTCTTCGAAACTTCTTCGAAACATTTGGCCTTTGGCACCATAAACTCGTCCCCATGACCACCCCCAATCTTTCAGAAAATGCTGCTGGCTCTACGTCCCACGTATGCCCTTAACATGAGCCTTTCTTACTACTTCCCTAGCTAGCTACCCCTCTGGTCTGAGCGATCACAGCCTCTTGCTGGATTATTGCAGAAGACTCCTGCTTCTCCTCTTGTCCCTCTCAGTCTCTTCCCAACGTGGTGGCCTGGGTGACACCGTGAGAATGTAAGCTGGATATCATGCAAACCCATAGGCTCCATTCACTGAGTCACAGCCCTGACCTCACAGTGGTCTAGAAGGCCCCACACGATCCAGTCCTGTTACCTCCATGGCCCCACCCCAGTGCACCCCGCACACTCACTCTGCACCAGCCACGTCGCATCCTCAGTCTTACTGTCCTCACACGGGCCAGTGCTGTCCTGCCCCTGCCTGGAATGCTCTTCCATTAGACCTGAGGGTTCACTCTCACCACGTCCAGTCTTTATTCAGATGGCGTCTTAAACAGTGAACACAATTGTGTAAAATTACAACCGCTCCGCTCCCATCTTCCCAGTTCCCCTCCCCCTGCTGCACTCCCTTCTTCCACAACACTTGGCACCTTCCAATACACTGTACAATTTCATTGACGTGGCGGCCACCTTAATGCAGGGCTCAGATCTCCTGTAGGGAGCATTATGGGCTGATGACCCGGCTGCTGCCATCAGAGACTCTCTCTACCATTATCGTGATCTTTTCCTTCCTTCTCTCCCGCCCAGGTGTCAGACCTGCTTGGTGGTCTCTGTGCTCTCGCCCCAATCAATCTCTTGTAAGTCTAGCCCTGTCTTGGTGTCTGCTTGAATCTCATCTTTAAACAGTGGTTTCGGGAAAACTGGATCAGTACATAAAGAAAGGTGAAGTCAGATTCCTAGGATCACTATGTGTTAATGATGGGGTCCCGGAAGATAAAAGAACTCCAAGTGGAAAATTCAGCCATAAAACTCACGGAAGATGAAAGAGTATATCTTCCACAGAAGAGCAGTATACCTTTGTGACTCAAGCATGGAAAAAGATGTTTAAACAAAAAATATTCCCAAAGTTCAAACCATAAGGGGAAAAAAAGAAGTGGATTTGAGACTATTAACTTGAGAATTTTTATTCACTGAAGGACAAAATTACCGTACAGGAGATATATTAGGAGATGATATTTACTATTAAATTAAATTAATTTATTTATTTATTTTGAGGAAGATTAGCCCTGAGCTAACAACTGCTGCCAATCCTCCACTTTTTGCTGAGGTAGACTGGCCCTGAGCTAACATCCAGGCCCATCTTCCTCTACTTTACATCTGTGATGCCTGCCACAGCATGGCTTGATGAGCGGGGCATAGGTCTGCACACGGGATTCGAACTGGCAAGCCCTAGGCTGCTGAAGCAGAGCGTGCAAACTTAACTGCTGCACCCCTGGGCGGGACTCTACTATTTTATTTTTTTTGATTATCACTTTTTTTTTTTTTTGGCAGGGAAAGATTCACCCTGAGCTAAAATCTGTTGCCAATCTTCCTCTTTTATTTCTTTTCCTCCCTAAAGCCCCAGTCCATAGTTGTATATTGTAGTTGTAAGTCCTTCTAGTTCTTCTGTGTGAGCCACCACCACAGCATGGCTGTGACAGACGGGTGGTGTGGTTCCCCAACCAGGGAACAAATCCAGGCCGCTAAAGAGGAGAGCGCGGAATTTTAACCATTAGACCACCAGGGCTGGCTCGATATTTACAATTTTTAAAACTAACAAGGGACTAACATCACAAATAAATAAGGACAGCCTATGAATCCAAAGAAAAGGACAAGAATTCAAACAGAAATGGGCAACGGATATGGACAGGTGATTCTCAGAGGAGAAAACCCGAGTGGATACCAAGCCTATGGAGAGGTAGTTAAAACTGTGATTAATTAGACAGGTACAAATTAAAACAACAACTCTAGAGCCAATATTTACTAATTTAAAAAGATATTTTATATTTTCAAAAATTCTTTTTAATCCTTTGATCAAAGGAAGTCATCCCGACCTTTTAAAGTTAAGTCCAAAACAGCGTCTTTGTGAAGGTGAATCTGGTCTGGTTTCTGCCACACTAGCATCATCAGGGAATGAGACATCTTGGTTGATCACTTGTTCATCTTTTTTTTTTTAACTTTTTAAAAAATTCCTTTTTCAATTATTTTATTGAGGTCGTAGTGGTTTATAACATTGTGTAATTTCAGGTGCACATTATTATTTATCAGTTTCTGTATAGACTGATTCATGCTCACCACCAATAATCCAGTTTTTATCCATCACCATACATATGTGCCTCTTTACCCCTTTTGCCAACCCCCTAACCCCCTTAGCCTCTGGTAAGGACTAAACTGTCTCTTTGTCCACGTGTTAGTTTATCTTCCACATATGAGTGAAATCATACGGTGTTTGTCTTTCTCTGAGTATAGAAATGCAGCTGATTTTTGTAAGTTGATTTTGGACTCTGCAACTTTGCTGTGGTTGTTGATTATTTCTAATAGTTTTCTGATGGATTCTTTAGGGTTTTCTATATACACAATCATGTCACTCGCAAACAACAAGAGTTTCACTTCTTCTTTTCTAATGTGGATAACTTTTATTTCTTTTTCTTGCCTAATCGCTCTGGCCAAAACCAATATAATATGAATAAGAGTGGTGAGAGTGGGCACCCTTGTCTTGCTCCTGTTAGCAGAGAGATGGTTTTGAGTTTTTCACTGTAGAGTATGATGTTGGCTGTGGGTTTGTCACATGTGGCTTTTATTATGTTGAGGTACTTTCCTTCTATATCCATTTTATTGAGAGTTTTTATCATAAATGCATGTCGGATCTCGTCAAATGCTTTCTCTGCATCTATTGAGATGATTGTGTGATTACTATTCCTCATTTTGTTGAGGTGGTGTATCACATTGATTGATTTGTGGATGTTGAATCATCCCTATGTCCCTAGTATAAATCCCACTTGATCATGGTGTATGATCCTTTCAATGTATTGCTATATCCGGTTTGCCAATATTTTGTTAAGGATTTTTGCATCTATGTTCATCTGCAATATTGGCCTGTGATTTTCCTTCTTTGTATTGTCTTTGTCTGAATTTGGGATCAGAGTGATGTTGGCCTCATAGAATGAGTAAGGAATCATTCTGTCTTCTTCAATTTTTTGGAATAGTTTGAGAAGAACTGGTATTAAATCTTCTTTGGCTATTTGGTAGAATTCACTAGAGAAGCTATCTGGCTCTGGACTTTTGTGTTTGGGGAGGTCTTTGATTACTGTTTCCGTCTCTTTACTTTTTATTGGTGTCTTCAGATTCTCTATTTCTTCTCCGTTCACTTTAGGGAGGTTGGATGAATCTAAGAATTTACCCATTTCTTCTAGGTTATCCAATTTGTTGGCATATAGTCTTTCTTAGTATTCTCTTATAATCCGTTGTATTTCTGTGGTATCCGTTAATCACCTGTTCCTCTTAATCAAGTTATCATATATATAATTCCTGGAATAATAGCTCTCAAAAATTAAAATTTAATTAACAAGAAAATTACACTGAACACAACGCGTTCTTTCTCTAGCGATTCCAAAGTCATCCACGGATATTTCAGTACCTCGTTCAGGATGTTAATTACGAAGCTGAACAATAGTTACTGGCTCACTGTAGACTTTGAATTGTGTAGAGGGAACTTCTTATAGAACCTTGTTGTCATCATCTCATCTTGGAAGACTAGGGCATGAAAGCAAGTGTCAGAGCCTCATAGATGTTTGCAACCCACCCCCAACTCCTGCCCCCAACCCACAGACCCTTTGCCCTCTCTTCAGTTCTCAGCCTAAATGTCACTTCCTCTGAGAGGCCCTCCCGGGTACTCAATGTGGAGAGATGCCCCCTTTAGCGGTTCTCTTGGAGTCTGCCGAAGCTCTGCTTGTCTCTCAAGGCATTTAACACACGGAAATCTTCAATGCCCTGTGCATTTAATGCCTGGGCTTCCTCCGTCCCCACTCAACTGTCAGCAGGGAAAAGCTCAGATGATCCGCTTCCAGCGTTTTCTCAGGCAGGTCCCAGTCCCTGTTCCCTGTGACTTCACACCTCGTTTCATGAATAATTTTAAACTAAAAACTTCAAATACCTTAAAAGACCTTACTCATTTGCATGCTTTCAAGCCATCTAATGAGCCAATCAATTCAACAGCTTCAGGCATTTTTCATCTTTTAGCTTCTCTGAGAAATACGCCAAGGAATGTTTGATGGGTTATAAATGACAACGATCCCATTCAAAACTAAACAGTGCCCAGATGCAGACTATTTTTTATAAAAGTCAGAAAACTCTCCCTCTCTAACTGAACATCATTTTAAGACAATTCAGAGGAAAAATAGTCTCATGGGTTTTATTTTCAAATAACTCAAACTAAATCATGAGACCCTCCTGCATCTGTATGTTCTCTTGATCCTGTTCGGAGTTCAAGGGGTCGAGGTGAAGTGGAAGGTCCCACAGCAGGAATGAGGAGCCACATCTGACAAATGCCCCTCGCTACTCTTTCTAATCAAACCTCACAGTGTTACCTGCACAGCCAGCTTCCTAGAACCAGCTGACTCTATGAAGTGATTCTGCTAAAATTCTAGATTTGATTATGTTTAACTCTACTAAGATTGAAAGGAATTTATTCTATATTTTATAATTTGTTTTCCAAGTTCATTTATAATACATTGTACTTATAGCCTAGGGCTGCCATAACAAAGTACCACAAATTGGGTAGCTTAAAACAACAGAAACTCTTCTTTTACAGTTCTGGAGGCCAGACATGCGAAATCAAGGTATAGATACGGCTGTGCTCCCTCAGAAACCTGTAGGGCAGAATCCTTCCTTGTTTCTTCCAGCTCCTGGTGGTTGCTGATGATCCTTGGCTTGTAGATGCATCACTCCAATCTCTGTCTCCATCCTCACACGGCCCTCTCTTCATGTCTGTGTCTCTTCTCTTCTTATAAGGACATCATTCACATTTGATTAAAGCCCACCCTCATGACTTCATCTTAACTTGTTTAAATCTGTAAAATCTCTATTTCCAAATAGGGTCCTACTCACAGGTATTGGAGGTTAGGACTACAACACGTCTTTTGGGGGGGTCTCAAGTCAACCTATAACAGATGGTATAGGAACTTTTGCTTCACTATAAAGAAAACTCTTTGAACATTCTTGTTTTTTTCTGAAGGAAGCATATTAAAATTATAATTGAATTTAGAGTACATTATAGGATAATAACATGAGAAATAGCTAGATTTTTACTTCTATTACTTTCCAACACATTTATGTTGGATATTTAGGTCAGATTGTCTTGTAGTGATGCCTGGTACCCAGTATTATAGCTAGCACACAGCAGGCATTAAATAAATATTAATGGATTGGTTGATAGTAACTGATCAACTCCATGTGACTACTGTACATACATTTTGCAATAATAAACACAAAATATATTTGAAGTTTTTCAAAAGTATGAATGGCTTTATGCTTAAAACTTTTAATTGCTGGATCATTTTACTGGGACACCACATAGAAGACATCATGTTTTTTAAAAAGGATTATTTGTAAAACCAATTATAATCAAGAACCACTTTTAAATGTTGGCTATATTAACAAGTGAATAAAAGGAGAAAATATTTTTAAAATCTAATCTAAAAATCATATGAGCCCTTTCCTTTAAAGGCACAGCAGAGCAAAGAAAAATATCTTTCTTTTAAATTGCTCATTATTGTTCGCTGAAGCTAAAGGAAAATATCTTGGCAATATGTGCTAATGCTTTACATGACTGCTTTAAGCTAGAAATATCTTACCCTACCATTTGAGAGATGGTATTCTGTGGCACGACAAAGAATAAAAGAGAACTCTGAGGGAAGTGCTGTTTCTCATGCACAGTCTATTAAAGAAACAATGATCAAAAGTTACTTTTTATGAACACGAAATGTGAATTTAAAATTTATTCTGCAGTCACCATTCTACATGGTCTAGAAAAATGTTCATCTCTTTCATTTCCCCTCCAAGTGATGTGGGGACCCATGGAGACCTGCAAGGTGGGCATGGTGGGTCTACCAGAGCAAAGGACCGCCACCTCACTACACGTGAAGGCTGCCCACCAGATATTTTATTGAATATGATGTGGGGAAGGAGTGAACATTTATTTCATCAAACTGCTGAGCTATGGGGATAGTTTTGTTGCTGTTTTTAGCATACTTTGATTTCTAGTTGCTAACATACAATAACACCCTTACGATTCAGACACTATTGAGACCTAAATTCAAAGTAATGCACGCTACCAAAGTTGTATCATCTAGCCTGTAACTTACAGGCCTGCAGATACCAAGTGACTTAGGAAATAGTCCAGTGCACAAAAGGAGAAATTCTCACTGAGAAGTAGTGTTGGCTTGGAGGTTCCATTCTCGTCTCTTCTCCCCAGTATACAGGGATCAACTAATGGGACAGCCTTTCAGGAAGGCAGTGTGGGCCTGAGATATATCCATGGCAACAGAATTGGAGAAGAAGAGGCGGTAAAAAGAGAAATTCAAAAGAATTGCTGATTGAATACATACGGAATGATCACAGAAGTTTTTAGCCTGAGCGAGAGCTTTCAGTACCATGGACAGAGGTCTTGCGTTATCTGCTTTCTCTTAGTTTTTCATCTATTCTAATCCATTCTATAAATAAAAGGAGTGAATTCAAACCAAAGTGTAGCTCATAGGGGGTAGTAGCTGTACTATTTATTTCTACATAGCAGCAAGCCTATCAGAGAGCTTTTGGTAATTTTTTAAAATAATGCTGTGGATATTGATGCCTCTTCGGAAGATGGCAAAAATGAAGACATGCAAAAGATGTACGCTAATTTTTAAAACACTAATGTGGATTATGGATGATTGAAAGACTTACACTGAAATTTTAAAATAAAGTAAGAATTCTTCTATAACCTTAGATAGCAAAATCCTGCTTAGTTCTCCTCAACATTGCCTTCATAAACACACATAGTACATTGCAAGGTTCTTGCAGGGTTTATGTTTTCATAACACGCATATAGTGTTTACTTTAAAAAATTATTGAACTGAACCAAACTGTAAGATGGTGGTAAAACCTTCCCCATTACTTGTTCTTTGAGGAAAGTTAATGATAAGTGGATATAAAATGACTCAGCCTTATTGCAAAATATTTTAAACAGAACTTCTTGTATATGTTATTCCACAGGAAGTATTAAAAAATTAAAGTCAAAATACCTCTCAGGAGGTTATCAAATGTTCAGGTCGTGGGGGAAGCAACCTTTTAATTTCATACATACTTAAATTAAAAAAAAAATAACCCACAAGGTTATTGCTGCTCAGTAGAGCAGCAATCTGCTGACAAATACTGGGGTTGAATGTGGAGCAGAATCACCCGGGCCTCACATACAGAGTCCACATCCAAAACACAAATGCACAGGCTTCCTCTGAATGGAGCTGTGGTGACTTAAAACCATGAATCCCATGGAGAAGATGATTCTTATTTTGTAGACAAATGGGATGAAATGTGTGAGCCTTTCACACATTTCATAAGGGTGAAAAGGAATAGAGAAAATATATATTTCACTTTTATAGCATCTAATAACAGTCAGAAATCAGACCTGAATGCCCCAAAGCACAGCTCTTCCCTTTCCTGTCCCTCTCCCGAAGCACCACGATTTAAGGACTGAATTTGAAAATGTTAACAGGAGCCAGTGATATCACCCAGCCACAAAATTCAGGACTACTCCTGATGGCTCACTGGCCATAATATACATTATGCATGGACCACAGTAATCAGACAAGGAACACAAATCCTCATGAGCTGAATAAGGGAGAAGAGCACACACACACACACACCATGAACCACAAACAGCAGAGCAGAATCCCACACAGATCTCTACACGTAAAACTAAAAACCTGCCAGCTAGCTATCATGATCTCCTTTGAGATCTGTTGAAATTCTAGCATGCAATCACCCTTTCTCCAAATGTTTTACTTTCAAGAACTATAAACCTACAGAAAGCTTGAAAGATTAGTACAATGAACACCCATGTGTTCTTCACTTTGGTTCACTAATTGCTACTATTTTGCAATATTTCTTTTATCTCTCCATATATAATATTGTATGATTTTTTTTGGGGGGGGGGCCAAACCTCTTGAAAGTAACTTGCAAACATCTTGACACTTCACTTCTGAATATTTCAGCCTGTTTCTCCTAAGATCCAGGATATTTTCCCTGGTCACAATAATATTATTATGCCTAAGACATTTAAAACTAATAATATTATAATAGGTACAGTTTATATTTACATTTCTCCGATTGTTCCTAAAATGTCTGTGTAGCTTTTTTTTTAAAGCCAGAATCAAATCATGGATTATACTGCATTTAATCTAAAATACCTCCCACCAACTTTTTAACTCTGAAGAGTCCAGGTTAGTTGCTTTATAGAATCTTCCACAATCTGAATTTTTCCATTTTTTTCCTCATATGAGAGGGAGATTAAAATTTTTTGATGAGAACACTACAGAGGAGGTGCCATGTATCTTTCTCTGTAGCACAGCCAGAGCAACATTACTGATGATGTTGTGTTTGATCAGACCTCTCATTGCAATGGTCCCCCCTTTCTACTTCTCAGTAAAAAGTTGTGTGGTGACACATGGAGACTGTGCGACTGTCCTGCTCCCTTGTAACAGTTCACTGATGGTTTTTACATCCATTGACTGTCATTCCTTCATCATTTATTAACTGACATTCTTTTCCATGCCCCCATTCTTTTTCTCTTCTATTATCACAATAGATTCATCAATGATTTTTTTTATTCATTTTACAATCCGTTGCCATTATTCATCTTAGTTGACAATTTTTCAAAATTTTCTCAATAGGATCTTCTTCAAACCAGCTTTGAAATGTGCTTTGAAAGAAACGTGCCCTTCCTACATGTTCCCACCAATCTTTGAGCATGTTGACAAAATTCTCCAGGCTCATCTTATACTTTGCCTGCTTCAGACCTGGAATTGGCCCCTAATCCAGGGATCCTTGGTTCCTTTTATGGAGAATGTGACTTAGAAACCAAGATCTGGGCACAGGTTTCCTGATGACTACTGGAGTGTCACCCTCGAAAGCCCCTTCACTGGACAAAGCTAGAAATTTATGGTTGTTAATATATAAACACATTGTTCAAAAGCCAAAAATATATTTTTAAAAGTATACTCTGAGAAGTCTCAATTTTATCCTTTCTACCCCATTCCTACTCACCCTATATTTGCTTTTGGTGTATCCCCTCTGTGTGGAGGTGGTATCTATTTGCTTATACTTTGCAAAGCCTTTTAGTGAAAAACTGAAAAGTAAATCCTGAAAACCATCCTAAAATGTTTCCTAGAGATCCTTCCTGTTCTTTTTCAGGGCTGTTCAAGGCTCCATAGAGGTACCACGGTTTATTCACACAGGCTCCTAGAAATGGCATGTAGGTTGTTGCTAATAACCAGCTACACAAATAATGCCACCAGGAGTAATCTTGTATGCTGTATTTGTAGAGGGTGTCTTCAGGATAAATTATTAGAAGTGGGACTTCTGGGTCAAAGAGTCAATGCATTTACAATTGTGCTGGATAATGTCAATTGCCCTCTACCAGAGTGGCCCCATTTTGCATCCCACCAGTGATGTATGAGAATGTCAACAGAGTAAGATATCAACCTTTTGAACTTTTGCAAATATGATAGACGAAAAGACGCATATCAGGGTAGTTTTAGCTGCATCTTTCATCCCATGAATATGTTTAAGGGTCATTTGTTTACTGTTTTCTAGGTGTCATCTGTAGGTTTCTTTGTCCTTCTTCCTATGGGGCATATCCACATAATTGAACAAATCCTCCTCTTCTACTTGCCCCTGAAAGTCTGAGCCTCCTTGCTTCTAGACCTCTTCATGTGCCGTTGCTTTTTTCTGTAAAATTGCCCACCGTACCCCACCTCTGGCCGCCCCCCACCCACCCTCCGACCACCACCCTCGTGCCTGGCCAACTCCTAGCCATGCTGCAGACCCTCACTCTGATGCCCCTTTATCCTTAAAGATTTTCCCGATTTCGTTCCCCCACCTCAACCTGAGATTGATTCAAGTGCCTCTCCTTTGAGTCCCAAATTATCTGATTCAACCTTGGGTAAAATCATGTTTAGACTCGTAGGCTGTGTTAATGGAATTTAAAGAGAAGCCTTAAGCAACCAAAGGGCACTGCCTTGGGAATGTGAAGCCCTGGGCTGGTCAAAAAGATAGAAAACAGGTCAGAAAACCCCTTAGCATTTACATTCCTGTTAGCATACGATTTAAGTCAAATGTTCTATTTTGTTACTGTGAAGTTGAATAACTGTATGTCTCTTTGCTGTGAAGACCAAAAGCCTTCCTTACAATGTTGAAAGGTTTGTTCCAACGATTTCAAGAAGCGTTGGCCTGTGACCTTGAATTATATACGTATGTTACAGGCAACCACGTATCTCAGAAGATCTATTGTAAAGAACTGTGCTTGTGAAATTTTAAACTACATTCATCATAGAGAGTAAATTGCCTCCTAAACAAAAAAGAACTAACCCACTTATGATAGCCTCAAATTTTTTGGTTTAATTATAATGAACCAATTACTAAGTTAAAAGTGCACTGTTAATTACCAGTTTTGGAAGAGTATTTGAAATCACTCCTCTTTGCTTAAATTCTATGCAAGTAAAACTCCATAAGCATTTCTAACAGACAAATTTTTAGACACAGCACAAAATAGTATTTTATCACAGAGGGAGCTGCCGGCCCAGGGCCATTGAGGTTTGAGGACTGATGGTGAGCTGAGCTAGGACAAATGAATTACATGCATTGATTAGGATAAAATAGTGTAAATTAGGCACAATTGAAGTGTTGTTTCAAATTGTTTAGTGGTTTTATTTTTAAAATATAGAAGTGGCCACACACCACATAGACAAGCATTTCTTAAGCTCTTTTTCCACTAATACACCCCAGGAATGACAGGTGATATTCACACGACCTGTGCACCTCCCTGGTGCACACCGCAAAGAGAACTGAATTGGCATAATCCAGGAATGTCTTCTATTGTGCAGATGAGATTGAATCCACCCTCATTTGAAATGTGAAGGAAATCATTTACAAATTCTACGTTAGCAACAAGACCTCACCTCTCAGTTGTTGAAGATCAGCCGTGTTGATGGTGAACTGTGTGTCTGGGTGTGGCTGCCCACCCAGGCCGGCCTTATAGGCAACGAGCAAATAAATGACACCAAGTCTCATAAAGCCTCCAAATGATTTGGTATATTTAACGTTTTTGAAAGTTGTCTCTCCCTCTTTTTTTTTCTTGCAAACTGAGAAAGTTTACATCATACCAACCCACACGACTGTATCTCTGTGTCTTCATAAGGCATTCTTCCTGGGTGCGTGTCTATGTCTTTGTGTCCAAACTTCCCTGGACACACCTACGCCCTCCCCTGCTCGGTCCTCACACAGGTGTACACAGAGAGAACCTGGTCACACGGGACTCAGGAAGTATTTCTTTTGCTGAGGAAGATTTGCTCTGAGCTAACATCTGTGCCACTTTTCCTCTATATTGTATGTGGGTCACTGCCACAGCCTGGCCACTGACAAGTGGGTAGGTCTGTACCCGGGAACCAAACCCGGGCCGCTGAAGCAGAGTGCACCCAACTTAACCACTAGGCCACGGGGCCGGTGCCTCAGGAAGTATTTTTAAATTAAAGAATAAATGAATAGAGGAATGAATGAATGAATGTGGGCCCCATGTTACCAGATCTTACAACTTTCCAAAAGGAACCATGTATTTCTATAAAATTTTATGGTTCCTAAATCACAAATTTTTCTTGGAAGACTTTTAAGTTTCTTTTAAGAAAGTGTACCAGCTAGTAAATGAAGAAAAAGTGCTGGCATGAGGGTATCACTATTTCACAACTCCTAATGGATGCAGGGACCCAGGCAAAGCCCAACAACGGCAGACAACATCGCAGAAAGAGTCAGCCAGACATCATGCACCTCCTGATGACAGCACGCAGCCCCACCTGTGAGGTATTCTTAACAACAACAAAAAATCAAGGGCTGGTCCAATGGCATTAGTGGTTAAGTTCATGTGCTCTGCTTCAGCAACCTGGGGTTCACAGGTTTGGATCCCAGGCATGGATCTATGTACCACTTATCAAGCCATGCTGCCTGCCAGTCCCGGCACCCCCACTGTCCAAGCCTGCTGTCCAGGGAGCACCTGGACCAGAACCTCACACCCCCAGCAGGCCGGCCCGTGTCTGTGGCTGTGTGTTTGCCTTCCTCCTGCATGGCCTCTAATGGGAAGTGAACATCCTTCCAGTTCCACCCACACGGCAACATTTCAGAGTGCTGTTTTTCCACAAATGAATAAATGGAGCCTTTGAAATCCTTTGAAAAACTTCAGCTGACGTCATGATCAGGAATCCATTTCCACGTGAGAGCAGTGACGGGGGCCTCCAGGTGAGCTGAGGAGGCTGGGCTGGAGGATGCCAATCGGACGAGGAAAAAGAGGATGTGCAGCCTGCTGACCAGGTGGGGAAGCGGGGAGAGGACCAAACCTCAGAGGGCAGAAGCAAAGGCTGGATGCACCACTTCTCTGCGCAGCCCGTGACGGCTGAGTCCAGGGAGCCGGGGCTGTGGGGAGGGGATGACCCCGAAAAGAGGTAACTTGGAATTCTTATATTTAGCTAATGCTGTGAACCAAGAGAGCCCCTGGACTAGACCGGACTTCACCCTGGTGGTGGGGGGCACGGGGGATCTGGACCCTGCCAATGAGATCTCCCAGCTGGAAAGACCAGGTCCCTCGGTGTGACCGTCACCCTAGCGTCCTGCCTTTAACATCAACAATCTTGAGTAGAAAATAAAGAAAACAGGATTAAATTAACCTGAAAGAATGAATCAGGGCAAATAACAACAATGAGTCATTAAATAACACTTTGGACTTAAAAAGAAGTTCTCTTTTGGCAAATTTTCTAGGTTGGTGGGTATTTTAAGTTTTAGAGAGGAAAACAGATGTAAATTTTATTAAGTGGCTGGAATAATTGGAGCAGAGAAAATGTTTTCCCACATTTTTCTCTTCGTCCTTCAAATCAACTCTTTCTAAGTGAATAGGTAGTTTATAGTTTTAATCTAAAAATAGATAATGATGTTTTTTGTTGGTTCTGAAGAAAGGGAAAAGAAGTGATATATGATGATTATTTCCATATTGCAGCTATGTTTCAAATGTTAAATTCTATTGTATACAATCAACTTGAAGAGCATCTGTCCAGCTCCTGTTGTGTACCGGGAACCTAGCTACCACCACGGGGACTTGCTCGGTGAAAGAGGATCAAGGATCTGACCAGGTGCACAGTAGCGCGCAGCATTTCACACATGCACGACTCAAGGAGGACTCTCCTGCCTTCCTGCACAAAGAACTCTGTGATTCGGGTCTTACGAAAGCTTAGGGGGTACACCATTTTCATCAGAGATTGCCAGAAAAATCTTCTACCCATGCACTTTTCTGCAAACTATAAAACCGACCCCTGAATTAAGCTGTAGTTATCACAGGCTCCACCTCCATTGCTTAGTCTCCCATAAAACTATTTTCATTGACCTCCGTTTTGCCATTATAATCTCAGATTACATCTGTAGGTACTGTAAGAGGATGTATAGGAAATTCAATACTATATTTATTATGGGGATTTATTTCTGAGACCAATGTTCACTGGATTGCACAGGATGCCCTTGATGGAAATATAAAGGAAAAATTAACCTCCGACTACAGTACTAAGAAAGGCTATATTCTGGGTGACTCTCGTGTTTAAATGCATAGATGCTGGGAATTGAGTAACTGATCATGTTTCCCTTTTTACTCTGACCTCTAGGGAGCTCAGAGCTGAATTCTAAGCCCACCTTTAACAATTGGGAGGATGGGCTGGTACATATTTATCTTTTTTTCTCACTTTTCTGCCTTTATTTCCCGTCACCTTGATCAGGTTTTTAGTTTCAGTCTATTGCGTTGGGAGCATTTTTAATGAGGTGCCTCAAATTCCTCCTGGAATGTAGGTTACATACAAATATATTTAAGAGCCATAAAAATGCATGTTCTATAGAAGAGATGTCATCCTGCTGGTCTACCTAAGAGAATTTGGTACCTCAAACTGCAGAAACATGCCAGGGGAACAAACAAATAAACCCCCACAGATAAAATCTCATGCTGGAGAAGATCAGCACCTGGGAGCTGGCACATGATGCTGAGTGCCTACCCTGCCCGCTCCAGCCTTAGCCCAGGCCACCGATTGCCACAGGGTGTGCAAGCAGAATCCATGCCCGGAAGCCAGAATGGCATGGAAGGTGATACCCACCAGCCTGCCTTCCACCGCCCTCCCTCCAGAACTCCACGCCCCAACCCTCCTCCTGGGACAGACTTCAAGCAAGATGCTGCCATTCCACAGTCCCCAGGGCTACATGACAAATCATCTGGACTCACCCCATACTCTGCCTTTCCTGACCCTCCCTTCCAAAATTCTTTGTGCTCTTCCATTTCCGTGGTAGAAGTGGAGGGAGTGCTTCACTCAGGAGAACAACTTTATCACATAAAAGCTTAGGAAGAGACAAAATGGATTCAATGTGCTGTAAAAAGTGACATCACTGATTCAACAAATGGTGTTGGGGAAACTGGATAAGCATGTGCAAAAGAAAGAATCTTGGCCCATACCTACCACGATACACCAAAATTGACTCAAAATAGATCAACAACCTAAACATAAAACCTAAAACTATAAAACTCTTAGAAGAAAATGGGAAAGCTTCATGACATTAGATCTGGCAATGATTTCTTGGATATGACACAAGAGCAGCAACAAAGAAAAAACAGACAAATTGAACTACATCAAAATTTAAAACTTCTGAGTATCAAAGGACACAACAGAGTGAAAAGGAAACCCATGGAATGGGAGAAAACATTAGCAAATGATACATCAGATAAGAGGTTAATAATGGAATGTGTAAAGAATTCCTCCAACTCAACAACAAAATAACCCAATTAAAAAAGGGGCAAAGGACTTGAATAGACATTTCTCAATGAAAGACATTCGAATGGTCAATAAGCACATGAAAAGATGCCCAACATCACCAATCATTACAGAAATGCAAATCAAACCCCACTGAGATACCACCTCATAACCATTAGGAAGGTAACTATCAAAAAAACAGAAAATAACTAATGTTGGTAAGGATGTAGAGAAATTAGAATTCTTGCGCATTGTTGGCGGGAATGTAAAATGGTGCAGCTGCTGTGGAAAACAGTATAGAGGTTCCTCAAAAAATTAAACATAGAATTATCATATGGTCTAGCAATTCTAATTCTGGGTGAATACACAAAAGAAGTGAAAGCAGAGATTCAAACAATTATTTGTACACTCATAGTCATAGCAGCATTATTCAAAATAGCCAAAAGACGCAAGCAACCCAAGTGTCTATCAACAGATTAATGGATAAATGATATGTGATGTATACATATAAGGGAATATTATTCAGCCACAAAAAGGAAGGAAATTTGACACATGCTACAACATGGATGAACCTTGAGGATGTTATGCTGAGTCAAAGAAGCCAGTGACAAAAGGTCAACTACTGTATGATTCCACTTACAGAAGGCATCTAGAGTAGTCAAATTCATAGAGACAGAAAGGGGAATGGTGTCTATCTCCATGGGTGCCAAGGAGGGCCTTAAGGAAGCAGGGATGGAGATTTATTGTTTAATGGGTTCAGAGTTTCAGTTTTGCAAAATAAAAATGTTCTCTGGCTGTTTGGTGGCGATGGTTGCACAACAATGTGAGTGTACTTAATGCCACTGAACTATACACTTAAAAATGGTTACGATAAATTTTATGTGTAATTTTACCACAATTTTAAAAATATCCCGCCAAATGACATCATAGATTCAGAGTATAAAACATCTCTCTCTATACATAGACAAGAAATAATATATACCAAGTTCATGGAAGTCTTTCTGCAAGGTGAGTGAAACAAGGATTCTTGTCGTATAGACATAGTGCAGTAAATTCACACTAGTGCGCATTCCTAAGGTGTGCTTTTGTTGTGGGATCTGACGATTTCCATCCACCAAGCAGGTCTGGAATTTGTGTTGCTATCTTAACTCCTTCTCCAGGCCTGGGATGGGACCCCAGAACCACAGCCTTCCATCCTGACTCCTGTGTTGAATTGTAAGACCTTTTATTTGAGATTCATAATATGCTTTCCACTTTCCCCTTCTCTTCTAGACTAGGACTCCCCCACACTCTTGTGGCTGTGTGTGTGCACAGCTCCCCTGTCTGCCCAATCTCTCCCTTCACTCCCCACAAGTCTGGATCCCCAGAGCACTCCTGTGAAACTCGCTTGATGGCAATTCTTCATCTCAGCATCTGAGTGCCAGGCAGCTGAAACCAGAGGCCCCGTCACAGATCCACTCCCTCAGCATCCTTCCTCCGCCATGTTGGACCCGCAGAGATCATGACCACAGAACTTCTCTCAAGAAGCAGCGAACTCTCTAGGCCTGGCGAGGAGAAGCGAGGAATACGCCTCCCTCTCAAACTTATCCTTAAATCTCTTTACGTGTTTCTACACAACCATCACACCTCTTCCTTCCCTGCGCTCCTCCCCCCCCCTCAAAAAAAACTCAGCTCTAAGGAAAAGAAGAACAAAGACCCTTGAGTTTATTCTCTTGTCCTTTTCTGCATCTCTTGACAGGCATGTTCTTCCTACAGAAGAAGGCCTTTACACTTCCTGGTAGAGTTCCCTTAGGGCATATGTTCTCTTCCCTCTTTCCCTGGCAATATTCATCCTCACCTTCCCCGTGCCTGGTCACAGTAGCAAAAGGTTATGGAGAGAAATTCCAAAGTGGAGACTAGAAAATGCAACCGGAAATATTTTTAACAAACTATATCCCATCACATATACATATGTATATACAATCTCATAATTACATACCATAGGTAGGTAGTTAGGTAGATTGATAGATAGATAAATAAATAATAGATAGGCAGTAATTGATAGATAGGTAGATAGAGTAGACAGAGTGAGAGAGAAAGAGAGAAGCTGTGCACACAGTAATGGGTTAGGTACATGGTATGACAGAGGTAGAATATAAGATGAATACCAGATTTCTGGTTTGGCCTTGAGAGAGACTTTGGAATATTTTTAGTGATTAAATAGAAGAGAGTAAACAGGAAGAAAATAGTCAGTAGTGATGGCATTGCCAAGCCTAGGGAAGACAGGAAGAGAAGCAGAGTTGGAGCCAAGATGAGTCAGATTTGATGTGTTGACGGTGATGCTCGAGCATCATCCGGTGGAGCTGGGATTGAGATCTACACTGTTGACACATATTTGGATTTACTCAAGACACACAGATTGTAGAGACCAGGCCAGGATTTGAATTCAGTTTGAATCTAGTTCTGACTGACCCCACAATCCAGGCTCAGAACCCCTGGGCAATACTCCCTCATACACCATTACTGCCTCTAGAAACAAAAACACAGTGCACAGGAAACACACAGCTCTTAAATACAATAGCCCAAAAGTGGGAATTAAGTTGGCGTTTTCTCTATGGCCGGTCAACTCACCTGAAGAGAAACTAATTTCATCTTGAAAACAAGTTTTCCTGGATCTATCTCAAGAAGTATGCCAGGAAAGTTGAAGTGTCCCACAATTTAAATGTTAAAAAATGTATAAAGACCAGAAAATTGACAGACGTGTTATCAAACTTTTTTTCTTTTGATGTTCACTGTCATTCACTTGAACTAACTGGAGAAATGGAGTCTGAATTAATGGAAATTGTAAATCACATGAAATATTCTCTAAAAGTACATTTATTACTTTCAAGCACTCATAATTAAAGGAATTAAATGCCGGGAAAGCATCGTTGAGCCAAAGCTTTGTCTGCGATGCATTAAAGAGCAGAATTATAATTTTCACATTAAAATGTCTCATTGTAAATAGATCTTGCCAACGTATTTGAAAACAGCTTGCTCCCTTATGTAAGAGCAATTTAACTTGCCTAATTAGGATGTTTGGCAAGATTTTTCCTTCCACGATAATGCAAATAATCCTAATAGTGGACATTTACTGGGCGCTTACTGTGTGTAGACAGTCAGCCAAACACCTGCACAGTATTAGCTCATTTAATCCTCACAACTCTGAAGTAGATATGAATACTATCCTCACTTACAAATGATGAACCTGAACCACAGAGATGGTCACACAGCTAGGAAGGTAAAACAAATTCACAGAGGAGCACAGAGAATTTTTAGGGCAGTGAAACTACTCTGTATGATACCATAAGATAGATATATGTTATTATACATTGCCCAAGGAACACCAAAAAACACCTAATGAAAACTGTGGACTTTGGGTGATTATGATGTGTCAATACAGGTTCATCAATTGTAACAAATGTACCTTCTGGTGGGGGATGTTGATAATGGGGGAAGCCATGCATATGTGGGGGCAAGGGGTATTTGGGAAATCTCTGTACTTTCTGCTCCATTTTCTGTGATCCTAAAACTGCTCTAAAAAATAAAGTCTACTTAAAAAGAAAAGAAAATCTACTGGGATTTCAATTGGCGTTGCATGGAGTCACAAAATCAGTTCGGAATATGAAGACCTGAATAATATTGAGTCTTCTCGTCCAAGAACATAGTATATCTTCTCATTAATGTAAGTCTCCTTTAATTCCTCAGCAGTGTTTTTATAGCTTTCAGTATATGCAGATCTTGCATTTACTTTGTTAGATTTATCCCTACGTGTTATAATGTTGGGATGCTATTGTAGATCATTTTAATTTCAATTTCCAATAATTACTGCTCATATTTAAAAGTGCAGTTGGAGCAGAGAGGGATTCCTGACCCTCTCTCAGAACAGTTGGCTTTAGCTTCTACGCCTTCCCCACAGGCAGGGTGCTGCCAGGGTCCAGAGTGTACAGGTTTTCCTCCCCTCCCCCCCTCCCACCACCAACCAGTGGCTTAGGTTTTTGCAGCATATGAGGGAAGTGCTGGGAGCTGGGTGGGGTTTTGTGGCTGTGCACCACTGAGGGGCCCCTCTCAAGTCGTGCCCTGCCCCCAATCTTTATCACATACATCCAGTAAAGGCTCGTGGAGAGGA
Organism: Equus asinus; assembly: GCF_041296235.1. Classification (NCBI taxonomy): domain Eukaryota; kingdom Metazoa; phylum Chordata; class Mammalia; order Perissodactyla; family Equidae; genus Equus; species Equus asinus. Next base: position 24,783,064 of record NC_091790.1, on the reverse strand, counting down.
GATGTGAGGGAGTGTGGGCTTCCCTGTGCCTGTGGTCCCCAGATTCTAAGCTGGTACACAAGCCCACACTCAGCTGTCTTCTTTTTACCCACTTTCACAGTGACTGTGTCTTCCGCCTCTTCTTTGCCACAGGTGAAACAGAACGCGTCCCAGCCTTCCTCGAAGGGGCTTGGCATCCTTTAGGATAAAGTTCACCTGTCTTTCTTGCTCTCTGATGGGTTCAAGGAAAGTTGTGACTCTATATGTTATCTGGCTTTTTCTCATTGTTGACCATGTTCTCTATGGCTTTCTACAGCCTAAGCAGAACCAGAACACCCAAGTTTTTTTGTTGTTGTGTGTTTGCTCACTTGCTTTTTGCCAATTACCCATCCAAGTATTTTTCCCTTCAGAATTAAACAAAGCTTTCACATGTGAAATGACAATCAGGAAGCAGAACTTGTCCTAATTCTCAAATAGCTTAAGAGCTCGTTTTTCTTCCTACTTTCAAGGCACACAAAAATAACGTTGCCTCTGTGCAGGAGCAAGCACTGCTTGGCAAAGCTCTGGGTCACAAACCCAAAATCCCTGCCTGGTAAACGAGGGATGCCTGAGTCACGGGCTGAGTACCTCAGTCTTTTAAAGCCTAGTAGGAGGATGTCAGCAGCTAATGCTCTTTGTTAAAATTAACAGCTAGAAATCAATGCCCTGTCCAACAAAGGCACAATTTAGCTGTAATTGATTTTTTTCAAGGAAGTAAAATAACATGGAGAAGGGTGGGTAGCTTTTAACTTATAATGCGACATGCTTTTGACCTTCCTGATTCAATGGTTTGGGGAAGGCAGAATGGGCATTATGCTTATGTAAGAAAATGTTCTTATTTTTGAGAGAGGTACATTGAAATATTTAGGAGTGAAATGCATGGTTTACATACTTTACCCAAAAATACTTAAGCAAAAATATCAAGAAAAATGTTACCTAGTCCATGTTCAAAATCCTCCAGTAGTCCTGAGAAATATATTTTATAGTTGGTTTCTATAAATCAAGACTCAACCAAGAAGTATGCGTAACATTTGTTGTTATGTCTCTTCTGGCTCACAGCAGCCCTTCCCTAATCTTTTGCTTCAGATTCATGAAGAGACCAGACCAGCTGTCCCATAGACGGTACCTCTGTGGTAGACAGATTCATGACACTCAAAGATGTCCCCATGGTTAGCACCAGAACCCATGAGTATGTCACCTTCCATGACAAAGGGGAATTGCAGATGTGTTTAAGTCAAGGATCTCGAGATGGGGAGATTTTCCTGGATTACACGTATGGGTATAATGTCATCACAAGGATCCTTATAAGAGGGGAGCAGAAGGGTCAGAGGTAGAAAAGGAGAGGTAAGGATGGAAGCACAAGTCAGAATGGCACCATGGCTGAAGCGGCAAGGAACAAGGAATTCAGGCACCTCTAGAGGCTGGCAAAAGCAAGGAATCTGATTCTGGAATGGAATGCCACCCTGCCAACACCTAGACTTTAGGACTTCTGACCTCCAGAACTGTAAGATAATAAATTTGTGTGGCTTTAAGCTACTAAGTTTGCACTTATTTGTTACAGCAGCGATCATAAACTAATACAATCACCTGCTTGGTTATAGGAGTGCTAAGTCACGGTGTTCCTCCTCTTCTTTCTCTATTCATTTTTCCCTAGAACTTGGTGGTTATGTTTGAAGTAACTTTCTGCATTGTTTTATGAATTTATCACTGTATACTTTGTACTTTAGTTATCACTCTATACAACAAACACTTGAAGCCAGGCGACATGTCTCACTCGTCACTACGTCTTCTAAATTGTCTCTTTTAGGATAGATGCTGAAAAAGTATTTTTTAGATAAATACGTGGATAAATGTTTACTATTCACATAGTAACTTTTAAGGAAAGTAAAAGAAGATAGAGTGAGGAGGAATGGGGAAATATGCCACATCCGAGAGTCTATTTACTTTTTATTTATTACTATTTTCTAAATGCAAAACTAAATTGATCTCTTGTCATATAATGGAGACTTTCGAGTGGTACAATTTACCAATTTAGAAACAAATGCCATCCCAATGCAATCACAGGGTCCTTATTAGAAGGAGGCAGAAGGAGCATGGTCAGAGAGATGTGAGGATTGGAACAGAAGTCAGAGAGGAGAGAAGATGCCACACTGTTGGCTTCGAAGATGGAGGCAGGGAACGTGGAGCCAAAGAACGTGGGCAGCTTCTAGCAGTGGGAAGATACGAGAAAATGGATTCTCCCCTGGAGTTTGCACAAGGAACGCCAGCCTGCCGACGCCTTGATTTTATCCCAGTGAAACTGATTTCGGATGTCTGCTCTTGAGAACTCTAAGATGATAAATTTGTGTCATTTAAAAATAATAATAATTAAAATATAAAAAGACAAAAATCTACCTCCCCAATAGATAATGAGTTGGACTATTGAACAAAATTAGTTTTATCCATATATATAGGAAAATATTTCTGACATAACAATAAATGTAAATACTAACAAAAAAAATAGATGCCACTTGCTTGGAGAAAAATAGGATTTGGAAGCCAATGACAGACAGTCTTCTCAAAGACTGCGCCAGTGTGCTCCCTTGCTTCCAGAACAGACTTCTCTAGCACTGAGCATCATGCCCTTGTTCTGAGGGTTCCTCATTGTTGGGACTCAAAGTGCGATCTGAGGACCGGAAGCACCACATCTCTGGGAAGGTAGCCAATTAGAAATGCAGCATCTCAGGCCCACCGAGACCCACTGAACCAGATCTGCAGCTTTATCAAAATCTCCAGGTGGTCCCCGAGCCCAGCAAAGGGAATCAGACTTCCTTGTGAGAGTGCCCCACCAGGGAGCAGGAGGTTCCTCCTTCTTGGCCCCTCTCTAAGGCTGAGCACAGCTGGAGTTGCCTGGGGACCCTCTGTGGTGCAGCCCGGACCCAAAAAACACAGAAAGCCTGAGCAGCAAAGCCTATGCCAGGGCTGAGCAAAGGGTAGTTTGGAAGTTGAGTTCTAAATGTGCCGCTGGAACCCAACAGTAACACAAATGTATGAGACCTCCAATGCTCCTCATCTTCATCAGTATCACTCATGATACATAATACTAAATGTGTTCTGATTTCTGTAGTGACCACATGCACTTATTACAATAAATATGCCAAGGAGTTGCTTTATGAGCCTTGTCTTCACTAATCACCAATCAGGAAATGCATCATCTCCTGTCGTTGAAAAAGTAATCTGAGTATTCCTGAATATTCCCGTTCCATACTGTCTTATTTGTGGAAGAAGGAGCTTGATGTCTGGAAGTCCAGACTCTTGACACCTGCTTCTTGTCGTTGAGGCAGGAGGCACGGGCTGCCCCCAGCTCCTCGGGAGGCAGCAGTCTCCAGGTTCACAATGAACAGCCAGCGAAGGCAGAGGATGAGCAAGTCAGGCGTCAGGACAGCTGCAGAAGATACGGTTTTTCAAATTACAGGAAGGCAAGATGAGAGCACAAGAATGGAATCTAATTGCAGAGGCAAGAAAAGATAGAAAATAAAAAGGTGTGAGGCTGTGGCTCTTTAGATGTGCGTAATCTAGACAACGCAAGGACTGATCCGCCTCCCAGAGGCGCACAGTGGTAAAGTCAGAAGAGGACCGAAGAGAGGGGCTTCTTTGCTGAGAAAAGGTGAGAGGGTTCTCTTGCAGTCATACGACTTGTGTTTTATGCCTTCCCTTTGACACGGTGAAAGTGTGACACCCCATGCCCACCCTCTGAAAAGGACAAGGACTGACCAGCGGCAAGGGTTGTGCAGGTAGAGAACAGGTGGGCTGATGCAAAAGCACCCCAAAAGAGTTCTCTGGTCCCAAACTGGGCATCCCCACCATGGGGAGTTTGGCATGGCTCAAAGTCCCCCATAGGGCTCACCTGTGCTCTGGCGCCCTTGGCCAAGTCTCAAAGGACCTGCAATCTCCTGAGCTAAAGCAAGTGCCGAGCAGAGCGCAGGAGAAGGGAACCCCACACGCTGCCCGGCCAGAGTGGAAGAAGCAGAAATTGCTATAAAACTCCAGTCAGCATCGGATGCAAGGATTTTAGTTCATGGCCTAAAAAGCAGGGTCTCTGGCAGACTTTGAGACGTAGACACATGAAACCAACAAAACTAAGTTCCCCAAGCATCAGATTGCTATGGGTTGAAGGATGCCACCAAAAGATATGTTGAGGTGCCAACCCCAGTACCTCAGAATGTGACCTTATTTGGAAAGAGGATTAGTGTAGGAATAATTAGTTAAAGATGAACGTCACTAGGGTGGGACATTAGGGTAGTCATTATATAGGACATCCAGCATAACTGATGTCTGTGTAAGAAGACAGCCAGGGGAAGACACACGCACAGGGAGATGGCCATGTGAAGATGGAGGCAGAGACCGCCTGACCATCTTCAAGTTAAGGAACATCAAAGATGGCCGGAAACCACTAGAGTCTAGGGGAGAGGTGTGGGGCGGAGTGTCCTCCCCAACTCCAGAAGGAACTAACACTCTGACACCCCCATCTCAGCCTTCCAGCCTCCAGAACTGCAAGAGAATGAATTTCTGTTGTTTAAGCTGCCTGGTCTGTGGAACTTCGTTCCGGCAGCCTAGGAAGGGAATGCAGTACAGAAGTTAGACGATGTTGTATCAGTAACTGCCAGAAGGACCTGCTCCCTTTGCCTTGGACCACCACCGCCTCTCGCCTGGACAACCACAGCAGCCTCCTAACCAGACTTTCCCGCAAACTCCACGCTTCTTAATCCAACCACCAGAGGGACTGGCCTTAAAAAACATCAATGAGACCACACCAGCTTCCCACTTAGAAGTCGCCAGTAGCTTCCCAGGAAAACTAAAATAGGACCCAGAGACCCACCCCTGGTGGCCACATCTCTACACCACGCCTTCTTCTCTACCCTCAGCTCCCGCAGCCTGCTGCAGACACAGGGCTCTTCAGTGTCCCTGCAGCGTGCAAGCTTGGTGATCCCCAGGCTGCCTCTGCCTTGAACCATCTTCCCCCAGGAGTGGGTGGTTGGTCTCTTCCATCATTCAAGTCCCAGCCTCCACCCCAACTGGTTGGAGAAGCCTTCCGGGACCACCGCTCTGCCACAACAGCCCCCACCCCAGGTCTCTCTCTATGACCCTATTCTCTATCTCCATAGCGCTTATCACGATACAGAATGTTCCTGTTTAGTTAGCTGTTTATTTGCAAGAAGACTGAAATGTGAGGTTGCGGAGACTCTGTCTGTCTCCTTTATCTGAATCACTGACTCACTGGAGCCTGGCACAGTGCCCCGCACAGAGCAATCACTCGGTAGACATTAGCTGACAGAATTAAGGAGAAGGGAGGCAGAAGGAGGAAGGAGGAAGGAAGGAAGGGGAAAATGACCTGAGCCAGAGGTGTCGTTTGGGAGCAGTGATGCGCAAGGCAATCTGCCACCCCCACCAGAGGATGCACACGAGACCTTCCATCATTTCAAGGACACTAGAAGTTGCCCTCTTGTGGGATTTATCCTACTACTTTGGAAATATGCAATTATGTGTCTGCAGTCTCAAACAGACTGTGACTTCCTGAAGAACAGGGTTTCTGTCTCATGTGCCCAATACAGCGTCAAGCCTAACACAGATGCGCAAATGTTTCTAGAACTTTCCTCAAAGAGACTTGAATCCTCACCTTTGTTTTCTTTGTATACAAGTTACAAACTGTTGGCTCTGTTCATCCTATCTGAGACAGAAGGGGAGGACCGAGTTCAGGGATGGAGGGAACCTGGCCCCTCGTTGGTGTTCCCATGGAAGCCCCAACAAGGGAGGAAGGGAGAGGAGGCATCGCCCACACAGGGCTGGTTGGTTACTCACGATGCACTTGGCACTGTGGGTGTTTTGGTACTACATCTTGGGAAAAAAATGTGTTTCAATGATTCCCTAGAGATTTTTATGACTCACAGAAATTGCAAAGTCTATGTCTCTACGCCCAGCTCCGAGCTGCATCTATGTTACGAGAGCAAGTTTGTTTTGTTTCGTCCCACTGATGACAGAGATATTAGGCGAAAAAAACCCAAAAAAAGTAGGGGAATTATAATCTTCAAAAGCATCTCCAGCTAAAGCTCCCCTGGGTTTTTTTGTACACATAAACAAAAATCAACAATTCTTGTACTTTCCCAATCTAAGAAAGGAGAGAGAACTGTCAAAAGAGATTAGGGGAGAGGATCACAGTGTGACAGCGAAGGGTCCGTGAGCTCCACAGGGCCGATGGCCCAGGGAAATGGCTCTGAGTCCGAGAGCCCTGATTCTATCAGCCAAAAATCCACCACCCCACATCAGGTACGTCAGCGGGGAATCAGAGATTCTAGAAAGAGAAAATATGTCAGTAGAAAAAGCTTTGGTTTGAAATTCCCTTATTTGTTGGTTCTCTGCTATACTTAGATTACAGCATCTTCAATGCCTCGATTTCACCACTTGAAACACAGAGGGAGAGTAACAGACCTCCCAGCTGCCCCCCAGAGTTCAGGAAGGATGAAAGAAACTATAAAACAAGTGCGTTAAAAGGTAGGGTTCTTATTTCCTCCCGTTATTGGGTTTCCTCTGCAGGCAGGACTGGTGCACCGTCATTCCTAAGGGGTGCAAACTCCTTTTAGGAGGCCCTAAAAGACACCCCAAACTTGATCTGAGGGCTTTCTCCAGCCCACGGCTCTGTGTTAAAGAACAGGGAAATTCAGCTTTAATGAGGTGTTTGCTTTGTGGTTCAGCAACGATCTCAAAACTGAAGGTTATTCTCAGCTGTGATGGGGTAAGCACATTTTCCACAGAGCCAGAGCTTTCTTTAGGAGACCACCCCTGAAATCACTGTGCTGCACCGGACAGATGCTGTGACAAAGCTGATGCCGGCCACTTGCCTGTTCGCACAGCTCGAGCCAGCACATAGTAAGACGCGAACAGTTTGCTCTGCTCGCCCAAATGTGGGACAATGTCGCCTCCTGATGTGGAGTTCTAAGACGGTGGGACAGGTCACCAACTGTGCCCAGGGTTCTAGAGAATGTCCCCTTGGCACTAACTGAGTAATCCTTTTTTTCTTTTTTTCCAGAGAGAAAGCACTGTTGGAAACTCACTGATGACTTTGTTACAGAAGCAAAGATGAGGATCCCAGAAACCAAAAATAGCTGTGAGCCATATTCAGCGTCCAGCGGTGATAAACGGCCGGCGCTTAAACAATAATGAGATAACCAGAACAACAGATGTCTGCAGATAAGAGCCAGACGTCTTGTCTCGCGTTGATTCCTGCAAATAATCACCACTGACACATCAAGTAATGTGCTGTACCGATTTTCATCACAAAATTGTACATTTTCCTTCATTTCTGCCTCAATAAACGCTAACAGGTGGTGAAGCCAATGTTACTGTCACCCACCCTGCAGTGTGTTTAAACACGGATGGGGTTTTCAACGGTTTAGCCACATTGCCCTTTCTCCAAAATGTGTTATGTTTACACTACCCTTTTCTAGAATTTCTGTTAAGAATTAAAGTGATTCCTGTCTTTTGGACAGAAAAACAATAAGAAACACAAATTTAAACGGGTTGACAGAGTCGACATGACTTAGATGACACCAGCTTAGAGACACGGTGGATGTTTTGAAGGCAGATGGATAGCAGATAATAAGCAGGACTTGAAAGATTGTTTCATCAATCTCTTTGCAAAACTGTTAACTATCTCTTTAAACTGTAATTGCATTGCTCTTAACGGCTTTATTAATTCCCAGGCTTCATTATTCTTCTTGTCTCATTTCTATTCAAACCCGTTCCGATTGTTTTTTCTTACTTTTTTTAAAGGAACGATGAAACCCTCTTTCTAGATTCCTGGGGCGACACAGGTAAGAGGTAACACATTGGAATCTACAGATGATCTGGGTTCAGGTGCCCCAGGCTTGAACTGGGTAACAGCCCGCTGTCACCGTGACTCTGGTCCAGAGAAATGGAATAGTCTTGGGTTGTTCTCTCCTGCAAGCGTGAAGGGTTCTTCACGCTCCCCCAAATCTCTTCCCCGGCCTTGCTCCACGCCTCTCTCCCCAAGCAAAGAAATGGAGAGGTCCAAGCAGCTGCCACTCCAAAGTCATGTTGCTGGTCATTGAAGGTCATGCTGACAGATGCTCAGGAATCATAGAACATTCTGACCCGAGGCCCCGCCCACTGGTCCACATGACCCCCGAGAAGAAGCCAGGGGCCAGGCAGCTGGGACTACATCTTCTAGCATCTCACACGGCCACAGGGACTGGACTTCCCTCTGCCAACCCCCTGGGGACAGGTCTCCTGTGATCTGCCCGCAGCTCTCCCACCAACCGATGGCTGAAGTCAAGGGGTGCCACCCTCTCTGCTCTGTTCTGCCTTAGAGATGCCAGCATCTCTGATATCAAAACCAAGAGTAGAATTCTAGGCAGGGGTAGAGGGAAACACCCAGTGGTCACGAGGAAATAAAGTAAAGCCATGCTAATGTCGTGACTAGCTTCTCTGGATCTGGTTTCTAAGGTTGACCAGACAAGAAAATGGTCTCTATTAATAAAGATAACCCTGAAATCCAAGCACTTTGAAAAACACATACAATGATGCTAATATTTTTCACAGGTGGTTCTGTGAAATAAGAAACTCACCTAAAAATCACCCATGTGTCTAGAATACACAGAGATGGAGGGCTAAATGATGGCGCAGAGATGCCGGAGTTTGGGGGTGACTGTTATTTAGAGATTTAGCATCTGTGTTGCGGACACTCACTGCTCTGACCCTGCTCCCCGAACCACACCATTTCCCCCAGAGATTAATGAACGGGCTCTTATGCGGTGAGATCGGTCCCAAGGAGCTACCCAGACACCAACCAAGGCCGCGGTCACCTCTGGACACCGCAGTGTCCCAGCCAAAGGAGGCTTGTGTTTCTGCCTTAAACTGCAAACTCTGTTAGGTGTCCCAATTTCCCAGCATTTCGACTGGCTTTGCTATGTGTAACCTGCAAAAAGGAGGCAGGAAATAGAACCACAAAACCTCACAAAGCAGGCCCCCCAGACGTGCTCACGGGGTAAACTTTGCTCCAGATGTTTCTTCCACGACTGTGACCTGTCTCTCTGTCGAGCCCCTTCCAATAATCCACTAAAGACCAAGTTGGGGAAATATTTTATGATGGGATAAGGGTTTTTTGAGGTTTTTTTCCAGAATATAATGGGCGCCCACCTCTGAAGTGTCATGTAAAATTAGATTAAGGGTCCGCCCCGCTGTGCATTTCTGACACAAACTCCCTGTGCTGACACTGACTTCCGGAAAGTCAGTCCTTCTCTTCTTTCCATGGTGGAGAAGAAACGATATGCTGCATTGACACCCAGGTTCCAACACCGACTTCCTGTCTTATTTTCAATCTTTATTCTAGACCTGCACTAGGGTTCTCTGTTCAGAAGTTGGACAGAGCCACGACATGAGACACAATGGGATGAGAATCACACACTGAGATGTTTACACATAAAGTATCCCAAATTCCCAAATGTGTTTATACTTCACATATATATCAATGAGTAACATTCCCCACACACAAAAAGCAGCACTGTTGATTTGAATGACTTTTTTTCCTAAATGAGATTTTTTTAGGGGCCGGCCCCATGGTCAAGTGGTTAAGTTCACACGTCTGCTTTGGCGGCCTGGGGTTCGCTGGTTTGGACTCTTGGCGTGGACCCACACGCCGCTCATCAAGCCACCCTGTGGCGGCATCCCACATAGAAGAACTAGAAGGACTTACAGCTAGGATGCACAGCTATGTCCTGGGGCTTTGGGGAGAAAAAAAAAAAGAAGAGGAAGTTTGGCAACAGACATTAGCTCAGGGCCAATCTTCCTCACCAAAAGCATACCTTAAAAAAAAGATTTCTTAGTCATCATACACATTCAGACCGGCGAAGGGCGTGAAATTTTCTATACTCAGCTCAGTTACCATCTCATTTCCCTCATTTATCCGAGCCATAAATCCTTCAGTTATAGACAGCTCTGTCAATTACCACTCTGAAGGCCAAGGAGGACGTACAGGGGAAAGCTTGGCCCCACAGAAAAATCAGACCACATACAACATCGGGAAGACAGTCATCAGCTGCCACACTGAAAATCCGCAAGCTGAGTTTTCAGCTCCTTTCTCAGAAACATCAGTACACAACTGGTTTGCCCCGGTATTTTTCAATGTTCCCATAAACACTACAAATGTTTCCATGTATTAACACCAGGTCCTGCAAAATACTCCTAAAATCTGTTTGGCACTCTCTTCCTTCATTTATTAAGAGCCAAAGGTATGCTGATTTCCTATCATTCAGATAAGGCAACATCAAAAAGTAATGATCACTTCCTCCACCTGATTTTCCATTATCAAAAATAACTTTAAAGAGGTTGGTGGGTTTTACTGCACTCCTGCAACAAATGAACATCCGCGTGTCCATCAACAATGCTGAGGATGACCCACTTGAGACGACGAGGTCTTAGGAAATAAATATTGTCAGTGAACTAAATGATTCTCTGTTAGTTGCGCGAGCACCCGTGAGCCTGTCTTGTTACACAGTCCAGATGCTCAGTTTGGCCTGTCAAAGCGGACAGTCTGCACACCTGTGTTGGCTCAGTGTTAGACAGTCCGCTTCCTCAGCCTAACTGCAAAAGTACCAGATTAATTTGCCTGCAAGAAATGCACCGAAGGATCCCTGGAAATCAAAGTTCCCACAAGCACATAGCAAAGTGTTATGAAAAGTGGTGGGCCCATGGGTGGCTCAGTTTCTCTGAGACCCTGGGTCTCCGACCTTGTTAATTTGCATGGAGCATCCTCCTTGCTCATTTACCTCTGCTACTGGGCAGGTACCAAGTGGAATATCCATCTTTTCAGGAAAGTCACTGGCTCACGTGTCTCTTTACCCTTGACCTCTGTGGAATTGGCAAAAGCCAGGCAACCGCTCCTCTCCCAGGGAACGCAAAAGGTACACAGCCAGGACAAACGTTTTGTTCAAGAAAGCAAGAAGATCACTGCAAAGCCAGGAATGGAGCTGGGCTCCACACTCCCCAATCAGCGACAGAGGCACAGACTGAACGGCAGCCAGCTAAAGACGAGGCAGCTTCGTCCCCTTTTTCTTTATTTAACCAACATTTATCTCACGCCATCATAAGATCCGGTGGCACGGGGCTTAAAATGTGCATTGGTTGGTGTATGGATGTGAAATGCAGTTTTCAGGATCTGACCAGACCATTTTGTAAAGCCAGCAGTGTTCGTGGATCCACCCCTCCCAGCCTACCGCCGCTCACCGGCTATTTTTAAAAGTCCACAGAGTTGCAGATTTTACAACCTTCATGGTTCCAAGTGGTGCACGGCTGAGCAGCTCAGGAGGTTGCTATGTCTTCTTCTTAATTGCTTGTCAGCTTTCCCTGGCTCCAGCTGCCTTTGAGAAAATTTCTTTATCAGTGATAGAAATAGGGCTGCTTAAATAGAATCCCTTTACTACAGCTTCAACTCATCTGTGGAATTTAGCTCTGTAATATCCAGGCCCCCTCATGGAACGCTTGTGGTTACCACAATCTCCTCTAGGATCCCAGTGTCGCCTGGACCTTTCCACTCTGTGAAAGTCTAACCCAGTTTTCTGTTGCCCGGGTCAGAAACGCACTCCTACGTGGCATGAAAATGGAGAAATACACAGTCAGCGACAGCTCATTTTATGCCCACCTCAGGATGTTACCCTCCCAGCAAGATGCCAATGTCACTCTCCCCATCCAAGTGGCCTCAGCACTTCAGCTCGACCTGTCATATTGCAGACGGACCCTGACTTGCCACAAAGGGAATCTGCTCCTCTCCCACAGCTCTGATAACACGCTCCCACACACTTCAAGAGCCCACACAACCTAACTTCCAGCAGGTAGAATGATCCATCACTTTGCTGCTCCAGCTGCTTAGTCTTCACGGCTGTCTATTGATTATAACGTGCTTAAAAAAGTCCAGAAGACTGCCAATTTTATCATGGTTTGTAATTTTTCTTCCTACGTTCTAAGTATCCTTTTGAGGGAAATTCTTGACCATAATATGCACACAACATAGACGCGTGCATATGTGTGTTTGCGTGTGTGTACAGACATATTTCACTAAAATAACCACTCACGGGTTAGTAATTTCAATCTTTCAATAATTTCACCCTCCGCCCCACCTTCCTCCCCAGACAATCAGGCTAAAATAAAACAAGTATAGTTACTTCTTCCGGGGTGTCTTCGATGGCAGGCTCTGCGTCCAGGTTAAGATCCTCCTCGGTGGTCTGATAAGAAAGATACATATTAAATAGCATTACTACGACAACGTCCTTGTACTCAGCATTAGCACAGGAGGATGGGGGGCTGCACCAAGGTCCCCTTCCTCCTGAATTTACTTGTAACGCTAGGAAGTTTCATGCCAGAGCCGGATCGTCTATACAACAGGCGGCCAATAAGGCAGTGGGTGTTTACATCTGCAATTACAAGATACTAAACCAATTGTGTGTAACGTAGACCACAAGTGAAAGGAGAAGCAAGGTGATTTATGTAATCCCCTGGCCAGAAAGATGCGGGGTGGATTTACATGGGGCTCAAAGACTAATGCTGATAAGATGGAAACAGAGAAGAGATAGGGAAGGCAGTTCTAACCATCCCGGTTTGAACGGAACAAATCAGTCTCGGGCTTCGCTCAGAGAATGAATGAAATCAGAGAGAGCGAAGTCCTTGGCCCGTTAAAACATAAAGCAGAATGTTTCCGTAACATAAGCTTAACCAGGAGGGGCTGGGTCTGAGTCTTTGCTACTGACTTCAGGCAAATGGCTTAACCTGGGCCTCAGTTTCCCCATATATAATATCAGGAACATGTAGTATCAACCGGAGGCTGGAGATGAGGGAATTCAGTGAAATCATGCCAGCAGAGCACTCAGCTGGGGCTCTGTCATGTGGCAGACGCTCAAGTGAGCTGCTGTCATTACTATTTCCAGTCCCGTCCTCTAGCCCAGCGGCCGTAAAATCATCGTCATTATACAAGCTAGACTGTGAGACTTCAGGGAGTCATGTCTGAGCTGCGCGGTTTAAAACTGGGGTCTCTTGTTTTCTCTAATGCATGATGACATCGCAGAAAGAACAATCATGCTTACTCCTCCGAAAGAGCACAGAGAAAATGGGTCAGCCGGACCTGTGGGCTGGCGTACCACTGGCCTCGCTCATTGCATCTCTCATTTTCTCACCTTCCCCCTGAAGCACACCCTTGGCCATTGTAACTCTGCTGAAAGCCATGCCTGCAAAGTCTTGCTTTTGAGTCGTGCGTTTAACGTGCTAAAAGGTAATTCACACAAGACTGCGTGCTGCTTTTTAAAGCCAGATTCATCCGGGATTTTACACAGCTCTCCGTTTTTAATCAGCGTACGATTCCTCGTCAACATGCTTCATTAATGGGTACAATATACCATCCAAAAGATCTCAAAAGAATTCCTAAAACCACAAATTCTTTCCCCAGACAGTCAAGCGAGTTGCCCCTGGTCAACGTGCTGAAGCAAAGACGGTTTTTATAAAGGAGAAACTGTTGTCTACTGTAGGAACCTCAAACACAACCTGGTCCGGTTCCCTCAGACAACAGAGGGGAAGCAACTCACAAAGACAAAATAAAACGAGAATCTGAGAGTACCGGCTGCCAGCCCCCGGAAACCCAATCCTCCGTCAAGTTTAATTTGCGTAAAAGCAAATAATGTAAGCACTGACCTCGCATAGCAGATTTCCTCATGAGAACACCATGCGTGCTTTCACGCAAGGGTTTCACGATGCTCAATCTGGAGTTCAGAGGCCAGAGGTACTCCACGTGGTTTTGCCCAATTTCTTATGTGAGTTATTTTTAACATCATACCGCAGAAAACACAGGCAAAACTGGAAAGTACATTCAGCCTCTGAGCTCCAAAACAGATAAGACTCCACATCTTTGTGGGTTCCGGAGTTTCCTCAGGACTCGAAGAACCTCAGGATCAATATTTCAGGTTTATTCTTTCTGTAGAAAGAGCTCTGATTTTCCGGGTTCCAAATAAATAGTGTATCTTAACCATCTATCTATCTGAATATACGCACTCCAGAGGGTGTACTATTCTAAAACATTTACCCAGGAAGCCTGAAGAAAATTTCTTTTGCTTCAGGACCATCCAGATTATCCAATTTTCATTATTTGTTGTTACATATGCATTAACCTCAACACTTTTATAATTTGCCCTCTCAATGGGGTGGCAGGGCAGGGCGGTCCATCAGTCAACTCTGCTTCAAATTTCCTCAATTTGCAAATTCTTCCCGGGATCATGACGTATTTTTTAAATAACATGAGTATATTCATTGCTGGTTCATTTTCAATCAATTTTAGAAACACTGAAAACACAAGCTGCTCCTCCGAGCTTTGGGCAGTGGCAGGAACGGAAAGGCCAGAGTCCCATGAGAAATTCACAAGGCCCCCTTCACTTCTTCTCTCCCGTCCTTCTTTCTCAGCCCACAGCCAATCCCGCCCTCCCCCACCCACAACAGAAGGGCTTCCTTCGTGGGGCCCACTTCTTGAGGGGCTGACAGCTGAGTCTCTACCACAAACAGAGTTCAGATAAGCATGGGGGCTTCAGAAAGCACAGGGAAATAGGAAAAGGACTCTGGCTAATCATTAATTCAATTCATTAATTCAATTAGAAAAAATAAACTTGAATTGGCAACCCTCGTAAGTGAGAAGCTCTTTCTAAGGCACTGCCTTCAACACCAAGAACAACATGAGGTACAAACGGGATAATCAATAGCAATAAAGAGCTGTGGTGTCATCTCTGTCTCTGCTTAGGGGCTTCTCATAGGGACCTGTGTCTATGTTGTTCCAACTGAAAAACGGGCTGAATAGCTACGCTATGTTCATCAATCTCTATTGAACACCAATCCACATCCCCAGCATTATTAAGTTCGTTTGGCTTCCAAAAAAAAGTATTAAATATAAAATATTAAGTAAATTCTCTTCTAAAACAGAATCTCTCCTTCAATTTAAAATTATGATATGTGAAGGTCTCAATATATAGTATGTCTATATAAACATAAATAACATTTAAAATAGGGAGAATTGAATTTATAGACAGGATGCTGGGCATAGGAGATAAGGCAAAAATCAAAGCTTGGATTTTGTGAAGATGGAGTAAGTTATTAAAATTAGCCATTTTCAAATGCAATGGGAGTCCGTATAAACACAGCACAGGTATAGCTAGTAATTCAGTAAGTGTTAATAACTTTGGGGAACTTTCCTTTCTAGGAAATACGTTGACCATGTATAATTGAAATTAAGCAAATAGAATTCCATGGACCAGAGAGTTCCAAAGCCCTTGGGAAGCAGACAGTTAATATCGGAAGTGTCTCCTACACTCCAGCCAGCCCTGGGGATGGGCCACTGACACTTTCATTTCGTTATCTTTTCTTCCTCTTTAGCCCCGCCTCCTTATTTGAATATATACCCTATTAAGACTGCCTTATCTTTATGCCTTCTGTTTTTTAAAAAAGAATTCGTCAGGCGTTTTGCCTCCTGGCTTCATCCTTCGCTGTGGCAAAGGCAATTCTTATAATTAAAGCCACTTGTTGAAGGAGAATTAAACTGAGGCCGATTACTTTGGAGACGTGAATACTTTGAAGATGTACACATACTTTGAGAAGCATCCTGAAGCTTGGCTTAAGAGCAACAATTTTTTTCTGCAATTCATTCATTTCTTTTTAGAGATTTACACCACACACAACACCATATGTGTGTGGATGTGAGTTATGTATATATATACATACACATATATAACAATACATACATCTAGATACATTAAATACTCAAGTTTGTCACACAGTAGTCACTCAGTAAATATGAATTCATTATGGTAAATAAACATCCGGTTTGCTACAGAGTTAGGATTTTCCAGGATACAGTGAAAAAGTACATTCTTCTCTCGTCTGTACTCACCTCTATTTCCATTGGCTCCACTTCTATCTTTTTCCATAGCTCCAGCAAGTGTGCAATCGGCATTTTTAAAAACTTTCCTCTCCCTCTGATCAAGTATTGATAGTAAGAAAGAAAATAATCAGAGGCGCCAAAGAGGACGGAGAGATGGCCAGACGGGAATGTCAGAGCCCCGGAGGCAGAAGCAGGCGTGCTGGGAGGAGGCGAGATGGGGAGGATGGAGTCTGCGCCCGGAGGACAGCAGGCACCGGCGCTCAGGTCCTTGGGGTCTGGGGAGAAACCCCAGGGGTCTTCAATATGGCTGCTCAGCGTGTCCTCTCCCCGCCAACCCCAGGACTCCGCAAGGAGCTGCTGCTGCTTCCCGCTCGGGCTGCGAGGAGGCAAGGAGACAAAATTGCAGCTTAAGAATCTGTGCTGCGACTTGAGCGGAGTGAACGCTTCCCTTGCGGCATCAGATTGGATTCCCTCCCTCGCCCCCTCCCCCTTACTTGGCCACTCCCTCCCTCCCCCTCCCCCACCATTTTACCTTAATTGGCTCTAAACGATGGGTGAAAGTTGGGTCTGAGGATGCTGCTGCCATAGAAACTGCATAGCAACCAAGGGCTGGGGAAGAGGGGAGGAGGGGGGGCGGGGAGGGGGGGCGGGGTGGCAGGTTCTGCCCTTCTCCCTCCCCGTGCGCGCACACACATATACACACACCCCCCTCCATCCTTTGCCAACGACTCCTGAAAGCCCACACAACCACCGTTAGCCACTAGAATATTACGGGACAAGGCAAGGAGCCAGGTGCAGTGGAGCTGTTTTTCCTGCTTTAATATTTAAGGAACTCTCTATATCATGGAATTGCTGCTGACCAGGCAGCAGAAGCAGCAGCCTCCCCACCCCCCCCCCCAACCTCCCACAAGCGTTAGCACTGCACCCTAGGAGAAAAGTCAAGACCTGGCTGGCTTCTCTGGGCACCCTGCTGCCTCTCACTACAGTCTTTGAGTTGACCTGCTCCAGCCAGAGCTGTTTTGAGGCAGAACTCTGACCTCGGGGTATTGGGAATATGGCAGCACTGTTGCTACTGGGAGAGAGTGAAAAGGAAGTGGGCTTTTTAACCTCCCAAATTATAGGATCTGTTGAAGTCAGGATGGGGATTTGGGGCAGAGCAGTAGTCATTCCAACAACATAACATCAATCATTTATCAAGTTCCGGGAATGATGCCATGTGCATCACGCACATTTTCTCCTTTAATTTCCCATCTAATGTGGATTTTACAATTCCATTTCATAGAGGAGAAAACCTGAGGCTCAGGGAGGAGGAACTTGCCCAAAGCCACACACCCGAGTGACAGAACGGGAAATGAAGTCCTGGTGTGGCTGACTCAAACTGAGGACTGATGAGCTCAGTTTCTTACAAGAGGAAACACTGTGAGTACAATTTTCTAGAGGAAAATTTCCATCCTTTATTTCCATTTTTTTTGGTCTCTTCTTACTTCATTTCTATCTTAGAATAAAAGACATATGTGTATGAAAATACTTTCATCTCCGCAGGCCTCTGACAGCCAGTCTGACAGCATTTTTGGTTCTCTCTTTTAGGAAACAGTGTTAAAGCCTAGTACAATTTCATGTTGCTTCTGGAATAAGTGTATTCATTTCTGCAGCAAGTTCTTTTATCTTCGAGAAAAATATCTCAGAAAAAAGGCTTACTGCTCCCCCAAATTATTAGTATCCCTTTGTCTTTTTCATCTTTATCAAATCACCAAGAAATCCAGTTCATTAGCAAAAAGGCAAACAAACAAATGAAACTCAACTAGCCGAAATCCTAGATAGTTCATATTTCAGAGCAAAAAGAGTAGAGTCAGAGTTGACAGAAGGGGTTCCCTTCTTAGTGTTGATTTAAGAGAATCATTTTATCTTTCCGCAAAATGAAGCCAGGAGGATCTTGAAAATTAATTCCGTTCAAAATAAAAATGATACCAGTATTGTTTGTTTTCCAAGTGGACATTCACCGGTTGACCTGACTGACAGAGCAGAGTGAAGGAGTCCAATGTGTTCACCATAATAAGGTAATTTGGAGCACCACACAAAAGGTCACAGATTAATAACAGATAAAATGAAATTCTTTTTGTAATGAAGATAGAGAAATCACTGATATAAAAACTGTACTGAAGAGATGTCAAGATTTTTTAGTCTGAAGGACTGAAACCACGGAGCTCCTGAAGGCAGGGAGGAGGGGAATGAAACAGGACTCCTTTCTGTGTGTTTATAAAACTTCCACTTTCTAGAATTTTCTGCAAGCACTCTGAGATGGGGCAGACTGAAGGGAAACATTGGTCCTTTCATTTAGGGAAGGAACATGGAGGAAAAGAATGTTGGACGGGACCTCCTGGGACTGGCCGTGCCTCCTGCCTTTGGCTGAGGTGGGAGACATGACCTCTGCTGAGAGAGTTGATGGAGCCCAGCCTCTGGGGTGATGGCTAGAACCTTACAGAATCAGCTGTCATCAAACACAAAAGAGCTATTCTTATAAGGCATATCTTAGGAATTGCTGAAAATATGGTTCATAATTTAGCATAATTTCTCTTTTTCAAACTATGCAAATGTGACACTAATAAAGGGATGGAACGTCACAGAGTCGTTTCACAGGTGAGCAGAGGAGCCTGGAGCAATGAAGTGACCCCATAAGGAGGCAGCCGAGAGATTTAACATAACCAGGAGCTCTGGATTCATACTTCCATGCTTGATTAACTCTGCCTTTTGAAATACCTAAGATCTTTGTTTAAAAGCAAACAACCACCTCAGTGAGTTATCTCTCCACCACTTCCATGGGTAACATCTGGGAAGACACAGTCCCAGGCATGCAGGACAGAGAGGGGAGAAGGACATGAAGCCAGACTGCCTAGGAAACCCAAAAATAAAACAACTTTCAAAAAGGCATATCGATCCAGGAGAATATTAGCCCCACGTATAAAGCTTGCGTTAGGAACCATGAACAATTAGAGAAGAGAAGGACAATTGCCCTGAAAGAAAATAATGATTACATCTAAATCCCTAGAAGGATAAAGCTTCAAATAAAGGACCGAAGAAATTGTGTGCGTTGGGATAAGAGTGTTCAACTGAATCCCAAGAAAACTCGAACAGCTTTTTCAACAGGAACAACACCTAAAAAAGTCAGTTTCCAGGAACCTCCCCACATAATCATCGATTTCCAAGAAGAAATAGCGGCTGAAGCCTACTTGTTGAAATGAGTCTTTAATGAAGAGAATCCTGCAGGCTAAAAGCAGTGGGAAATGTTTCAAGAGTCCCTGGTCACAAAATCATTGTGAAATGAGATGTGTGAGTTGGCATCAAATTCACTGAAACCTGGCCCCCAGTAAAACTTGTTCTTCTCCTGAAATGAAAATCTGAGGACTCTGCGTGCGCATGGCCCCTTAAGTCTTAATAAGCGTCTCTTCTCTTAGAAAGAAGGGAAGGAGGGAGAAGGGGAGGGGAGGAGGGAGGGAGGGAGCCCCTTCACCCTGTGATTTCCCGTGACCCAAGGAAAGCTGAGTCTTCCCAAGAACCAAAGTGGGAATCAGGAAATCTGATCCTGGCCCCAATTCTGCCACTAAGACCAAATTCTCTGCAGTGCATCTTCTCATCCACATAACTGAGAGAACAATGGCTTCTATGAGCTGTCAGATGACATGACAATAAAATCGTGTGTGTCAATGTGTTCTGTGATCTAAGGGAAGAGACCTCAGCCAAATAGGAATTGTCTGGTGCTTGAAGTGATAAGATGGGCTTGAAATCCACGCCATTGGTGTTTTTAAATGACCCAAATGGTGTATCCTGGGCTTTTCCATTTTGCAAGTTGATACGTCCAAAGGATTTGGTAAAGTGAAGAGAATTGCTCCTTTCTACTGGTGTCATCACCAGCCTTGGGATTTTCACTCTCCAGAGTTTCATAAAATTCTCCAAAAACCTCAAAAACAAGTCAAGGAACTAGCAGCAGCTGGAGAGAGGCCTGGAACAGACTCTTCCAGAGCCTTCAGAGGAAGCGGGGCCCTGCCAACACTTTGATCCCAGCCTTTCAGCCTCCAGAACTGTGAGACAACAAATTTCTGTTGTTTCAGGCACCCAGTTGGTGGTACTTTGTTATGGCGGCCCAAGCAAACACTCACTGGGGGACGAGGAGAAAATATAACCGTAAATCAGAAAGCTCTGGAAGGCTGAAGTTCCACAACGATCAGAAACCAGAGGTCCAGAAAAGACTGGTGTTTAAAGACCCTTGTTCACATCTTTCTTCAGGGACCAGCCAGGGTACAGGGGGCATCATTTTAGTTGCCAACTTTTAAGCTCCAGAGAAGCTAACAGAGGCTTCCAGAAACCACTTTGTGTCCTAACATTTTATAGTTTGGTCCAGAAAGACACAAAACGTCATTGAAGTCCAAACCAGCCCCTTTTACAGGATCTACTCCAAGCCTTCTTTCCAACACAACAGAGTCGTGACACACTGAACCCTAGCAGCAGATTTTTTCCAAAAGAAATTATTCACAAGGAAGAAAAAAAGGCTGAGTACAGAGTAAACAGCCTCTCTTTGTTATGAAAAGTAAATTATATGCTAGGAGGACAGTTTAAGGGAGAAGCTTTTCTTGCAGTCTTCCCAATCAATTTTTCGTCTCTCTGGTGAGAAAAGGCAATGTGACCTGGCTGGTGAGTCCTCAAGTCGCCTCCGGCTGGGCCCCGGGTCTTTCTGTGTTTGACGGCATCTCATCTCTGGGGTAGAAACACAGCCCTGGGTAAATACTTCTTGGTTCCAGGTGCATGGATCTCGTACTTAAGACCAGAAGAACACAAACACACAGAACAGAAGGAGTCAAAATGACGAAACATCTACGTCCACCTTTTCGATTCACTCATCTTCTTTGCCCACATATAATACTTCCCAGAAGTTAGCACAATCTTGTAAAAAAAAAAACTGAATGGGGTTCACCAGGCTTCTTGGCTGAGTCTTTCTAACTTGCTGGTCCTGCAGAGATGGGAAGACAAAAGCTGAACTCTTTTCTGATTGGCCATACTCTGCAGTAATTGTCAATTAAGGAATGTCCAGGAAATTATTTAATGTAGTCTCAAGCCAAACATATTTGTTCCAAAATTTATTTCAGCTTTCATAAGGCTAATCATACAGCAGTTCAGTGAATACCACAGGAACAAAATGTCACTTAGAAGATGTGGCTACTGCCATTTCCCCTAAGCCACACCTCACCTGAAAGAGGGTAGCACGTGTGTACCAGGTGTTGTTTCTATTGGATTCACATGAATAGATTTTTAAAGGAAAATAAATATATTTCTAGATTTTCTTAAAAATGTGCTCCCTAGGGACAGCCCAGTGGCATAACAGTTAAATTCACACACTTTGCTTTGGTTAAGTTCACCAGTTTGGATCCCAGACCTGGACCTACATATACAGTATATGTGTCCTACATATACAGTAGAGGAAGATGGGCACGGATGTTAGCTCAGGGCCAATCTTCCTCAGCAAAAAGAAGAGGAGGATTGGCGGAGGTTGTTAGCTCAGGGCTGGTCTTCCTCAAAAAATAAATAAATAAATAAATAAAAAGCATTCCCTGTTGGGCCAACTCAAGTTCCTTTTGAAGACAAAATATTAATGTTGATATCTAAGCTGACAACATAAAATGCCTTTTTAAGGAAAACAGTGTGAAATCTATGGAAACTGTACACGCAACCCGTGGCCTTGAGGAGACGCGAAGGGCATTGGGGGCCCAGCACAGAGCGATGACCCAGGAAATGCCCGAGATGCTCTTTCGTTTCCATCCTTCCCAAGGTCACTGGCATACAGTGTATAATCATTACTATTATTTCCTTAAGTTTGAATAATGGTTGAGTCTCTTTACTGAGAAAGAAATGACCACCCGTTATCAGGTTAAGAAAGGAAGAAGGCAAGAAATAAATCCATAAAAACGACCAAAGACTATAAGGGGTAAAACTTAGAAGATTGTTCTCTCCTAGACTCCACACTAGGCTTTGGAAGGAATTGGAACCAGTCATAATCTGTACTGACTTGAGAAAATCAAGCATATGCATGGGTGACATGTGGCGAATTCTTAAAACCATGGTAGTTATTTTCTTAGAATATAAACAGTCACTAAAAACATGATATTTATAGGAAATTTCAAAAAATCCTACAGAATCAAATGCCTTCTCCTGGCAAAAGCTTTTGAAGTACATCACAGTATTCATAATTACAGAATAATGACTATTGTGGTATGGAATTCTCTTTTATAAAAGAAGAGAAATTTGACATGTGGTGTATCATTAGAATCCAGAAGTGAACGAGGCTCCTTGAGAAGACGAAATTGAGGACAGGAGAATTTACTATGTGAAATGCAAATTTCCAGTTGCAAGAACACAACCAAATTCCAAGTACCAGAAGCCCCAATTCTGGTTCTTCTCCTTCCATGGACTAGTTTTCTTCGTGCCCTTGACTTTAATTTCTACATCTGTTTGAGAAAGAAAAAAAAAGACGAATGCTTGTTTATCTTGTTAGGAAAATGTAAGTACAGGATGGACGAGCTAACCTTGACAAATGATCTTGTAAGAAGAAATAGTGTTTCATGAAGTGTTTAGCTTAAAAAATAACTACAGCAATAAAAATGATACGTATAACCCTTTCTGTATCAATGTTTGAGATATGAGAATTATCAGAGGAAACACATGGGAAGATACCCCTTAAGACAATAAACTAACAAAACTAAATACAGTCTTTGTTGTTGGCGCCAACAAACCAGATACTGTACTAGCATTTCCCCTGATTAATCTCCATCAGTGCATTAAAATTCCTTTTCTTTAAAAGGTGAATTGGGAGTCACAGATGCAGAATGTCAGTGAACACAAACTAGCCTGTCTAGGTAGTGAGTAGAACCAGAGAGATATCCTTTTCAGGCTGGGACATCAGGAAGTTTGTAAGATGAACCAAATGACAGTCCTCCACGAGTCAAGGATGGAGGCATCCTGTGGGCGGGTACCAGACTACAGCCTCGCTTCCACAGGCGGGTGACTCTGTCACTCTTTCGTGAACAGTGTTTCTGTTTATTCACATAAAGCAAAGCATTGATACAATCCTAGAAGATAAGTTACTCTGTATTCATCAAACACCCAAGGCAGCACTGGCCTCGCTTTAGTCCTTAAGAGATGATAACTGATTCGTTGCTATGGGAATTTTTTAAGGTTTCAACAAAACTGTGTATGTCCGTGTGTGTGTGTGTACATGGAACACATTGATTTCCTGGAAAAAGTAAAGAGTACAGAATTGTCCAGTACTCCCTACCCCTTTTGACTTGATTCTTTGCTCGTGCAAGCAAAAACCTCGCGTGCGCTCTGAGTCCTGCATGGTTCCCTCCACAAGGGCAGGCCTCCTGCTCCGTCCCTGCTGTCTCAGCGGTGCGGCAGAGCGCTCGGTTCACATTGAGTCTCTGGACAAGGTTTTGCTAAATAAAGGAATATTTGAGGTGCCGGAGGTTGGGGGTGGTAGAGGGCGTACATAAAAACGATGGACAGGACCCAAAGAAATCTACCTCCCACTATGAGCATATTGATTATTGATTTTGCCAACATGTTGTAGGGGTAGAAGATTGGTGATTTTTTTTCCTGGTTTTAAATGCAAACTCTTTAACATGAATCTGGAGTACGTCCATGTGAACAATGGTCAAGGAATCTTCAGAGCAGGACACTATCTTAAAAAGCAAATGTCCCTTTTGTATGACTAGGTTGTTTCTTGAGAACAGTTCAACCTAACCTTGTATTCTCAGACTCGTGCAAGGAATGAAGTAGGATGTATTTCTTGGAAGGGTCAAAAAGGTCTTGGGAAAAATCGATTCTGGTTCCTCCCCTAAATCCCCAATGGGACCTCTCCCCACACTATGATGGAAGGCGTGTGGCCCTGGTCCCAGATAGGGCAGAGGGAGCTCCTGGGTCGTGCTGGGGCAGCCAGCCACTGTGAGTGGCCCCCTCAGCCTACACAGGAGCATGTGTCGGGGACTCATGGCATTAGGAGCCCCCCCCCATTGCCTTCTCCTAACAGCCCCGAGTCCCCAGCCAGACCCTTCTGCACCTCCCGCCTCTGTGCAGGTTGCCCATGGATGAACACAGACGTTCAGAGAAACACCTGGACCTGGAAGGAGCAGGCAGATGGGGCAGCGGGTGGCCAGAGTGGCCCCCAATGTTATACAGTCATTGCATAACTGAGGGAGGCCTCTGAGGGCTCCCCAGGAGTCTGGGGTGACTGGAACTGGGTCTCAGAATTTATTAGATTTGAAGAGAAGAAATGTGACAGTTTCTGCACAACTGCATCGATGGGCTGAGTTTCTTCCTACAAGGAAGTAACACAAGTTAGGTTTTCCTCACCACGGACGGGGGGTCATGCTTGCCCTGGACGTGATCTT
The DNA here is from genome assembly GCF_041296235.1 of Equus asinus. NCBI lineage: Eukaryota > Metazoa > Chordata > Mammalia > Perissodactyla > Equidae > Equus > Equus asinus. Next base: position 24,758,656 of record NC_091790.1, on the reverse strand, counting down.
ACAGCCGTGAAGTTTCAGGGGCTTCCTGAAGAATAACATTGCATGTGGAGCTGGGCCAGCTTGATAATGAAAGCAAATGACTTTGCGCTGTTGTCCCCAGCTGTAATATTTGATCCTCAGCGGGTAGTGTCCACAACGTAGTCAAAATCAACACGGTAATTCAGATCGACGTCCCACCTCTCTGTGCACCTGCCACCTGAGTGGGGCCCGCCTGGAGCTCCGGATGGGGGAACAAGAACATTTGCTCTCTCTGCCAGCAATCTCATTTCTTTGTGTGTTTTCATAGACCTGGATTTCTTTCCTATAAAAATACTGAGTTCTCAGCTATTTAAACCAATCTCAGCAGCCTTCTGATTTGTTTATTGCGTGCAGCTTTTTGGTTCTCTGGCTTGATTTTCTTTAAAAACAGCCTTTTGTCTCCTGTTCTGAATATGTTTTTCTTCCACACAGCTGATTACCACAGCCTTTTAGATGGCACTTCTGTCAGCTGAGAAGGCTTGGCTGGACTCTTTTTTTCTTCTTCAGTAAAAATAGATGTTTTCTGATTGGAGCTTATGGAATTTTCTCTGCATTGTCACATGCTGGTCCCTCATCAATATAAAGCTTTGCTCTCTCTTCAGAGATGTTTTCTAAATGAACTTTTGAACAGCCAGAAGAGAGGGAAGAGAATTTTTCCTGTCCTCTAGATCTTGTGTCATTGATTAGCTGGTAGATGGGACCCCGGGTACGGTGGTTAAGACATGTGCCTAGCCTGTTGACCTTGCCTTCCTTGGGAAGGGCAGCAGAGGGGACTGAGACGTCGGCTGGCGTCTGAGGCCAGTGGGATACAAGTGAACACAGAACGTGGGGGGCCCTGACCCCCTCTCTCCGTATGTGCCTTCTCCGTCCCCTGACCAACGCAGCGTCATCAGACCCTGGGGGCGTGGAGTGTGTCTGAGCAGGGAAGTGACACCAAGAGGAGCCACACTTGCCTGAGGCCCCAGAACTTCTCCATCCCAAGGCAGAGTGAGGGCGGGGAGGGACCAGGAGAGGGCAGGACTTAGGCCCATCTCAACCCCACCTGGGAAACCAGTGCCCTCCCAGCTCTTCTGAGACTGCCCTCAAGAAACTGGTCTGAACTGTAGGCTCACTCGGTCAATCCCGTCCCTCCACCCAACTTTTCTTCTTATCTATTAGATTTCCTCACTAACTAACTAACTGAGATAGGAGGGCAAAGCTGTTTCCAGCAGGAGCCCAGATAGCCCTTTTCCATCATTATTGACAAGCGGCTACAGCCAAAACAAAAGGCAATTAATAAAATAATGTCCCTGGGCCCTCTGACATGGCAGATTTGTTTACAGTGCTTGTCAATGTGCCAGTAACTGTTCCATACGTCCTGGGCGTAAAACCCAAAGGAAGTAGACAGAATTCCCTGTCCCGGTCCCATTTTGGTTGGAGGAGACTGACAAGAAACACACAAATGAGTCCTGCATAGTGTGGCACGTGGACAGGCAACGCCAGGCAGGGGACGCTCTAGACAGAGCAGTCAGGGAGGGCCACACCCGAGACGATCCCCACCAGCACTTGGAGACCTCGAGGGAGCTGGCCCAGTGGCTGTGTGCATGGGGGCAGCCCCGGCAGGCCAGCCAGCGCAGCACCTGGAGGCGGCAGTGTGCTCGGCGTGTCCTCGGAGGTGATGTCAGGGGTGTCCTTGGAGGTGTACTCAGGGGTGTATTCAGGTGTGTACTCGGGCGTGTACTGAGGCCTATGTTCAGGCCTGTACTCAGGTGTGTATTCAAGCATGTACTGAGGCCTGTGTTCAGGCATGCATTCAGACATGTGCTCGGGCACGTACCCAGTTGCATTGTCGAGGAGGAAAGACAGCAAGGAGGTGGGTTTGGCTGGTGAAGAGGGAGCAAAAATGAAGGCAGTAGGAAGCTTAAGAAGAAACGCTCACCCAGAATATCCCCTCTTGCAGTCATCTTTGAGCACACAGCATATTAAAAATGGTCTCCAACGTTATTGCCTCCTCAAAATCATTTTGAATTTCTGTGTAGGGTTCCCTGCGGTTCCTGGAGTCACTCCCCACAGAAGCACATCTTCGTCTGGGTGAGCATCTCTGTGCCCGGAGCTTAGCAGTGCGATTAGGGAAAATTCCCAAATGTGGGCTTGCTGGGCAAATGGGTACAGACAGTCTCATGCCTCTTGTTATATGCAACAATAAAACATTTTCAAGGCGAGGTTCATCTTACAAATAAGAAAAATGAGCTTTGCTTATGTGGGTGATTTTAAAAGTGGCCTGAAAGATCCTCGTGACTCAAACATACTTTCCATTTTGTCACATTTTCATGAAAGCAAATATAAGAGCATTAAAAGGATTGATTTATTGACGTAAATTAAATAATATTCATGTTTCTTGCTAGAAAAGCTGAAAAAGGTAAATGTATATTCTACAAAAACTAGATAGAAAAAATACTGAGCAGCAATTACAAAGAAAAAGATCATTTAATGACTATTGTGGGGAAATGGACCATTTGGAAAAAAAAAATAGTTCAAAGTCTCTCTTCCCAAATATACAAAATTAGTTAGGGATAATTAAAATCTTCATTGTAAAATATGAAATCACAACAAAAAAGAAAATATAGGTGAGTATTTGTCTGACGTGGTTGGGGAATAACTTTTTAAGCATAAATAATGGAATGAATCACAAAGGAATGGAATAATAGACAACATAAAATTTAAAGACTGTACTTAATGTCTTAAAGTGAGCAATAAAGGTTTGCAACAACCACTTTTTCATAACTCACGTTATTACAAGATTTGAAATAGACAAATCCAGATCTTCATTACCGTGAACATATTTATGAAATATTCCCTTTCTTTTCTGATTAGAAACAAAAATTTCCACCTTTCTCCCTACTTGGGGGGAGGGAGTCTTTCTAAACATGAAATCGAAGCATTATCCATATATTTCATTATGTGTCTGTATCACTTTTGATGTTTTCTACTACATTTTAATGAACCATCTGTCCAAAACTTATTTCCCAAAACTGAGAAATTAGTAATTGGGTAAATTATAGACTTGTTTATGCTTATGTTATTGGTTGTGTTTTAACGGTTAGCATCTGAGCTAAATGTTCCAAGAAACGAGGAGGCAATGACGGGCTTGGAAATAATACCCAATGCAGGCAACTCAAGTTAATCAGGCTCAGTGTACAAGTGTGTGCTAACATTCACAGAGATCTTTGAGAGAACAGAAACGTACCTTACCGTGTGGCCTTGAGGAAGATTTTCAAGTGGCTTAGATTCACTTAAGCCAGATCAGGGCAAGAGCACACTTGTTCAGGATACTCACAGAACAAAACACAGAATCAGGAAGATGGGGGAAATCAGTGACCACCACCTGAGCAGATGACTCAGCAGGCCACCTGAGTGTGGACAAGGATAAGGTGTGAAATCCACTTATGGAAAGAACACCGGGCTTTGGGTAAAAAGACCCACTGTCCACGCTCTGGCTGCTTTACTTAATCATCTCGTGACCTGGGTTGATGGCTTCCCTTCTCTGAGCTTCAGTTTCCTCCACAAAAATGAGAATCTTGGCATTCTCATCAACAGCAATAATAACCACACCTGTCTGAATACCACTGCCCCAGGGTGATGCGTGAGCTTCCCCAACTCCAGGACCTGCAGAAGGAGCAGCCCCTGCTTGTTCTGCAAGCAGCCAAAACACCACGAAATGGTATAAACTTGGAACCCAGCAAGGAAGGGCATGCCAAATGGAAGGAGGCAAAAGACCCCCCTCCCCCTGAAAGCTGGCTGTGGATCAGAAGGTGAGGGAGCTAAGCACATGGAATGTCTGGAATAACTGGGGGAGATGAGTCCTATTGGGTTGAGAGAGTGGTGTTCTCAATGATGGGCCTTCCTCGTGAATGGGAGCCCCAGTTGGGCGTGCAGTGACGGGAATCTTTCCACCTCTATCAGCCTCACCATGTTGTCATGGGGATCATAGATGCCAATGTTTGTGAAAGAGCGGAGGGTTTTTATAAATCACAACCAACTGTACAAAGATTAATTTATTCTATCATTGTTGGCAAAGGGGTATTCAGCCCTCAAGTCTTCCTTCAAAATTTTCTTCTCCTTGAGGCTTTTTTGTATTCTTCCAAGTCCGTTGTGTGCTGTTGTGCGGGTGTTACACTGCACAACTCTGAGGGGCTGTTATATCAGGGGAGCCTCTGGCACTGTCCTGTGCCTACACGACTGTCTGCAGCCCCTGCCCCCCTATGCTGATTCGTACGATACTTCTCTTAAATCCACACTGGACTTCATCAGGACCTTTATAACAATTACCTAAGTGCATTCCACTTACTTTCACACCTGTTCCCGGATGCTTTATACCCATCTGTTCACTCTTCTAACCTAGAATCAAATGATTTGAGAACAGAGACCTTGATTTTTTGACTTTATCTCTAACACCTACAGAGTGCCTGGGAATTTGCATAATGAATTAATAATGTGAATTATCATTGTGTTATAACTTGAAGGCTGCTTCCATCAGAGAACGATCAAACCTCCTTTCAGGTGGGACTGTGTGCCAAGTGGTCCAAGGGCTAGCAAAGGTCGGGAAACAGACATGCATCTGGACCGGATGGTGAGAAGGATGGTATCATGGGTTTACTGGGAGAGTCTGCAGGCTGGAGCTAGACTGGGTCCAGCCTAAAAGAACCAGAGCATGGACCAGAGGGATTTTTACGTTGGTTGACAGTATTGATAGGGATAATGTTAGGGATTAAGTAAACTGCATCTTTTTTAAAGAAAAGATAAAGTTTGGTTTCATCTCTTAACGGACCAGCCTCCTGAAAGTAACAATCATGGACTATGTACAAAGTACAAAAACAACTACCCAAGGCTCTGAGTAAACAAAATCAGGCAGATTTTGGAAGGAAGACAAAATTTGGAAGAAAGAAATACCACATGGTGAGTTTCTTGTTTTACTATTTCTAGTCAGCCACAGTATGGTACAGCTAAAAACTCTGATTGAAAACCCACAGAGACTTCTGTTTCCAGCCATGATGGAGTAACAGAGGTGGGATTTACCCTCCTATCTTAAAGGAGAAGATTTATGAAGCAAATATATTTTTCAAAATATGTGAAACAATGGCTATGTGTCATATTTTCCTGATTCTTTGCATGGCTGATCATTTTGATTGGATGCTGGACATTTTAAATTTCAGCTCAGGACAGAGATCCCATTGACCATTTGTTTGAGAGAAGTGAAACAGATAAGGTGACATCCCACATTCCTGCCTGGAGAGAGTTTCCGGGTGACAGAGCAGGAAGCGGTCCAGACAGAGCCTTGTGATCCTCCTTGAATTGAGGAGACAGAATTTGGAATTTGGGAAGAGCAAGGCAGCTAGAGTTTCTGGTTTTCAAGTCACTGAAGATGGAGCTCCAGAAATATGAAAAGAAGCACCCTGAAAATGTGGCTGATACTGATCTGTGCATGTATATAAGGAAAGTATCAGAGGCCAGAGAAAGGACCGTCGTAAAGAAGCAGGTGGGACAATCCGTGGAGCATGCACAGGGCGGAGAATAGTTCATGTTTTCATGAGCTGAGTAGAAAGGCCTCCTAATGCACGGGCATCAGTAAAGTCCTCAAGAAAGGCCTTAGTGATGGGCATAAATTAGCCATAGACTGAAGGCTGACCTGAACCCATGTTCGGTGTTTTGAAGTAAGCTTTAAAGAGATTAAATTGATTATAAGAAACCATACACTGCATCCCAAAACAACACTCAACAACATTAATACAACAAAATTCAGCATCCAACAATGTTAAATTTAAAATGTCCACCATCCAACCAAAAATTGTCAGCCATGCAAAGAAACAGAAAAATATGACCCATAATCAATAGAAAAATCATTGAAGAAATAGAGTCAGAAATGACAGAGATGGGCCGGCCCCATGGCCGAGTGGTTACGTTTGTGCACTCTGCTTCAGTGGCACAGGGTTTTGCTGGTTTGGATCCCGGGCACAGACATGGCACCGCTCGTCAGGCTGTGCTGAGGTGGCGTCCCACATAGCACAACCAGAGGCACTCACAGCTAGAATATACAACTATATATACTATGGGGCTTTGGAGAGAAGCAAGAAAAGAAGATTGGCAACAGTTGTTAGCTCAGGTGCCAATCTTAAAAAGAAAAATGGCAGAGATGATAGTAATAATAAAAAAGATATAAAAACAGCTATTGTAAATATATAGGATATGTTTAAAAAGGAGAAAAAAGCATGAATGTAATGAGGAGAAAAACAAAAGTTATAAAAAAGATTGAAGGGGACTTCTGTAGATGAAAAAAATAAAATATCTCAAATGAAAAACACATTGAATGGGATTAAAAACAGATTAGACACTGCAGAAGAAAATATCTATGAACTTTGAAGATATATCAATAGAAATTATCCAAAATGAAACACAGAGGGGTTATCACAACAGATCCTATAGACATTAAAAGGATAATAAGAGTCGTATGAACAACTTTATTCCAACAAATTCTACAACCTAGATGAAATAGACAAATGTCCAAAAAAAAAACCAACTTTCAAAATTGGCACAGATGAACAGAAAATCTGAATAACCCTATATCTATTAAAGTAACAGAATTAATATCAAAAAGGTTTTTGATATTTGGCCCAGATGGTTTCCAAGTGAATTCAGTCAAATATTCTAGAAAAAAATAATATGAATTTCACCTAAATTCTTTCAGAAAGCAGAGGAGGAAAAACCACTCCAATTACTGTATGAGTCCTGTCTAACATTAATACTAAAACCTGACAAAGACGTTATAAAAACAAAAACAAAATAGGAAGAAAAGCACAGATCAATAACCCTCATAAACACAAATTTTCTTAACAAAATACTAGCAAGTATAAATTAAACATATATGAAAAGAAGAATATATACTTATCAAGTACGGTTTGTCTAAGGAATGCAAGGTTGGGTTAGCATTTTAAAATCAATCACCACGTTAGCAAACAAGACGTAAAAAAAGTAATTTCTAAGTTAATTTAAAAAAAAAAGAAAACACATAATTGTTTTAATAGCTTCTGAAGAACCATTTGACAAAGTTCAATGTTTGTTCATGATTTTTAAGAAAAATCTTGGAAATTAACGGAAACTTCTTCAATCTGATAGAAGCATCTGTGTAAGATCTATAGCTAATACCATTCTTAATGATAAATTGTTATGTGTTTTCCCTTTAAGATAAAAAAAAAAAGACAAGGATGCCTTATCTTACCACTTGTCTTCAACATCGTCCTGGTGGTTCCAGGCAGTGCGGTAGGGTAAGATAAAGAAATAAAAGGCACAAGGATACAAGAGAAGAAAAAACGCTGTCTCTATTTGCAGGTGACATGATTGTGTATGTAGAAAACCCTAAAGAATCTATGAAATAATTACTATAACTAATAAGTGAATTTAAAATAGTGGTAGTTTATCAGGTTAATAAACAAATCCATACGTATATATTTGTAGCAAATAATTGAAAAATTAAATTTAAAACAAGTCCATTTACAATCCCCTCAAAAACGTAAAATATTTAAGCATAAATTTAGCAAAAGATGTAAAAGACGTCTACACTGAAAACTATAAAACATTGTTAAGAGAAATTAAAGAAAATCCAGGTAAATGAAGAGATACATCATATTCGTTGATTGGAAGACAATATTGTTAAGATGCCAGTTCTTCTCAAATTGATCTATACATTCAGCTCAGTAACTCAGTCACAATCAAAATCTCAGCAGATTTTTAAAATAAGAATTGGTGGGGCCAGCCCCACGGCTGAGTGGTTAAGTTTGAGCGTTCTGCTTCAGCAGCCCAGGATTTCGCCGGTTCGAATCCTGGGTGTGGACACGGCACTGCTGGTCAAGTCATTCTGAGGCGGCATCCCACATGCCACAACTAGAAGGACCCACAACTAAAAATACACAACTGTGTACCGGGGGGCTTTGGGAGAAAAAGGAAAAATAAAATCTTTAAAAAAAAATTGGTAAGCAGATTCTAAAATTTATATGGAAATTCAAAGGATCTAGAATATCCAAAGAAATCCCTTAAGAGAAAAACCAAGTTGAAGGGCTTAAACTACCTGACTTGAGGATTTGCCATAAAACAGCAGTAATCAACATAGTATGATACAGGCATAAGGATTGATAACGTGACGCTGGAATTTAAAGGCTTTTCATCTGAAGCGTTGCATGGGGTCTCTGAGCGGAAACATACAGTCGCAGAAGAAATGTCACTTGACGAGGACACCCTGCAGTAAGGAGTCGGGAGGGCGGGAAGCAGCACTGGGTTTGCTTGTTTGCATGGCTGTCCTCCGCATGTGGCTGTGATCCCCTCAAGGCGGGAGATATGCCTTCTCCTTTCTGCATGCCCAGGGCCCAGGGAAGGACAACTCAGTAGGTCCTCAGAAATGTTGAACAAGCAGAGACTGAGCTCCTGCCTTCTAGCCTGGCGGGGCGTCAGGTGAAACTTTGTACCTCACAAAGCCCGTTCCAACTCAGCATTACTTTATTGAGCCCCACTTGTCTGGATTTTAGCCCTGCTTTACCAATTTCACTTCCACATTCAGGATGGTTCCGCGACTTGCCCAGGATCACTCATGTCTGTGGCAGAACGAAAACTCAAATCATCTGTCTCTCATCCAGAATATTTCTTCATGCCTGTGGTCCCAGCTGAAGAACATGGAAACAAGAGACCCTCTGCTCTTTTCTGAAGAGAGAAAATAAGGGTAAAATTAATTGAGATCCTTCCATTCTACTTTCCAGCAAACACCCTCCTGTAAAAGAATTGGTCCTAAGAAAGTGTTGGCTGAAGACCTGTCTGTTCTGAAAGCACAGGAAAACACGATTGCTAAAATAGCATCCTTCTGTTATTATCACTATTGCTCACTTTCCTCTGAAAGTGTGACCTCCGCTTGGAGGGGGAAATGGGCAACTGAAGCAGCCCAAAGAGAAATAGAGCTCATATTTTATCTTTTAAAGGCATTGGGCATGTTCAGCTCAGTTAGTAGGAGATAAACACAGTGCACACAGGTACACACGTGCATGCCCACCCCCACGTAAGAATAACTGAAAACCGGTGTTGGTGTTGAGTACTGGGTGGAAGGGTACCCTCCCCAAAATTCAGGTTCACCTGGAACCTATGAAGCTGACTTTATTTGGAAATATGGTCTTTGCAGATGTCATAAAATGGGTCATACTAGATGAGGGTGGGCCTTTCTCCAATGACTGATGTCCTTATAAAAAGAGAGAACTCTGGACACAGACACACAGAGGAGAAGCCATGTGAAGACAGAGGCAGAGACTAGAGTGATGCAGCCACGAGCTAAGGAACGCCTGGAGCCACCAGAAGCTGGAAGGGGCAGGAAGGATTCTCCCCTGGAGCGTTCAGAGAGAGCCCAGCTCTGCCCACACCTTGATTTTGGACTTTTGGCCTCCAGAACTGGAAGAGAATAAATTCCCATTATTCTAAGGCACCCGGTTTGTGGTAATTTGTTAGTACAGCCCCAGGAAATTAATCCAAATGAGACCTTGGGTTCAAGCTACAGCTCCCGGCTCCTGTTCTCCGTGTTGACAGACAGATTTGCAGTCTCGGCATGCAAAGAAACAGGGAGTGAGAGTTAAAGCATCAGCCCCCTGGGGTGTGTTCTTACAACCACCCCTGCATCTTCCTCCCTTTGACAGGAGCTTCTCCCCTCGGAGGCAGAGCTTAATGCCTCCCAGAATGTTCATCTAACACATAACGTGGGTGGAAGCTGGCCTGATGCCCGGAGGACCAACCTGATTCATCTCCAGCGATTCCTGCATACTAGGAAGTCTCGTCCCAGTGTCACTCCCCGTGCAGAGGGACAGTGGACAGAGGTGGTGGCAGAGGGAGCACAGAGAGGCTGCAGTTCTGAAAAGGCCCAGACACTGTTCACTTCTGATGAAAACATCACTCTATCTTTCTAGTCTATAGACGGGTTGTTGATTATTTGCATCAACAGATATTACTGAGAACAGCTTTTGGTGGGTTTATGGGCCAACATGAGCAGGCCCCCAAATTTAATTTTTCCTTCCAGAGTTTAGAGGGGATAGGCTGGGTCCGTCACTCAACACCCATGTTTTGGGGACACAACAGACACAAGATGCTGAAACCAGAGACTCCCTGCTAGACAGAGAGCGTTCCTCACGCCCACATGGTAGACGGGGCCCTGTCCATGGTTCTGGCCGATGCATGTGAACGGGTGGCTGTCCTTTCCAGCAAAGGCGTCAAGAAGTGGCTGAGCCTTTCACCTCCCCTTCTCCCGTGACTCTTGGTTGGACGTCTAAACCTGGGGTCAGAGTTCAAGGAGGGGCCCGTGAACTCGAATGGGAAAAAAAAATTATGTCTTTATTTGTACTAACCAACCTCTCTCTGATTTTCAGTATTTCCTTCAATTATGAATGCAGGTGGAAAAACATAGTGGCTGTGTCAGGATCGGTGATTTTGCTACTCCTCAAAATAACGTTTTCATGTTGCCTTCTTTGTTATCCTGTGTGTTTTAGTTTATGTGTTTAAAGACATTATTCTGAGAAAAAGCCCATTCATCAGACCACCCAAAGAGGTCCATGGCACCCAAAATGATGAAGCCCAGCAATAAGGGGCCAGGGGGACAACAGGGCCACCATCCATGGGGCCCTGGATCCCCGAGTCACCGTGTGGAATGCTGCCCGATGAGAAGGGACATCGCTACATCCTCAAGTGATGGATAGACTTGTAGTGTGGTAAGGGGCTGCAATGCTGTGGTCTATTCGTTATAGTGGCTAGCATCACCCCAGCTGGTACAGAAACATATGGGACAACCAAGGAGAGCATGAGTCTCTGCAGAATAGACCAACGTGGTCCAGGCAGCATCGTGGAGGCCCGATCTCCCATTCTCTTCGCTGGCCTCCTCTGCATCGCAGGGCCATCTGGGGCCATCCTGGAGGGAGTTCCAGGCCGGGAGTCTGAGTCAGGCAGAGTTGGCGGTTCCTCCTGCAGGTCCGCAGAGCTCTCCTGCCCCTTCCTCAACCCCATCTAACCTTTCTCTCAGTGAGACTCAATGCCAAACATTTTTTGTCATTATCGTCCTGGCCTTGGAAAGGAGGCCACGGGCCATGTTGTCTGCTAGCTTTGCAAGGGCGGTACAACAGCTGAAAATGCTTGTAGGGTGATTCCCTCTCATGCGAGGGAATCCAGTGCTGTTTAACCAGCGTCTCTCTTCCCCCAGCAGCTCACAGGCAGCCAAACCCAGGGAACGCAGCCACGTACTAGGAATGTTGGATCCAAGGGGAGCTCGGAATAGGAGGCCATAAGGAAAGGCGAGTCAGGGAGAATGGCCCCTGGGCCAGCCAGTGAGTCAGCTGCTTCCCTGACCAGGCCCGAAGGCATCTCACCTGTCCCAGGGGCTTCTCAGCGAGTGACAGCTGCTAGACCTTGGAGACCTTCACGCGTGCCAGACATACTTCTAAGCCCTTCGTATGCATTGGCTTGCCTGCCACAGGTGAGGGCAGTGAGGCACGGTCAGGAAATCAGGGTGCCACAGGGCTGGGATTCGAACCCAGGACTCTGCATTCTCTGCTGGTGCCCTGACACCCTGGCCTGTGGGTTCGTGGCTGGTCTCACCCACTCTGTCCCTACTGGTCAGACTCAGCCTTTTGGCTGCCGTTGCAGGGCTTCTGAATATATCTGGGTCTGTGTCCCAGATATAGACCCTAGTCCTGATCTGTCTGACTGGAGACGTGTACAGCAGTAAAGAAACCTCTGGGCCTTCCTTCAGAAGGACAGGGGAAGGGTGTTACATGGGCCAGGGGACTGCCCAGCTCTGTGGCCCTCAGTGTATCACCTGAAACCACAGTTGTCACACTTCATGGAACACAGTAATTACCTGGGACCCTAGTAAAATGCAGACTGATCCACAGGTCTAGGAAGGGCCAGAGACTCTGTGCTTCTGACCAGCTCCCGGTGACACTGATGCTGAAAGCCAGGTCCGTGCTGGGGTAAAACGGACCTGTGGGAAGTGATTTTCATGACCTTTAACATAAGCGTGAACATACCTGCTCAGCTCACCTCCCCAGGGCCAAGGGAGGAACAGCAGGAGGAGACACTGACCCATAAAGCATAGCTCACACCAAGGGACTTATTGCCTGGGGACATTTTGGGTTCCTGCTGTTGGTCCCTGTGGAACCAGAGGGGAGATCTGAGCTCACAGGTGCCCACAGCAGAGGCTGGCTGGCTGTCCGGCCCAAGAGGAAAAGGACGAAGACGGCAGGTGCCACAGCAGGACACGAGCCCCAGAAAGACATTGACGGTTCCCTGCCTGGCTCTCCACATGGGTGAAACGGGCTCAGAGCAGCACAGCACGCTACAGTGCCAGGGGCAAAAGGATGCCGGGGAATCCTGGTGAGCATCTCAGCTGGGATGTAATTTAAGGATGCAACAGGTGTGGTGCTTGTTGTCTTTTCCTTGCTCCTTGAAGGTTATAACTTTAAATGAAAGAGCCGCCGAACACCTCCCTGTGAATTCCAGTTGAAGAGGAAATTGGAGTCACTTGGGCTTTCTGGTCTACCCGATAACACAGCTCCAAGCTAACCACACAGCTGGCAGATAACACGGAAGACAGGACTCAACAGAAAGAACATGGGGGCATTCTAATGGAGTTACTGTCTGGGGCACTAAACGCGGGGATTCTAGCCTGATCCTAACTAGATATAGGCGTCAAACCCTCAGGTCACAGTTCCCAGCACCGAGATTAAAAAGTACAGCGTGTGGCTCTCTGTGTTGCATGCCACAATACAGAACATTCTCTTTTACTGGCCTGCCTCCTCCCTCCCTCTGCCCGCAGCCTTGACTGTAGCGGGCGGGAGGGGTACCAGGCAGCTGAGCGAGCTGGGTTTCCGCGGAGGTGCGACACACAGCTCGGTCCCCAGCGCACTCACACAGCGCTCTGCTCTGGACGCACACAAAAGCAAGCGGTGTAACTGCAGAAACAGGGGCGGGGTAAATTCTCTACTCATGAAATGAAATCGAATGCAGAAGCGGAGAGAAGGGAGACGCATGGGGGAAGGTGGACCATGAAGAATGACCTGCAATGTCTTCAATGGCCTCCTATGCTCCACGGCACCCCTGGTCTTGCATTTTGCTGCCCCATCTCAATGGATCATTTAAGCATCTGTCTTTGATAGGCAGGAGGAGGGAGGGACTACATTGCTCCTCTTCACCATGGTATCCTCAACCCAGAGGAGGCACTCCCTCAGCCATTGTTGAATAAATCGATCAATAAATAGAGGAGAAACTGAATGGGACGTACAAGAGTGGCAGAGGACAGCAGTAGCACCAGACTCTTTCACTGGGAGATTTTCTATTACCATAAATAATACACCCACAACACATGTATGTGTTTCTTCCCATCATAGAAACTTAAAGCATAACCCCGTGTGTATCTGATACACACTTTCCCCCTGAGCATCTATGTACTTTTTTCTTTAGGACATCTAGGACATGAGTAAAATAGTTGTCATCTAGGAATCCTGGCGACTCTCAGATCCATGTCTTCAGCTCTGAGCCCTCTAGAAAGACCTTTTTCATGGCCTTTCAATCATTCCCAACAGACCTTCCGAAGGCCCCTGACACTCAGCATAGCCACTGTCCCACTTTCTCCCTCCACTCAACCAGCCGCTTGAGCAAGTTCTGAACTTCTGCAGTGGATAATAGTCCACTCCAGCACTAGGTCCCTCTTTGCCTTGTCTGTGCCTCCCACATCATCAGGCCTCAGTCCCCTTTCTTCCTTCTTCACCGTCTTTCCTCCATGGTTCCGTTCTGACATTTAATACCAGCTAAGATGCAACATGATCTCGGCACCTCAAGCTTATGGTCAGCGGACCTCGGTGCAGAGAATAATCCAAGAAAAGTATTCTTATAGATTCTGCAAGTGGTTCTTTTTCTTCTTTACTGGATTAATAATTTTAACTTTTGGAATTGCTATGGCAGCTTTCTCCTCGAATCCTAAAACTTCCTCCCTTGCAATGACAATGATCGCTACCGTAACTGTTTTTCTCACTGCTGTTGGAGTGGTAAGCTTTGAGGAAGTACGCCAAAAGTCAGAGGAACTCACCACTCTCAACTAGAAGAATCATAGAGGTATAGAGTTGAACAGGTCGAAATTTAGGTTTTAGCAACGGAGAAAGCAACAAGCAGCGCCTGCCTATAATCTTATCCGAAACCTAGGTATCTTTAGGCCTTTGAACCCTTTTAAAGCCTCTTGAGAATTTTAAAAGGAATAAATATTGGCTTTTTAAAGGCTTAAATAAAAAATACACCAGCCAGTGCCCGACCTCTGGCTGGTATATTTCCACCTGCTACTTAGCAATCACTAGAGGTCTCAGCCTTGCGTTCTAGATTCTCATTCTGGAAACCTGGTTTTGAAAATGTTGCTTCCTGCTAAACTTCTAGTAACTGGCTGTGTTCAGTCAAGGCCTCTAAGCTCCTTTGCCAGGCTTACCCTCTTGTTTACAAAGTCACCATTCCAGCCCAATGCTCTAAACCCTCTGCATGCCCTTTTCATTTCCTGCTCTGGGTGGTTGCTCATACCGTTCAGCCATCCTGGGAGCCCCTGCCTTGCTTTCCCGCCTGTCAACATCCTCCACAGCCAGCTCAGACCCTTATCGGATATAATCTTTCCTTCCTCACCGTCTGCACCATTTATGGGGCATTTCTCATTTCCTTCCTTGTACAGACCATAATTTCTTCTGAACGTACTATTTGCCCAACTGTATATTAAGCTCCTAGCAGGCTGGGACCATGTCTTATTTTTCTTTGTAGTCTTTCCAATTCCTTAAGACAATGGCCTATTACATTAATTCATTGTGAAGATACAGTTAAGCATTCCCTGGGCATATCGGGCCCAAAATGTCATTCACTCAGAAGAATATGGGGACACAATAAGGGAGGGAGCAGAGAAGTCCCTCTAGGAGGCAGCAAAAAGTCTGAGTTATGCACACTTCAGCAAACTATACTCCATCATAGTAAGCATGAATGAGTTAATTATAGCCACGTTTCTTGGCCCTATCATTTACAGAAACTAGAGATCATGAGCTGGACCTACCTTTCTCGTTGAGTGATTACTCAAGAAACGATTACATCTCAATCCTGACTCAACTAAGCCCAAATTAATGAGGTTATGATTGCTGACTATTAATAGTAACACTCAGGATCCTTTTCTTCTTGTGCAGAGATGTGTGTCCCTCTATAAGAAGGAGAACACAAAGAGCAACTCAACACTTTTGTTGAAAATGGGAAAACTGCAACCTTCCAGCTCTTCTGGTGAGTGGGGCATATGGGGTGGGGATGCCGCTGACAGCATTCCCTGGTGAAACGCCCTTGGGGCCACCGGCACCCTCCAAATACCTCACAGGAGGCTCTGAGATTTTGAGATGGAAAAACCTTTCTTTAGATTAAGGGATTAGATTCCCCCAAGATGACTTTTATCTGGACTCGGAGACTCAGCTGGATTTGGTTCCTGGTGTGGATTGAATGTTTGTGTCACCAAAAATTCACAGGTTGAATCCTAACCCCCAATGTGATGGAGTTAGAAGGTGGGCCTGTGGGAGTTGATTAGATGGTGAGGGTGGAGCCCCCATAAATGGGATTAGTGCCCTTATAACAGGGACCCCAGAGGGTCCCCTCCTCCCTTCCACCATGTGAGGACACAGAGAGAAGATGGATGTCTATGAACCAGGAAGCACGTCCTCACCAGAGACTGAATCTGCTAGCACCCTGATCTTGAACGCCCAGCCTCCAGAACGGTGAGGCATAAATGGCTGTTGTTTATAAGCCACCCCGTCTGTGGTGTCTTGTGATAGCAACCTGAACGGACTGAGGCAGCTCCCAACCACAGGGTTTGGGTGGTGCCTCCACTGCACAGCGATGCTTTTTCAGTGGCCTCACTTCTGACTGAATCTATGCCCATAATTTCTGAACATGTCCAGCCGCTGATTCATCCACAACAAGTCGGTAAAAATGAGCATGTATGGTTATGTAAGCGGAGAGATGAAAATTGTCATTGAGATGGGACAAGCGGTGGCTGAACTCCAGGCTCGGACAGACCTGAGCTTGAATTCCTGGTCTGGCACTTACCATCCATGTGGCCTGGGTCAGATCCCCTCACCTTCCCGAGCTGCTGTTGCCTCACCTGTCATAACACCTACTTAGACATACATACAGACACCCTGTGTGTTGGGAAATCAGGGGTAAGACAAGGTGTCTTCTACACCACGAGCGCTCAATGAGTGCCACTAACACATTAATAATAAAAATCACAGAATCCATACAAAAAAGGCAGATAAAAAATTATAGCAACAGGATTAGAAGACCAAGGGGGCAGTGTGCATAATGAAGGATGTGGAAGAAATGGGAAGAGGGGCTAAGGCCCTGGTTGGCGTAGGGACCAGGGAAGCTCTGGGAAGGCCGGGACTGGAGGCTCTGGGAAGCACACCCTCCACAAGGATAGAGTCCGAGGTCCCCTGAGAGAGGAGGGGCCATGATGACAGCTCCTTAGTGTCTCTGACTAGAACTAAGTGAAGATGCTGGTCTCCTGCATCTGCCTGCTTCCAGAAGCAGAGGCTGAGAAGGGATGTTCGTTCCAGCTTGGGTGAAACCATTGTGCCCTTGCAGGTGGCTGTGTGCCCTTGTCCCCTCGCAGCACTGACCCAGCAGATGACAAGCAGAGAGCGTGTCAGAGCCGCTAGACACATGGACTGAGGCCGGCTACACACTAGCTTCAAATTTATGGAGTCTGGTTAATACCCCTATTGCCTCTTGTCACTTTGCTTGGGTGTAATTCTTCCTAAACGCTTTTCTTTAATACAGCTTAAGTGAATCCTAACGGATCGACTTTCTGTGAGTTTATCTTAATTTAACACATCTTGCACTTTGCTAGTGCTGTCAATAGATTCTCATGGTCAACCTGAAAATCAAGATGGACATCTTTCTTTTTTTTCCCCCTTTGTCCCCAAAGCCCCCCAGTACATAGTTGTACATTCTAGCTGTAGGTCCTTCTGGTTGTGCTGTGTGGGACACCGCCCCAGCATGGCTTGATGAGCGGTGCTAGGTCCATACCTAGGATCCAAACTGGTGAAACCCTGGGCCGCTGAAGTGGAGCACACAAACTTAACCACTCAGGCACGGGGCTGGCCCCCCATGGACATCCCTCTTAAACTAAAAGACTATTATTCATAATATAAAAAATTTAAAAGAGGACTTTGCTCACTAATTTCCTGAATGTCCCTCTCTGCTGGGGGTCTTCATCCTCTGCTCCCTAGCACATATGCTACCCTTCCACCCCGCAAACGGCCTTCCCTACTTGGGGTGCTAGCTAAGCATCACTCCCAAAGGTTAATAAACAATCGATTTAGGAGTCTTAATTTTAGAATAGCCCTTGGGTGCTTCTCCATTTCCAGTAAAGAACATCGTTATTGATCAGTGTGGACTGAAAATTTCAGAGACGATCGTGTCTGTTTGGGGGTCTCCTCTGCCTCAGTTTGACCTGTTGTTCAACAAGCACCAACGTGGAGCACGTGGGACCCTCATCTAAGAGGAATAAAGCATAGTCATAGGAACCCCGGGGGTGGTGAAGTGGCAGTTTCTGGCGGCCACTTTCTGTGTCTGCTCTTGACCACGGAGCAGCTGTTGACCTGACAGTGGAGGGAGCCCTGGCAGAGATCCAGGGTCAGTCTGAGAGTCTGCCTTGCCCTCTCATGACTCACAAAGGAATGACAGTCTGCCCCTTGCCGGCATCTCATTGGGGGTGAAACCAACAGAAGATGTCATATAAACAGTACAGCTGTCATGTACCAAGGGTCTATCGTGTCGAGCTACGGAATTTTTCATACTCAGAAATTCTGCTTTCTTGGTCTCCTGCCCATGGGGATTTCTGGGGCAAAGCAGAGAGGGAGAAGAAAATGTTTTCAAAATGAACACTGCCTGCTACACTAATCTGCTATGTGAACTCTGAGAAGAGATGGACGGCCCCTGGGAACTCGTCCCTGGAAGCTAGGATGCTGAATAAAAGATGTGGTCCTCAGCCAGACACAGAAAGCTGTATTCAGGGCACAGCCACCTCGCTAGCTTTGCTGGCAGCCTCGGAGCGCCTTGAAGCCCACGTGTAAGCGCTGCAATGAGATCTCTCCCAGGAGCTCAAGGGCGGTCCTCTCATGCCAGCTCTTCAAGAAGGAACATCGTCACCTGTCATGCCACCTTCCGTGAACCATTTTCCTCCCAGCTCCTCTGGGCGACAAGCTCCCCGCTCTGCTCAGCTGCCTCGCAGCCTTGCAGCAGACACACACTCTCCTGCCGGAGGCCGACACATCCCGGGGCAGCGTCCTGGTTCTTCCGGCTGCATCAGCACGAAAAGCAGGAGATGCGGCAAAACAAATTATTTTTAAAAGGTGTGATCGCAGCCTCACAAAAAAATCCAGCACGGAGGGAACTAGAAATGACCTCTCACTCCGCAGGAGGAGGCGACTTCATGGCCTCAGAGGCTGCAGTGGGCTGGACCTCTGCCAGGCGGGGAGACGTCTGCGGCAGCCTTCTGCGTTCATTTAACCCTCGGCTGAGGCCCTTGCCAGTCCTCTAGACGGATTCGCACAGCGGATAATTGGGGTATAATTATTTGAGCGTTAGTTGCTAGAACGCTTTTATTCCTGAACGTACATCATTTTCTTTCATCTCACTTATATTTTACATCCTCCGTAAGAATTTTAGCACACAAACATGCACATGCATCGACTTTATACACTCTAAAAAGGCAACACTGTGATGCTCTGAAAGGTGGTAAGATTCTCTCCCTCCTCCCTCCTTTTTTCTCTCCTTCCTCCTTGGAGGTCAGAGCTCCTGCGGGGTGAGGAGGCATCCCCGTCCACGTGGGGGACAGCAGCAGGGACAAGAGACAGATGGGTCAAATAAGCAAAGATATTGAGGGTAACGGGAGCCAGGTTTACCGATATTAGAGCACGTTACAAATACGGAAAGGAGAAAATGAGTGTAATCTTGGCGTTGTTCATAGGAGTTGCAAGTGTCGGTGTGAACTTATGGTTTGCAATATGTCTGGATCGACGTAGGAATGAATGTAGATGTCACTAGTAGAAAGGCAGTTTTCTCCGGGGAGAAATGGCTGATTCCAGCGTTAGAAAGTGCGACAGGAACTTGGGGCCCGATTTGGGGTGGGAAAGTGAGGAAATGCTCAAGCAATGATGCGCACATGTGAAAGGGCCCGGAAGCCAGCCTGAAGGGTTCTGCTGGCCAAATCGGGGGCTATTTGAGCATTGATATAAATAATGAAAGTAATGGATTATAACTCATGGAATGAAATAGGAAGCCTTGGGTCCCTACAGACTTAAATTACTGAATGAATAAATTCAAAGTATGATGAAGAATGGGATATTTACATAACTTTGGAGTCCATCTACACACAAAATAGTTATTAATTACAAAGAAGAAACGAGAAACCCAACAGTGGGGAAGCTAACAGACACCAGTTTGACAGGACATATGGAGATCAGGCGCCACCCGACAGGACACACTCCTGCCATCACTTCTGCAGTGGACTTGACAACGAGGCACGGCCTGAGGAAACGTCAGGTGAAATCGAGTGGAAGAACTGTCTACCAAATCACCCACCTGTAGCTTTATAAGTGCTGAGGACCTGAGGTCACAGAAGTCCTGAGGCAGCTTCCATCTTGAAGGAAATAAGGCGCATGGCCACTAAATGTAGGAGGGAGCCTGGGTAGATGGTTTTGTTTTCAGAGTGATGCTGGAGCAATCAGTGAAGATAGAATGAGGTCTATGGATTGGGCGGCAGTGGAGTGTCAGGGCCTGGAGTATGTAAAAGGCTGTCCTTTATAGACAACATTCCCTTAATGTTTGGGGGGGATGGCCATCATGGTGGCAAGTTACTCTCAAAGGCTTTGGGAGAAAAGCCCTCTTTACACCATTCCTACAACTTTCCTGTAACCTAAAACTCTTTAAAAAGGAAAGAGACATGGATCAGGTGGCTGAGGGTCTCTGAGTGACGAAGGGACAGAACTGGGAGGGAGGTCTGGTGGTCACCACGTGCTGTGGCTCCAAATTCTGCCTGTTTCCACCTGTTCTGTTCCTGTTGGTAGTAACATCTGTGTATTAGCCAGGGGCTCCAGAGAAACCTGGAGGTTCACAGGATAGATATGGATACATAGAAGAGAGAATTTATAATAAGGATTGGCTCATACGGTTATGGAGGCTGAGAAGTCCCTCAGTCTGCCGTCTGCAAGCTGGAGACCCAGGAGAGCCGGTGCTATGATTCAGTCCAAGGCTGAGGGCCTGAGAACTGGGGGCCCCAATGTCTGACAGCAGGAAAAGACGGACGTCCTAGTTCAAGAAGCGAAAGAGGAATTGGAACTTTCTTCACCCACTTGTTCCATTCGGGCCCCCAGTGGATCTGGCGATGCCCACCCACAGTGGTGAAGGCAGGTCTCTCTGCTCCGTCTCCTGAATCACATGCTCGTCTCTCCAGAAGCACCCTCACAGGCAGACCCAGAAATCACGTGTTACCAGCTATCTGGGCGTCCCTTAGCACAATGACAATCTGTATCCATGCACACTCATTCTTTCTCCGAGATAGAAACTCTCCAGGAAGCAGCGCATGCAGGCATGATGTTGCCTCTTCATTTGCCCAGAAAAAAGAGGACACCAGAAAAACAACCAGCTTACAGAGGGACCAAGGAGCTCAGCTGGGTGGGAGCCTTGCCTGTGCCAACAGACGATGCTGCCCTCACTCAAAGTGGGTTTATCCAGAGAAACAGAACCAATAGGATGTGTGATGGATGGATGGATGGATGGATGGATGGGTGGATGGATGGGTACAGAGATACACAGATAGATAGACAGAGAGATAGATAGATAGATAGATAGCGATAGATATATGTATGCACCACTCATGTGGTTGTTCAGAATTAATTTTTCCAATCACAGCCTGTATTTGTAGTATTTGTGTGTATACATATATATATGTATATGTATATGTGTGTATATATAGAGAGAGAGAGACTGATTTGGTTTAAGGATTGGCTCACATGATCATGGCAGCTAACAAGTCCAAAATCTTCAAACTAAAGACAGAGAGAAGTAACAGCCACAATAAAGCTTAGGGAGGAGGAATTAAGGCCTCCTAATTCTATACGCAACAAGCCACACTCACCTAAGTGAAACTCTAACTGCCATCTGCCTCCTGGTCGTAACTTTAGGAAATTATCATCCGTGATTTCTAATCTACAATATGGGAAAATGAACCCTGAACAACCTCACGAGTGGTACTCTGCTCCCAAGCATCTGTGATGAAGGGAGACAAGACAAGGGCCTGTGGTCGAAGTCCAAACCTGGTTTCTCAAACTCAAGCCAACTCACTGGAGTCAGGGTCCTCTTTGTCAAAAACTCTGTATAATTCAGATATAAGAAAACTGGACTGTGGCATGAGGCAAAGAGGATACAATCAGGATGCTCTTTTGTTTCAAGAAAGTCTCAAATTGGCTTCAGGGCTCTTATCCCCAGGACACAATGTCAGTGGCCCTAATTCCCTTCGATTCTCACTCGCTGTGACTCAGTCACTTCGAGGCTGGGGGCCTGTGAGGGGCCCGAGCAGATACTAGAGCCCGGAGTCACCACCTGCTTCCTGTTCTGAGACAGAATGGTGGAGAAAAAAGCATCACCACAAACCAAATTTGACCGAATGTGAAAGAAATTGCTCAGTGATTAATTTCCTTCCCCACCAGCTCTGAATAGTGCCTGTGAGAAGGAGATCAGTTGTTCTTCTGAGTCCTGTACAGAAAAAATGAGAGCGAGGAGTTTAGGGAGACTTGGTTTAGGGGAAAGTTGCTTTGCTTTACAAAGAGAATGACTCAGAACCTTCTCCTGAACAGGCGGGCACAGCTGCAGCCTTTTTGTTCCATGTGGAAGGAAGCAAGGCTGAGGGAAAGGCTACCATGTGGAGGAGGACAGAGCTCAGCAAACAGGGTAGTAATTGAGTTGGACCCTTGATCAAACTGTACCTGAAGGCTGAAGTTTCCAATTACTTCAGCCAATTAATTCCCTTCATTTTTAAAGATAGCTTTCATTTTTTATTATTTATAACTGTAAAGGTCCTAACTGATAAGCATATATGTATGTCATGTTTCCATGAATATATGTTATCTTTATGTTGGTGATATATATTATAAATGTGAAAGAAATGTCTGGAAATGCGATCATGGATCACTAACTCACTCAAAAGTCAAGGATCTCCTAGTTCTAGTAAATCCTCTTTCCCTGGTGCCTGCCTGATAATTTCCTACACCACAATCTCTCGCAATCAGTAAGTGGCACCCCACTGGACCCCACATCCCAAACCGCTTAGTTTCTAGGGATTGTCATTGATTAGATCCTCATTTGTAGCAATGCTAAATTATATTCATTGATTTACATGGAGCGGTCCACCTGGGCAAGATTCCCAGGCCCTGGATGGGACCGTTCACATATTTCTTGCTATGCCTGGGTCTGTTCTGCTCTAAAACACCCAGAGAAAAACCATTCAGGAGACATTCAAGTCTGTGATAACGGGGTGCCACCCACCTGAATATTGGGAGCATGTTGGTGATTGGCTGGATCTTACATTTTTAGCTACTCAGTGGCTAGTGATGAACATGGCCATCTCTGGGAGTTGCTGACTGTCTTTCCCCAAATCCACTTAACCGTTTACTAAGCTCCTCCCACGTCCATACAGCAGGCAGGGCACGGGCACGTGGCATTGCCGGGAGCTCACATCCCGTGCTGGAGCCCAGAAGGTATCCCAGTCATCAAGAGAGCGTGAAGCCGGGTACCTGAGGGGCACTGTGGATATGAAACCAATTTGCTGTTTTCCTAACTTGAGGGGTGACTCAGCACTCTCCAGGATTTGTAAGCTTGTTTTCCAGAGGATGTGTGAGCTTGATTTGCAGAATAAAGAGAATACTTTTGGGGAGGTTGTGATAATCTGGATGGCCAGCCCTCAGCAGCCATTGATGCCCAGAAGTCACACTGCCCAGGGGCTTCTCAGGAGTGACCCCTCTGTTTCCTCAAAACTCCTCCCGCCAAGCCCCTTAGCCCCATTAACCTCTCTGCTTTCTGTCCTTGGGGAGGCGGATTTGAGCCAACACAGGCTCCCTCCTTCCCATTTTGGCCAATTTGAATAAAGCTTTCTCCATCTCCAGGCACCGAGGTCTCAGCGTTTGGCTTGCTATACATTAGGCACAAGAACTTGAGATTAAGAAGTTTGGTATCAGGTAGAGCAGGTGGTGACTGGCCCACCGAAGCTGTACCAGCCAGGGTCAACGTCTGCTGGAACAATGGGCCCGTGCGGCTCTGCAGACTTCCCAACATCCAAAATGAACAGGAAAAGTTATTGCATGATTCTTGCTCCCTGAGAAAAAAAGGGATGGCGAGTGTGTGGAAGCTGCACAGGGCTGAGATGTTCGAGGCGAGTCCACGGAAAGCCAGCACGGCATTGAATAGAGCTCAACCTCATCCATCTCCAGCTCTTGCATAACCTAGTATCGTCCCAGCCCGAAACGCTCATTGTGTCCTTTCTATCGAAAATAAACAGGAGATTCATTACAGTTGCTCAGAAGAAAACATAGAATTCCCATCACAAAAATTATATAAAATTGCAGCGTTTCTCATTGTCTGGCAAAGGTTTTGCTTGGGATAAGGATATCCGAGCTACTGCCCCCACTTCTATGGGAAACGTAGCTCACCCCATAAACAATGCAACAGGCTCATCTTCTCACAGAAGTACAAATATTGATTTAAAGTCTGAGATGGTGGGGGCCAGCCCAGTGGCACAGTGGTTAAGTTTGCACGTTCTGCTTCAGCGACCCAGGGTTCACCGGTTCAGATCCTGGGTGTGGACACGGCGCCACTCAGCAAGCCATGCTGTGGCAGGCATCCCACATAGAAAGTAGAAGAAGATGGGCATGGATATTAGCTCAGGGCCAGTCTTCCTCAGCAAAAAAAAAAAAAAAGAATCTGGGATTGTGTCCCACCAATTTCATTTCATGAACCAGATCTTGTGAGGAAACCAGCTTTCTTAACTTCCCCTGAGTGCTTTCAGCCCTCTGCAGGCACGGATACAGCCAACAGAGTTGAATTTGGAGAAAATATTTACAGTACAATTTCCAATGGCCTGAGGACCTGGATTAAAATCTTTGTGTTCTTGATCCAGAGTTCACAAAAATACCACAGCGAGAGAAGACAGCCAGACAATTCGACGATTCATGTGCGTCCGTTTTCTGGGCACGGAGATAAGCGGACAGCAGCTTCTTATCCAGAGCCTTCTCAGGACTGGAGGGCTGATCCTACGGCAGAGAAGCAACGGCTGAGGTCAGGAGAGCGATGGAAACACAGGCGCTGATGCGCAGTGTGACAAGAGATTGGTCTGGGGTCAACGCACCGTCCACGTGAGAAACTCTGAGGCTCTGAACTAAGTCAGTAATGGAAAGGAGAAAATGCATATCATTAGGAAATACTTTTCGTGATTGAGGGAAAATGGAATGAAGAAGAGGAAAAGTTCCAAGTCAACCTCGAGGGTCCATGTGTAATAAGAGAGGGGCGAGGATGTCAGTGACTGAGACAGAGCGGGAAGAGGTTTCCATGAGAAGATAAGTCCCCAGTGTCGAAGGTGATACAACTGCTAGTGACGATGATCATCGGTCACGATGGTCACAAGTTGGTAGCTGGATGGGAGGCTCTGCTTCTCTGTGATGTCCTGCGGTCGGGCTGGATATGCACCCTGCCAGGAGCCAGCCACCTTCTAAGGACACAGAGCAGGCATCAAGTGGCAGTGCTGCTGACAGGGGCTGGTGGTCTCAAAGGCTTTCTTGGTGTCTCTTTTCTCACTTTCGGTTCATAGTGTCTTTCCACCGTTGGCACACTTCCGTCTCGGTCTAGGTCAAGGGTCCTCTTTCCCGAGATGCTCCCAGGAAAAACGATGTCCCCTTTTTTGAGTCATCAGCACTCCCTGGTGGGCTGCCCTGGGCCTCAAGCACCCCTGCCGATTAATACGAAGTCACAGGCATTCACTGAGCAAAGCTCGTGTCATGAACCGCTAGGCCTTCTCGTGTGTTCTGTTCCATTTAGTCCGCCTAACAGCTCTGGAACCAGCATGATCATCGCCATTTTATGTATCCACGTTTCACTCCGCACCGCTCCTCTCACCATCACGCCATCCCAAGTCCCTGTCTGCCCTCAAGAAATGCTCAGACTAGTATCATAATAAATATATCTCATTTTAAAAAATAATAGCTAATTAAAAACCAAGAAGGTAGCTTTAGACAGACCGGTGTCTGAGGACACCACCAGACACGCTCCCTGTTCTCCAGGGCTGGAACATAAATGCAACCCAAACATTAAGTTTGTTTAAATTCACCAGCTCGTCTGGGAATAACGAAGTTGCAACACTGGCCTTGAGCCATGTGTTTGCAGAACGACTCAAGAGAAACAATAGCCGTCTTTTCAATGACTCCGAGGTATAAAGGTTCCAAGTTGAGCAAGGACACTGCAGAGGACAACAGGGTAATGGGGACATCGTGCCAGTTTAGACAGGATAAAGTCCCTTATTTATGTTGTCGCCTCTTCCCTTTTCTAACAGCCGAACACAGATGATCAGAGCAGAAGAGGAACAAATGCACTGTTGGCCGGCAAACAAGGAGAAAACATGGGAGACAGAGGTGGGGGTCATACAGCTGCAGTGAGCTCAGAAAAGGACGAGGGGACAAGGTCCCTGAGGCCACCCTGACAGCTGCCTTCCTAAAAGGCTGGACTCGGCCCCCACCCCCAGCACACGGGAGGCAGGGCTGAGTTCCTCGCTCTGTTACAGAAAAAAATAATAATAAAGGCACCGCTTTTGATCAACGTCCTGATACTGTCGCTTGATGATCCATCTGAAGGATGCTGCCACTTATCATTTAGCATCTTTGTCTCAGGAAACCAGTGCTCATTTGTGCACGTTATCAAGCACCCTCCTGCGTCTCCTTGACTGCCGTGGGGAGACTTGTATTCCACTGAGTGTGGCGTCAGGATTGCAACACCTGCTTTCCTAATGTCCCCATCCACCTGGTCAATCTTGGTCCCTCTCTGTATTTTCTGCCTTTTTGATCACTGCATTTCTGGCATGTCCCTTTTATGCACCGTGGAGTAAGGTTTTGCTTTTGAGCCAATTTGAAAATCTCTTCTTTTTAAATGGGCCAGTGAAGCCCATTCACACATATTTATGCGGCTGCTACGTTTGGTCTCAATCCTGTCATTTAGATCAGGTTACACTTACTGTGTGCCTATGTTACGTTTGCTGTTTCCCCTCTGCTGTGTCCTTGCTTTGTTAAAAATTCATTTTGGTCCTCAGGGAAGTTGTATCTCCTTCACAGTGTGTATAATTGGTGTCCCTAAAGAAGAAAATTATAACGATGTAACAGAACTAACATTTAAACTATCATCCTGGAAAACATTCCAGAGGTAAACGATGTAAATCTACATATTTGAAAGGACCTGGTGGGTACCAGGAGACACTGATCCCGAATGATCCGCTGAAACACATCCTAGTAGAACTTCTCCACAGAACTAACCTTCCTGGCCCTTGTCAACCATTCCATCCTCCCCGACCTTCCATTGCTAGCATTAGGCTATTTGCTCCCTTCTCTTTCTCCCAGAAGTTTCTTTATGCATCTATCAGAGCTCACCTGAAGTTCCAGGTGGCTGTAACCGAACTACACACATCCTCAATGTAACTGTCAAGAATGTATTAGGTCTTATCTCATTTTATTTCTTGTGCATTATCAGAAAGGCAAAAGTTACCAAGAATAACTTTCATCTTGTTCAAAACATCCCTTCAACCCCAACCAAGTAAAGCCAACTTTATTGCATGGGTTTCACCTGTGTTGAGATTCTTCGACGATCTCCTCCTTCAATGATTGCCAGGTTCCTTATTTTCTTATGAGGATAAGTTGTCCGTGGGCTCCTCTTTGGGGCCATCACACATCATGAGCAGTAAAGACGGATCAACACAAAGACAAGCAGCCAATGGGTCTTGCCTGTTGGTAGGTGTCATGCGTGAATTGTGTCCTCCGTACACAAGTGCACATCCCAACCCCAGGACCTGAGTCGGAAATCGAGTCTTGGCAGATATAATCAAGTTAAAATGAGGTTGTTAGGGTGGGTCCTAATCCAATAGGACTAGTGTCCTTTTAAGAGAAAGAAGAGGGAGATTTAGGTACAGAGACAGACAAACACGTAGGGAGAAGCCATGGGATGACGGAGGCAGAGATTTGAGTTGAGAAGAGATTCTTACATCTTGAAGTGTATGGGGTAGCTATTCTGGTTCAGAAGTGATTCAGCCTGAACTAAAAAGCCTGACTTGTGGCTTATCAAACATACACTGTACAGCTGCTCTAGCCATTAGAGAGTGCTTTAAACGTTATCTCAAAGTACAAGAATGCACTCTTTGAAGATAAGAATGCAGACTTCCCCTCCTATGCCCACCAGTAGCTCACCAGGATCAGTAATGCCCGTTAGTGCTCCTGAAGGTAAGTTCCTTTCCTGGACCTCAGGGTCATGTTGACCTGCTAATCTGTCATTGAACCCCTCTTTGAAACTTTGATGAATTTTATCCCGGGCGTGTTTAAAGTATGTTCTTTGTTCTAAAAAGGTATAAAACTGTATTGAAAACCATGCTTCTCTGGAATGCTTTCTTCCTTTGTGGAAACTGTCTTCCCAGGTTATAATCCTCGGCTCGGCTCTGGGAAAGTTCACCTTCTCTCTCTTATCTGTAGAGCGGCTATTGGTCCCCAATTATAGTCATCAAGCTCGGCTCAAGTAAAGGTCACCTTGTTTTCCTCATCTGTAGCATGGTTATAGGTTATTTGCATAGACAGAGCGATGCATCTACAAGCTGAGGATCTCCAGAAGCTGCAAGAGACAATGAAGGACTCTCCCCTGGAGCCTTCAGAGGGAGCCGTGGCCCTGCCCACACCTTGATCTGACTGCAGGAACTCCAGAACAGTGAGAGAACAAATTTCTGTTGTTTTAAGCACCCTTTGTGGTGATTTGTTATGGCAGCCCCAGGAACACACAAAAAGGCTTAGAGAGTCACCCTGCAGGAAAGCAAAATTAGGATTTCCTCTGATGAGAAATTCAGCATTTTTCTTTCATCTTTATGCTATTGGAGTCAGTCATACCTACTCGTTAGCTAATGTCGTGAGGAAACCTTTTCCCTTCTTCCTTTCTAGGTTCTTTGTCTGGCCTGATAATTAAATTGACATAAGACAGATTAACAGGAGGGGAAAAAACAAATTTAATTTTGCATGTACGGGAACCCCAAAGATCTGAGGCATCATGTCAGGCAATTGAGGCTTATATGCCCCTCCTGAGCTAAGGAGAAGGGGGTAGGGGTCTGGGTCTTCAAAGGAAGGAAGACAATTCACGGGGCAATGGGAGGCGAAAATGTT
Source organism: Equus asinus (assembly GCF_041296235.1). NCBI lineage: Eukaryota > Metazoa > Chordata > Mammalia > Perissodactyla > Equidae > Equus > Equus asinus. The sequence goes on along the minus strand of NC_091790.1, from coordinate 24,730,088 downwards.
AGGTAAACAAATGCTTGCCATGCCGTGCATAGAAGTCTCTCAGATGTCAAAAGTTCTCTCTGATAAAAGATTTCTTCCTGGTCCAGGCTCCCATCTAAGTTCTTTTAGACAGTTAAGGGAGACGTAACAAGCTCTTCCCTGAGTCTACTAGGGCTTGACTGTCTTCAGCTTGAAATCTTCCGCACGCCAAAGTGGCCCATTCTGGGGTGGCCCACCTGGAGCCCATCACTAACAATTATCCTAAAAACTGAAAAAGGAAACTTCATTCCTCACAGTCTCACCTTTCACAGTCATCCAATTTCTTTTTTTTTTTTTTAAAGACAGGATTATTTTGAAAATATGGCTGTTCTTAGGATTAAATTAAGCTAATCTTTTAAAGTGCTCAACCCATCCCTGGCAAATAGAAAGTTCTATTTTTAAGTGTTTGTTAAATAAAACAAATAGGACACTATCAACCTGATTAAGACATGTAGATGGGTCACATTTTAACCCACACAGCTAGAAACATTAAAACAGGGCAGAGACCAGGAAGAAATAATGGTAAAGTAGTTTTAATAAAGCACGGGAAGTCATTTCACAAACTATTAGGTGAAATGTGAAAATGTAAACCTCATTTTACAAACCAAGTCCCAGACAGCAGGTAAGGCTGCAGCCGCCCACCTGAGCCTGGCGCTCTCCCACCACTGGCAAGAGAAACCATGTTGTCCGTCGTCACAAGGAAAGAGAGCGTGGATCTGAGGGTGGAACATGGCACCAGGGGCTGCATTTAATCACAGTATTCCTAAGTACTGATTTATTGATGGCCCGAATCTTTCCCAGGTCCCGAGCTACCTTCCCATAGAAAGGAATTGAGACCTGACCTAAACCGACGTGCAGGTTTTAATTTGCATGCGGAGCTCCTACGGACCAGCCGGGGCAGCTGCCAGGCACTGAGTAAATGCACCCAGATTTCCTCTGGCAGGAAGAGAGAAGATACTCGCAGCCCTTTCTCGGAGCATCTCACCTGCCAGCAGCAGCGGGGCCTGCAGGGGACACACCTATGCCCACGCCAGGCCACAGAGGGAGACGCTGGCAGGTGAACGTGTTCTGGGGCCCTCGTGGAACAAGACCCATCAACCCTGAGGTGGGAGGTGGAGATGCCTGCCACTGTCCCCACGTTGGCCTGGCTCCCCCGAGAGCAGGTCCCAGCGCGACCCCCAGGCCAAGATGGCAGCCGCTCTGAGGGGGACGCAGGCCAGAACTTCCTGAATCTGTACTGCTTGCTGAAACCCCAAGGGTGCCTGCCTGGTCTAAGATGCCAAAGAGCTTAATAAAGGAGAAAAAAGGGAAAACCGTGCGCTTTATTCCAACTACAAAGCAGCTACTCGGGCGTGGGAGCTTTTCTTCCTTTCAATGCACCCGATGCTCACCCCCCTTTACATGTGCCACAAAAATCAACTCACAGACACAAAGTGAAAAGCAAAACCGACAGGCTTACATTAAAGAAAGCTGCCCCCAAAAGGGGTGAGATTTCACTTGAAAGATGCTTCTTAAAAAGCAGTGGTGTGTGGATTTCACTTGCTTTTCAAAACACAGAATATTTCCAAAATTCACGCATCAGTGATTGGTCTCTTTGGGTGGGGGGTAAAAGGCGGGGCCGTCCTCACAGACCTCCAGCCCTGGGCCCTCGTCGGTGGCCCTGGCCGGCCAGGTGTCCCCCCACCTGCGGGACCGCGGCTCCCCGTGCTCCGTACAGTTTCGCAGCTGCAGGTCCTTGGTGAGGCACAGCTCTATCTGTCCGATGGTTTGCACCTCCTCACCCTAAAATGTAAAACGAGAGACGTTCTAGAACTCAGATCTTGAATTATCATCATGGATCATCAAGGATCATCAAGGATCATCTAGGATCATCAAGGTTTAGAATTTGAAGAAAATAAAAGAAGCGTCTGCAGACCTAGGATTCCAGGCTCCAGAACAAGCCCCTCCTCTAATGCTGAACTGGGGCCAGGGGCCCGAAGTGACCGGCTGTGGGCAGTGGGCTCAGGCTGAGGCTGGAGGCTCCAAGTCAACACCCAGATGCCTCCCTGCGCCAGCCTGGCAGCCATGTGTGAAGGGACGTGTTTCCGTCTTATAAATTTACACACTCACACGGATACACGCAGACACAGGTGTGCCGGGGGTCCAGCCTTGGCACAGGTGTGCTCACAGCACATGTATCACAGTATCAGGGGAAGAAATGGCTTTTGCAGATAAATAGGCCAACAGAATTGCTAAACAAATTTAAGTCTTTATCAGCTCATAAAAGGGTTCCTGGACTCTATTCCAACGTGTGTGTGTGTGTGTCTAGGCTTCCCCACACCAGCAAGCAATTCTCAGACACCAGCTGGGTGTCCTGAATTCAACTCGATTCTGACACTGTCTACCTGGAGCCAGCATCAGATTCCACAGGTTGAGGGTTCGGTCCTATGAGACTGTCCCCCACCCCACTTCAGATGCCAACGGCAAGCCCAGGTTGCCACCTGCACTTTTGACCGACTGGCTGTAGATCAGAGGTTCCCACGACCTCTTGCCCCTGTTAGATGGATTTGCTAGAGCAGCTCACAGAACTCAGAGAAACATTTTACTCACTACATCACCTTTATCCTTTATTATAAAGGATGCAACTCAGGAATGGCCAGATGGAAGAGATGTGCAGGGCAAGGTACGGGGACAGGGCACGGAGCTTCCATGTTCTCTGAGCATGACACTCTCCCCAAACATCCACGTGTTCACCAACCCGGACGCTCTCTGAACCCCATCCTTTTGGGTTTTTATAGAGGCTTCATTACAAAGACACGACTGATTAACTCATTGGCCATTGGTGATTGAACTCAACCTCCAGCCCTCTGCCTGCTCCAGAGGTCAGGGGTGAGACTGGAAGTTCCAACCCTCCATCACATGGTTGACTTCACCGGCAACCAGCCCCAAAAAGTCACCTCATTTACATAACAAAAGACACCTCTGTCGCTCAACACTTGGGAAATTCAGAATGCTTTGGGAGCTGCAAGCCAGGAACTGAAGACAAAGACCAAATATATATGAAAAACATATTTTGGTCACCTGAATGACCAAATATGTATTTCTTATAAATCACAGTATCGCAGCTGATGAAAGAAACTATAATTCACCTATAAAGTGGACAGACAGCTACAACTAAAATCACTAACACTGTAAACTCTTAGAAATTTTCTAATTTAGAAATGTTTAACGATAGGAACACACCCACACTCCCTTCTGCTCCCTTCTCCACCCTCCCTTCCAGAATAGGCACCTTCTCGTTAGGGTTAAGTGTCAAGAAAAGAAACCCCATCGTAGCTTGATGTCAAAGAGCAGTCTGTTATTTCAACACATGCGCACAGGCCTGCCCACACACAACACGTGCTGTATGCACGCCACACACAACTCCGCCCCTGGGAACTCCTGGCGAGAACAAAGCTGTTGGCAGAGCTGAATTTGTCTTCCCGATAAAGACAGAAAGACCGACACAACATAGCACATCTGACCTGTCTTGGCGGAAGACACTGGACTTTCGGTATGACTCCGTAGACACTGGCGAGGGCATCTTTAATATCTGAAATCTGAAATTAAATAAAGTGCATTAGAAATGAAACTTCAACAGAGTCAACTTAACAGTTCTGTTCTATTCAGACCTGACACGCTGGTCTACGCTCTCACACAGCTGACAACAGTGTAATCGCTTCCCTGAGCGCTCCCAGGCTCACACACAGGACTCGAAGATGCTCCAGAAAGAAGCCCCCGCTGGGGATGTTGCCCCCTCAGCCCCCACCGACCAGACCATAATGGCACCCCCATTGCTCCACACGGTTTCCGTTCTCCTCTCTGCCCGCTTCTGTCTACACCCAGCACCTGGATGCTGGATGCAAAAGCAGAAAATCTCCAGACAGTCAATCAAACCCACTTGCATAGGTGGGGACCTCCGTCTGAGCAAGGCGTCATGCTATTCAGATCCCTAACAAGGGCCCCCAGCACAGAGAAGGAGCTCAGAGAACATTGGTGCTCATCGTTGCCTTTATTATAAATGAAACCAGTTCTCTGAACAAGTTCTGGACAAAAATGTGAAATACATTTCCCTACCAGGAAACCAGACAAGGACCGGAGGGGCCCTGCAAACACACTTTCTCTCGGGTTCCTGGAAGATGGTGAACTGACCCCCTCACCAAGGTCACTGCTCCCTCCCTCCCTGCTCTCCAGGCAGGAAGAAAACGGATCAGCTGGAAACCGGCCGCAGAGCCACAGCATACCCATCACAGAGAGCAAAAATGGGAGAGCCATTGATCCCACAGACTGACGAGAGACCGAAATAGCAGTTCAGTGTCCAGCCATGAGACCGGAACCTCGGAACTGCTAAGATCAGTGACTTCAAAGCTTTTTTCAATCCATACCTATAATAAATATAAAAACTCTCTCAAAGAGTTCGATATGTTTCTCTAAAGTGAGAGCCAGCAAACTTACTCTGTAAAGGGCCAAAGATAAATACTTTCAGCTCTGGGGGGTCACGCACTCTCTCTGTGGGACAACCACCAGTGACACGAGTGGGTGTGGCTTGAACACAATGACCTTTTACATATGCTTACCAGCCAGAAAGATCTGGTGGTGCCTAAATTTCTATACTTTGATCATGAAAAGAAAAACAAACAAATTGTATGTTTCTTCCTCAAACAAAATATTAGAAAACTGAATATACTTTTCAAACTGCATATTCCACCTTCCTTGTCCAAGCCTGGAACACACTTCTCCACAAGGACCATGACTCTGGGCTTCAAAGTCATTGGTTTAAGTGGCCTTCAGTTTATACTCAATATGCACAGGGAAACAAAACTTAAATAAATCTATTTAAAAACATAGCCAAGTAGGAGCGTGGCTGGTTTGGGTCTTTTAGAACCCAACTGTGGCTCAAGGGTGAAGTGACACTGATGCTGCTGGGTGTCCTCAGCACACACACATCTGACAAGAGGTGGAAAGCAACACTCACCTGGTAGTAATTGATAGATGGTTTTATCCCCAATTTTTGGAGCATACTGAAATTTAAAGGGAAAAAAATTAGCTGTATAATGAAGGTCCATTTTCCTTTCTTGTTCTAAAACATCATATTTCACAGTAAAAATCAAGATGCTCTTAAAGGACAGTGCTTATTTTCTATTATTTTGGGCAATCAAGCAGTTAGTTAACAAAGACAGCCAATAAGTGGCACGGAGGCCGTCCCGACCTCCCCTCACCCTCAGCGCACACTGCTGACCCAAGTTCTCCTCCCAGCATCTGGAGCCTTCTCAACGTGTCCAGATGGCCACTACCAGCTGGAGTTGGCACACACAATGCCATGTGTATGCCACGTCTATCCTAAAAGATAGTCAGCAATGGATTTTGGAGTCTAGCCTTATCCTAAGAAACTGCACTTGGTCAAATCTTTAAATACATTCGACACCTACAGCACATGGTTTTAACCAACAATAATGAATCCTAATCAAAGTACCATGTGATGACCTTATTAATAGAATACGATATGAAAATTCTCAGATTGATAATTCCAAAAATATGCCCTGTAGCCCCCATCACAGCTCTCTGAATTATCCGGGTTACAACCCAGCAGAGGGAACGCACAGACTCAGGCCGCCTCTGGGGGCCCTGACATATCAGACGTGAGTTGGCGGGAGGAAAACACGGCTCGGAGCAGGACGAGCCTCCTCCAGCCCCCATTTCTGACAAAGGCGTATTGCGTTACGAACACCCAACGTCAGGAGTGTCCGGATCTTTGCTGATGCTCCTGGACCACACAGGAGGCGGCAGCGAGCAAGGTCCCCGAAACCCTAGAGATAAACTTGCCCGTCGCCTGCCCTTGTGCTGTCAGCGCAGGAGGAAGGCCAGATTTCAAAGGCTCGCTCTGGGCCCTCCAAACGCAAAATTTCTCCATAATTTTTTACAACAATAAGATTTTGGATACATTGGATTGCACAAAATATATTAGGTAACTAGTCTGTCTCTTTTTGCTCTTTTTAATGAGGCTACTAGAAAATTTAAAATCACGCATGTGGCTTGTGTTCTGTTTCTATGGGGCAGGGCTGCTTTAGGGCCCTCCTGAGTTAGGTCATCAAGGAAATTAGGCAGAGAGGGAGGGAGGGAGGGAGAGACACCTGTGGGGAGACTTGACCTCTGGCCCAGAACAGAGTCTACACCATTTTCTACTGAGTTAAGATGAGTTTGGCATTAATCCCCACATCTGTGGGCAATCCGAGAACTTTGGTTCAAGATGGTCTGCATTTTTTTGGGGATTTGCCACCTTCATATCATAAAGTGAGTAACAGCCTGCTAGTTTATGCTCATTGGACAGGCTTAGGAAAAAGAGAACCTGCAGTAATGGTTTACAATACGGAGAAAAAATACAAGGGATTTCAAGTTTTGACTTCTTAAGTTCAATTTGGTGAGTCCTAAGATTTTAGATTTTCCTTGGGGAAAACGGGAAAGAAGGTAATCGCTCTATAATCATTCTACAGAGTTTCTAACAAACATCCTATTGCCAGCAGTGCTCTCACCTGCAGGTTCGGTAAACATTTACCAGCCTGGACCACTAAGAGATTCAGTGCCCATTGATCACGAGGGCCGGCTGAGACTCCAGCAATGGTGGGATGTGACAACTTTGCACATGTGTATACACATAAAGCTACTGAGATTCAAAAAGTGTAAACAGGAGGTACTTAATAAGCAGTTGTGGGAGAAAGGGATGAATTGTTTAGATATTTTATTTAAAAAGTGCCAACAGCATCATTTATGCTCCTTTTCCTGTTTGATTCAACAAAAGCTGGGCTGTCGAGTTAGCCCGATCTCACAATGCTCATAGCTTGTGGCAGCTTCAGCACCGTGAGGTCTTATCTGGAAATAGAGGGCATCTTGCCTGTCTTCCGAAGGCTCCCACGTGGATGCTGTCCCGCCAGTCTTGCTTCTCTTCCACGGCACCACTCCTGGCCCCAGGAGCTGTGCTACAGCCATTCTCTCAGTTAATTCTCTTGAGGATTTTTGAAGTGGGTCTTATCTACATTTTTTGGTTGAGGAAATGTTTCCAAAGGCCTTGCTCTTACTGCAAGAAAACCTGCAGATAATCACGTCACACAGGATGCAGAACACGCTGCTGTTCACATCTCCTCCTTGGCGTAGGTGCCCAGTTCTGCAGATTTCCAGAAGAGACTTCAGAGGCTGAGGGCAACCCCTCCCTTCATCCTACAGCTGGGAAATAAGACCCAAAGAGGCGGGTACCCAAACTGGACAACTGGTTAGTGTCAGAAGTGGGGTCAAAGGCACACTTGAAAGCATGACCTCTGTGAGCCAATGACTGCAACCCTTATTTGCAGGGTGTTCTTCACGTAATCTTGGTCCCCAAAGGTGCTCGCCCCTCCTGTTCTGGCGTGTGACCCACCCCATCCAATCCCAGCTGTTGGATTGCTTTTTCCTTTTTTTCTTTTCTTTTTTTTTTTTTGAGGAAGATTAGCCCTGAGCTAACATCTGCTGCCAATCCTCCTCTTTTTGCTGAGAAAGACTGGCCCTGAGCTAACATCCATGCCCATCTTCCTCTACTTTATATGTGGGACGCCTACCACAGCATGGCTTGTCAAGCAGTGCAATATCCGCACCTGGGATCCAAATGGGCGAACCCCAGGCCTCCGAAGCAGAACGTGCGCACTTAATCACTGTGCCACCAGGCCAGCCCCTTTTGTTTTTTTTTTAAGATGACTAAAGCCCATTTTCTGAGTGGGGTTTTGAGCAAAGAAGTGGCCCAATTAGATCCGGTTTTGTTTTTTTTTAAAGTATGTTTTTGTTTTTTGGTGAGGAAGATTGGCCCTGAGCTAACATCTGCTGCCAATCTTCCTCTTTTTTTTTTCTTCTCCCCCAAAGCCCCAGTACATAGTTGTATATCCTAGTTGTGAGTCCTTCTAGTTGGGGCATGTGGGATGTCTCCTCAGCATGGCTTCATGAGTGGTGTCATGTCCATGCCCAGGATCTGAACCGACGAACCCCACGCTGCCAAAGTGGGGCGCGTGAACTTAATCACTCGGCTACGGGGCCGGCCCACTGGTCGCTTCTGATCACAGTGAAATGGGAGGGCATCTGTGTGGGAGGGCGACACGTGGCCTGTGGACGCGTCTGTACACCGAGGGAGGGGAGCGCGCGTGTAGAGAACCGAGGGAGGCCTGTTCCTCTTGTAAGCAGATTAGATTCATGCAGCTTAAACACCATGGATTAGCAAAGCTTCTTGATAGTCTTCTGCCTGGCTCTGACTAACACAAGCTGTACGATCTGTCACGGTTTTTAAAACTAGTTCACTGGTTTATTATGACCCTCAGATGAAGGAGAGTGAGAATTCCTCACACACTTGGCACACCAGAAACATCCAGACAGTGGAAGGCCGGCCTTGCCCCTGCTCCCCTGGTGGTGGGCCAGGCCCTGAGCAGGTGGGGCCCCGGTCCTCAGCAGGCCCCTCCATTGGTTTTTATGAGTTTGGTGGTTCACAAGCAGTGACCTGTCCCCCCGGTCTCCAGAGCGGAGGCGAGGGGTGGGCAGCGGCGGGATGACACGGGTCTGGGTAATTTCTAGGGTTCAGGGGTCTTTGTCCACCACCTCCTCCTGCTTGTCCCAGGACCACTGCAACAAAGATCCAGAGACTCCCGATATTCAGACTTTAGAGAAGCTGCCCTGATAACGCAGTTTACTCATGTGTCCGTGTCCAGAGAGGGGGCCTGAGTCTTCGCGTCCACTCTGCATGGTCATCACCCACAGAGTTTTGGGAAGGCTCTGCAGGGGACGCAAGTATTCTTAGGAACAATCCCACTGCTGGTTCACCAGGGTCCACAGTGCACGAGGCAGGGGCTGCTGCCCCAGGCAGTGTGGCTCTATGCTGATTCCCTGGGGCTGGGACCGTCAAACTCGAGAGTCGAGGTGCAGACGGCGAGGCTGCAACACACACAAACCGCCCATGAGGAGTGGCCGGACCACGAGGGGTGCCCTACCTGTTCAGGGACAGCTCCTTATACAGATCCAGACTTTTGCCGAAGTATTTCTTCTGGGAATTGAGGACGTCCAACTGGGCTGCACAGGTCCCATGCTTCTCCCACTCATGCTTCCTGCAAGAAGGTTTTTAAAAAAAATCTCTAGTTAAAAAGTAACAAAACCTATTCACAGTAAAAAGACGCGCACAGGTTCTTTCCCAGTGCAGCAGCTTCATGAGCGGGACGTGCGCTGTTTCTTATACAAAGTCAGAAGGATGAAATTCCTTATTTGCAACACAGCAATCATTTGAGTCCCCCACGCTCAGAAACAAGGCCCCCTGGGCACAGGACAATCTTCAAAGAGCCCTCTGATCTTCTCTTCAGGTTTCCACTGCTAAGCAATTCCAGTTCACTTCTACGATTAACAACCCATCAAAGCTGAGAACGAGGAACACGCCATCGTTCAAGCACCCACAAAGTCACATAGTGCTGGGGGTTCAGCCGGGCTCATGTTTCACAGCCGGGGAGTTTCACAGAGAGGCCACACAGCCATTTCTAAGCAACCAGCAAAGAAAAGGCAGAATTGCTGTTCCTGAGAACACCTGGGGCCCTTCCCTGTGACAGCCTCTGCTCATTATCACAGCGTTATGATAGCATCTAGGTCCATCCACACAGACGCCTGGAATACAACAGAGCCCCACCATGTCTGCCAACAAACGGCAATTTGTATTCAAAAGAAATACTGCTATTGAGAATAATTCCCTACATTTTTATTTTATTTTATTTTTTTGAGAAAGATTAGCCCTGAGCTAACATCTGCTGCCAATCCTCCTCTTTTTGCTGAGGAAGACTGGCCCTGAGCTAACATCCATGCCCATCTTCCTCTACTTTATACGTAGGACGCCGGCCACAGCATGGCATGCCAAGCGGTGCCATGTCCGCACCCGGGATCTGAACTGGCGAACCCGGGGCCACCAAAGCGGAACGTGCGAACTCAACCACTGCACCACCGGGCCGGCCCCAAGAGAATAATTTTCTACATTTTATTGCAAATTAAAGTTTTACAAAATGTTTCCACATTCTTCATTTGGTTCTCACAATTCTGCAAGGCAAGAGTACCGTAGCTGGATTAGAAATGGGGAATCTGAGGCTCCGAGGGGCTAGCGAGGCCCCCTGTGGGAGGCCACCCACCCAGGCAATCCCAGAGCCTGCACCTGAACCCGGCTCTCAACTCCATGTTCAGGGCCATTCAGGGTGTGCCTCACTGCCGTCCCATGGATGCTAAAGGTAACTGACACCCACCTTCCGACTGACCGAGGACCTGTCAATTCAGATGCTACCGCCTGTTAGCACAGAAAACAACGGGCGTCAGGTTTCCTCAGCTTGACCCGTGATTAATTCACGAAGTTTCACTAAATAACATTCATGCACCATCATAAAGCACTCATCTGCCATCTCTCAAAAATATAATCGAAATGTGCCCTAACTCAGGTTAATTCTTTCCGGGGCGCCAGGTCTGGGCAACAGCGGTGGCCATGAGTCACGAGTCTCTCAGACCCGCGGAAACTCTGAGGAAGGGTAAAAATGGGCGAACAACTAACTTTCTTCTTCTGGAATAGTTCCCCGAGCGAAGTATTTGATAACTTTCTGCATTCTATAGAGTAGAAACAAGAGGCTCTTTCGGACTAATTGAAAATGGAACTTGAATTATAGGTGCCTCCGTTTCTTGTAAAACAGGAATCATGACAGTTTTGTGTTAAATGAAAAATGTCCAATTCCACATGATGTGTGATTAAATGTCTTGAACTACGTTCATATCAATACTTTCAATATCCGGATCCCTAACATCCATTGAGTTAAGCTTGCTCCAGAAATAAACGACAGTTGACATTCGTTGAATATTTATTATGACCTAGGAAGTATTTGGGGTCATGTAAAGTGTTCTGCGTGTTCCAGCTCATTACCCCTCCGATTCCTCTGTGCAGTAGGTCCTGGAATCATGATTCCTGTTTTACAAGAAATGGAGGGACCAGGGCACACAAGCAGGTGTCGGGGTCACCCTCCCGTGACTGCCTGGCCTGCTCCCCAGGGACAGCTGAGGCCCAGGGACACCTCCACAGCGAGGCTGCATCCCCACACTGGGCATGACCCAAATCTGTTCTTTTTCTTACAAGAATCAAAAAAAAACAAACCAAAGTCCTACTTTGCACAGGGCTGTGTACGTAGTGGTTTTCGTTATTAACAGATTTAATCTTGGGGTATCCTTTGAGCACCAAGTACTGCCAAGACTCCCTACTCTGCTTACGGGATTCATATTTGGGTTTAAAGAGAAAAGTTTTCTGACAGAAGCTCCCGCTCTGATGACAAAGCCGAGGTGGAGAGGCTGGGGGCGCCTCTGTGGGCACCTTAGAAACTCTCACAAAACAGGCAATCTGGGCACCAGTGGCCCAAGGCCACTAACTAGGGAGACAGAGATGACAGTGCCACATCGGCAGTCCCCGTGTCTGCCCTTCCGTACTGAGGCGCTTTAGAAACTAGACATACTGAAAAACATATGCGTAGTTTACCTTTTCCACTTAGAACCAAAGTTTTCAAGTGTGTACCTTAACTATCCAACCCAGAAAAGTAAATCATCTTGCCTTTACTAGAGCCCAAAAAGAAATGCAACTCTGCCCACACTATTCTGATTAAATGTTCAAGGCCCTGACGCACAGAAGGCTTAAGTGTGTTTGTTGATTTGTTTCTAAGCCACTTGGCAACAATTTGATTGACTCATCATGGAACATTGTAACAACTAGAACAATTATGTTTTGCATCCTTAGTTGCCATAGATTCATTATTCCGAAGTATACTGTGAAGTGCTATAGAAAGGCTTCATCGTTTGCCCCCATTTCAACTCACTCAGGCCATTAGCTAGCTATACGATACAGGCTGTGCAGAGCAAGCCTGGATGCCTGAACCGTGCATTTCCCCGGTTTTCATTGAGTGGCTCTCTTCTCCATCGATGGAATGATTTCCACCTACAGATCCAGGCTTTGTGAATTCTAAGGCCACTGCCCCGTCACACATCCAAGAACGAAACTGCAAAGTGACCGCTCGTGAACCAGGAAGATGCATCACCTTCTTTCCATTATGTTTAAAAAAGCTTTTCTCTAAACTTCTTTTCCTAAAAATTCTACACAAAAATACTTCCAAGCTAAGTTAATCATTTTGGACACAATCAGATTAGTTGTAATGTAAATTATAAATCGCCATATCGGAATGACATGGAGAAAATAAAGAATTATTTTGGGTAAATATAATGTAAATAAAAGGAATATTCATCTTGTCTTCTGTAAAAGAAGTTACTTTAAAAGCCGTTTTGGCTTAAACAGCATTTCCTGCTAAACTTACAGAAGCTTCACTGGAACAGACTGTGGATGGGGCCTCAAGTGGAAATCCCACTTTCTCTCTTCCCTAATCTCTCCTATGAAGGGATAATTCTTTTCTTAACTATATCTGCTTTTTCCCTGATGTATTTCAAGACAGCACAATTTCTTTGAGAAATAGTCCCTCCTGTCTGATTTGGAGGGACGGCCTCTTAGATAGGCAAGTATCTGGCTTGGTTAAACCTCAGTAGAGGAAATTTTTAAAAGGAAGTAACAAATAAAATAGATTAAAAAGAGGTTTGTAAAGTGAATTCCATTTGCCCTCATTTTTTTATCCAGAAAAGGCCATTTATGCCTTTTACCCAAAGGCACCAAAAATGGCATACCATCTGTTCCCCATCTTCCCACAGTTCATCTGAGAACACATCCAGGGAGCTCTCACACCTGCAGGTCGAGACCCGCGATGGCCGTTAGAACTCAGACTCACCAGAAGTGGCTGTGATTCGGTGGATGGGTGACATCTGGCCAGTATATCTTCATGTCTGGCAAAAGGTCCTGCGTATGATTGAAAAAAAAAAATCTATGTAGGACCCAACAGCTCAAAACCTAGCAGGTAAATTGCATAAACAAAAACACTGAAAGAACTGAGCTCTGTTAATAATGCTCAGGCGAGTAAAATGATTCCGCGCTCGTTCTGCACGAAATGCTTAAGACACATCTAAAAGGAGAATTTGAGTAATGATAAAACCGCATTTGAAAATACAAGCTTTCACAGGTGAGTGGATAAATAAACTGCGGTCTATCCAGACAAGGGAGTATTATTCAGGGCTAACAAAATAAAAAAAGAACTATCAAGCTATGAAAAAACACAGAGGAAACTTAAATGCATATTACTAAGCGAAAGAAGCCAATGTGAAAAGGCTACATATTGTATGATCCTCATTATATGACCTTCAGGAAAGGGTAAAGCTATGGAGACAGTAAAAAGGTCAGGGTTGCCAGGGGTTGGAAGGGAGGGATGGGGGAGCACGGGTTTTTAGGGCAGTGAAATACTCTGTAGGATGCCATCACAGTGGATACAATATGATACATTTGTCAAAATCCATAAAACTATATAATACAGAGTGTGAACCTAACGTAAAGTGTGACCTTTAACTGGTAATAAGTATCAGATACTCACTCATCACTTGTAACAAATGTATCACACTGATGCAAGACGTTTGTAATGGGGCCACGGGGAAGGGCAGGGAGTGTACCGGAACTCTGTACTCTCCATTTCGTTTTCCTGTTTTAGGTTTCTAAAACTGAAAAATCACGTCTACTAATTAAAACAAACAACAAACACACAAGTTCTTGCTCGAGATGAGCGGGTCTGGGTGGGCACTCTGAGCCCTTCCGTACTCTGCAGACTCTCCCTAAACGGAACAGACTTCGGGTTTACTTTTCAGTTTCTGCACACCCATGTGGCCAAAAAAAGGTTGTGTCAAGCAGGTGTACAGAGGCCAGCCTGGTGGTGTAGTCGTTAAGTTTGCATGCTCTGCTTTGGCGGCCTGGGGTTCGCAGGTTCAGATCCCGGGCACGGACCTATCACTGCCCCTGAAGCCATGCTGTGGTGGCATCCCACATAAGTAGAGGAAGACTGGCACAGATGTTAGCTCAGCAACAATCTTCCTCAGCAAAAAAAAAAAAAAAAAAAAAAAAAGTGTGCAACTGGATGCAGGATGACCTCTCTTCCTCATATTCGCCCCCACTGCCCTTGTTGAGGATCCTCCCCATCAAGCCATCGGTAATTGAACAACGTAACTCCCCTCCCCCTCCCCACCCAGACAGCCCTGTCTTCATCTTCCCATGGCTGCCCTTCTCTCAGGAAGCTGTCCACCTCGCTGTCTCCACGTCCACCTATCCTCCACCTGCCACAGTCCAGCTTCAGCCCCCACCAGCCCTTGGGGGACGAGGCAGGGTGACAATGGAGGGTGACCAACAGGCTGCTTTTGTTTGGGATCAAAGCTAAACTGGACACTGTGCTAAAAACAAGGAGAGCAGCACAGTCTGAACACAGTGGTTTACGGTCCCCTCCCTCCCTGCACCTCTAAGGGACCCACCCCCAGGGCAGTGGCCGCCTGCCTTTCCGGGGCCCATTTGGCGCTCCTTCCTGGACCTCCCCTCTGGTCCTCCTCCTCCTCAGGTGCCTTCTTCACACACCCTGTCTCTCCCGCTCGTGTCAACACTGGGGCTCCTCGAGGCTTGCTCCCGCCTTCTCCACTCCACCCACATGCATGCTGCCGGCCTCAGTTTACCCTCTGTGTGCCGTCTACGCCCCAAGTTCACCTCCAGCCCAGACCTCTGTTCTGACACACTGAACCTGCCTGGACATTCCAGGGTAATTCAAACTCCACGTGGCCACAGCTGACTCTCCATCATACCTCCGCCAAAGCCCTGGCCCCCGCCAGTGTCCCCCACACCAGGGAAGGAGACTGACGCCCACCTCATCAACAAGCCCCGGGTCCTGCCTGATGCTTCCTCTCCAAGCCAGTCAATCCTTGAGCCTGTGCATCCTACTTCCAGGATATCCTCTCCCCTCTGTAATTCCATGGCCACCATTTATTCAAGCTCTTTGCCTCCTTGTGGGACCCTGCAGGAGCCTCCTCACTCGTCTCCCCACATGACTCTCACAACCAACATGGCAGCAGCATGACCATTACAAAAGACACATTGGGTTACTTCACTCTCCAGCTTGAATGCTTCCAATGACTTCCCATTGGATCTTAAGTCAAAGAAACAATTCTTAACCAGGACACAAGGTTCTGTATGAGCTGGCTCTGAACACTATCTAGGCTCATGGCTCACACCCCAGAGACACTGGCTTCCTCCCAGCTTCTCAAAGTCTCTGTACTTTCTACCCCAGGGCCTTTGCACATGCTGCTTCTGCAGCCTTCCTCGCCCTTCACCTAGTCAAGTCAGATTCCAGCTCAAATATCACCTCTACGGAGGAGCCTAGCTCAGGTCCACTGTGCTAAGCTCTAAGTGCTTTTCTCTCCAGGCACCCAGTTTGTAATTCTGTATGTGGATGATGACTTCATTAGCACCTATCTCCCCAAATAAGCAACGTGGACCAGAGACCACTTGCGGTTCTGCTCCCATGCGTCTCCAGCCCCCCGGTACAGTGCCTGGCACACTGTAGGCACTCAGTACCTCATCACTGAATAAGTTAATCTCTAGTTCCCCTTTAGGATCACAAGATTCTAACCAGGAATGTCCCCGTGGTATTAGGGGAAGCTGAAGTGAGTCCAGGAAGAGGAAAGTAGGTCTGAGGAACAAGAGATGTCGCCAGACTTTGGGGTGTACTAATAATTCTTACAGAGGGTCCCCAGCCTCCCAGGACTCCCGGCTCACACCCCTGAACATCCTCACAGGAAGGAGGAGGGAGGAAATAATTCCATTTGGACTAGAACCTGAGATGGGTTTGGAACTAACCACCTTGTCCTTCTGGGGGCCGTAGATTACCGGGGAGGACCCATAACTCTAGCAAATCTTGATTCTGCTCCACATTTCCTGGGAGGCCGGGGCGACCTCTCACACCAGCCCAGTGAATCCAGGTCCTAGTTACCCTGACGGAGGACTGGTTACACACAGGGGCTGTCGGCACCCCGAGGAAAGGTGAGCCTGCATGTGTGTTTGTGTGTGTGTGTGTGTGCACGCACATGTGGGCGTGTGAACATGAGGGAGGAGCGCCTCCAAAGATCCCTTCTGCCAAGACTCTCATAAATTCCAGCGCCATGAGTCATTCTGTAATGTGAGCCTTCGTCCCGGAAAAACCCTTCACTTTCCCCTGCTCACGGGGTTTTCCTTAGAAACCTAACCCAGCCTCACCGGAAAGGACGGCGCGGCCACCACGGGCCTCTTCTCCAAGCCCGCACCGTCTAGACACACCTAACCCGCGCCCAGCCCACAGGACTCACAGGGCACTGATGGGGCTGGCAGGAGAGAGCCGGGTCGGCTCGGCTCAGGCTGACTTCACTTCCTACGGTTCACTTACACGGTTTGGGCTCAGCGCAGAGGAGGAGAAAGGTGTGGTCATATTTAATTTGTGAGACTATCTTAGATATCAATAAACACTAAAAAAATTCCATCCTGGTGAGCACATTCCTGACCCGCTCGCTTTACAACCTGACTTGGAGGAGAGACCCGCAAAGACAAGCGTGAGTCTAGCGCCAGACTCTGCAGTGGGAGTGGAATGAAAAGTTAATACCTTGATCTCTTCTAAATTAAAGTGCCACGACCGGTTACATTCTTCACTTTTATCAGGCCTTGAAATTAAAATAAAAAAAAATAAAGAGAAATTAGTCTTGGTTGGCATGGGTTCCAAATGACACAAGCAAACAGTTCCGCTAAGGTCAGCAGAGGACAAAGGGAAGAGAAATTCTACCCGGGAATTCCTTACGCCACGGGAATTGTTTAATAAAGGATGCTCAGGTACAAGCAGTCACAGTTTGGGTTTCTTTCAAAGCGGGAAGGGTTGTGTTCAAAACATGCAGGCAGGGGCCAGCTCGGTGGCGTAGTGGTTAAGTTCGCACACTCTGCTTTAGCGCCCAGGTTTTGCAGGTTCGGATCCCGGGCGCGGACCTACACACCACTCATCAAGCCACGCTGTGGGAGCATCCCACGTAAAATAGAGGAAGACTGACACAGATGTTAGCTCAGGGCCAATCTTCCTCACACACACAAAAACAAATAGTTCAGGCATAACACAAACAGGCTGACTT
This sequence comes from Equus asinus, assembly GCF_041296235.1. Classification (NCBI taxonomy): domain Eukaryota; kingdom Metazoa; phylum Chordata; class Mammalia; order Perissodactyla; family Equidae; genus Equus; species Equus asinus. Next base: position 24,712,946 of record NC_091790.1, on the reverse strand, counting down.
TCTGGAAGAGGAAGCGAAACAAAGAATGCAGTATGGGGAGCTCTGGAGCCAGGTCTGACGGGGGTTTCCCAGCTGGGGCTCTAAGTTATCTGCCCTCTGCGGATCTCCACTCGAGAACGGCAAGTTTCCATCTCTCCATGGCGATGAGAGTTAATGAGACCACACGCACGACGTGCTGGGAAAGTAACCCCTTGAGATCAGCTGGTATGAGTTTTTTAAATACCAAGCCCGTTCACCCTCCCCCAGTCTGTACTGTCAGTCTGTCCTCACACATCTAACTCTGGGCATGTCAATCCTCAGTCTTCAGAAGCAGCTTAGTTCACGAGGTCACCAAATCTAGCTTCTACACCCCAGTCATGTCTCCAGGGTCAAAGGCTGGCCCAGCCACCTGAAACCAGAGCAATTCCCCCATGGGGACGAGAGCAGCACTGTGCACTGGCACCCCAGCTCGGAAATGCAGCAGCAGAGGACAGCGGTAAAACCCGAGAAAGCCAAGGTCCCAGAGACAAAAGTGGTGAGGTCCCCGAGGAGCCTGGGGCAAAGGTGGGACTAGAGGCCGGTCCCCAGGCCCCAGTGTAATTGGCTTCCTAGGAACCCCTGTGCCTGAGGAACATGCGTGTGCCAGCAAAAGCCAGAATGACACCTCCTCTTATGGGAGCAGCTGGACAAGACGGATCCCTCTGATGGGGAAAGGGACGTGAACAGTTGAACGCCACAAACACACACACAAAGAGCAAAAGAAAAAAAGGACACAAAATGCAGGCAAAATCAGAAAAACGAATTTCAGTATCTGTGCTGTGTGCATAACATAGATATCTACGATATGTATGTAATATACACACATTTATTTATTTTTATACATTTGCTTATTGCCCCCAAGAGAGGAACGAGAAAATTAAAATTTAGTGATCCTAAAACGTACCCAAAATCCCTAAATACATAACTGGACCGTTACTCAGAACTAACGACAACAGAATCGGGGTTATGTTAGAAAGACTAAAGATATTTTTAAATAGGATCTGCACTATTAAATAACCTCCTAACAAAAACCGGAAGTACAAATATTAGGATCACAGCAGACAAGTTTCCCATTAGCCAGCTTCCCTTGAGTGTTTAAGGTTTAATTGCATTAAGTGCTTGCCATAATCCATGTATCGTCCAGTAATCCGGAGGGTCACTGCAGGCATTTTCAATTTCCTGCGGAGAAAAGACACAGGCAATTGGTTCACTGTTTATTTAAACACATTTTGCGACCTTCCTTCCTTGAGACAAACATCAACGAGATGCCGTGCAGCATGAACACAAAATAAATTCCATGATAATTTACAAAAAGTTCATTCCAGCAACACACGCACGAGGAAACTACAAGGGGGCGGGATGCTGCGTCTGAAATGAGTGGAACAATCCTTCAACAATTTAGATAACAGAATTAAAAACTCATTTTTGCTATTTTTATGTGCTCTCCAATGAAGTCAAGCGGATGGAATCATTCACATTTGCCCAGAATTTTCTTGTCAGATAATCAAAAGTCAATATTTGAGAACAAAAGGCTGATAATACTCTGCTAAACTCAAGTTTGCTCAGGCACCAGGACCAGACACACTAGTGAAATAATAAGTACTGAGAATTTGGAGCCAACAAAAATGCCAGGGTAAGGGGAGCTGGCCCGGTGGCACAGCAGTTAAGTTTGCACGGTCTGCGTTGGTGGCCTGGGGTTCGCCGGTTCGATCCCGAGCATGGACCCATGCACTGCTTGTCAGGCCACACTGTGGCAGGCATCCCACAAATAAAGTAGAGGAAGATGGGCACAGATGTTAGCTCAGGGCCAGTCTTCTTCAGCAAAAAGAGGAAGATTGGTGGCGGATGTTAGCTCAGGGCTAATCTTCCTCAACAAAAAAAATAATAAAAATTAAAAAAATTCCAGGGTAAGGATAAGAGCATATCCTTAATAATAAAGATCAACCCATGGAGATAAAAATCCCAGTGTAACACCCTTTGGGGACCTCCAAATGGCTTAGCTAAAACGGAGTTTTTCCAAAACAAACAACCATCTAGAATAGATCTCCACGATGAGGCCGGATGAGACAGAACTCGTGCCCATGCCCCAACAGTGAAAAAGCAAATAAAAAATAGATGTCGGGTCCGGGAGGAACAGGAGAGGCGTCTGCTCATGTTTTCAAGCCTTTCCTCTCTGAATTGCCTTTCAGGGGAGGCAGCATCTTTTTGTGGCTGGTCTGGAAATTAGGGAGGGTCTCAGGGGGCTGAAAGGGACCCACAGAATGGCAGGCAGCAGAGGACAAGCATGGGATCAGAGTGAGGGGCATAACCTCACTGCCACCCACACCCCAGATTCACCCCCAAGGAAACCACAGTCCAAAGCAGGGGCTCACTTCCCAGGGGTGCCTGGCTGGTGAAGAGCAATGCCAGGACCCAAGGATGGGTCTTTGCCACCTCTACATCCAGGGTCTCGGAGGACGAGCCTGTATGGTGGGGGTAGGAGGACTGAGGCCAAGGTGCAGCTTGCTTTCATCATCAGCCCCCGGCGTGAGCCTGAGGGGCTCTGCTAAGCACTGAGGACTAGTGCAGCCAGTGGCCTTGTCCCCGCACCTGTAATGTCCCCATCACTCGTGGGGAAGGAGCCCAGAGGTGCCCTGCTGCCCAGGCTGACACCTGGACCAGACTAACAGAACCCTCATCACGGCCATCCTAGTTTGAAGTTAATTCCCCAATAATGCCATTTTGCTAGTATAGTTGTTTTTTTTTAAAAAAAATATATCTCTTTTCTAAAGCCTCAAGGCAGAAATGCATTTCCATGCATATTTATAGCCAAGGCCCAGGAACACACTCACATTTCATTATATAAATGCCTCCCCCACCAGTCGACCTTGTACCACGCCCTGAAGGCATTGTCTCTGGCATTACCCAAGATATGAGCTCTGCAGGCACAGGTCCTTCCCCAACGACCCAATGGCTCCCGCAACCCCTGAGTGCAAGGGAGAGAACTGGATCTCCAACGACACTGACAGCTGGTCCCGGGCAGCTGTGTTCCACTCTCTCCCCCAGAGCAAAGAACCGGCACTGGGGGGAGAGACAGTACTCATTAAGTTTGGAAAAGCAAAAACAGAGTGAGCAGTCTAATATCACAAGAGATGCACGGTTAGAAATGAGTTTCTGGATCAAGAGCATGATTTGGCGAGGGTACAAGTGAAATTTCATTTTCATTTGTCAACAGAAGGATAAACCAGCGAGGAAATGGAAAAGAATGTCATCGTCACCGAATGCCGGAGGCAGAAACAAAAGCCTGAGTGCTCCTAACACGGCAGGAGATGCCCAAACAAGACAGCAATTATGGGTGACTTCCATCTCGCAGGGATAAAAGAAAGGCATCAAAATTTAGAATTCTCCAGGCAAAGTTTCAGAAACACTGTCAATAAAGTTAGGCATAGCTCAGCTTTTAGATGATGAATATGAGGAAATGCTTTCAAACAACTGTGCAACTCGTGCTAGGGTCAGCTCTACAAACCGCCCACAGGATGGAAGAGCGGAAACGGGGCTTGTGGGGGACAGGCTAAGGCGAGGCCCCCTCCAGCTGACAGCTCGGCTCGCACGAGAACTTCAGTAAATGACACGCTCAAGGGACACAGGGCGAGACAGAGCCACAGAGACAAACTCAAAGGGGAGAAGGGGGCCGAAGGTACTGAGCACAGCAAGGCAAGCAGGGAATGGCCGTGAGCTCCCTTCCTCTCACAGGAGACGTTTTAATAAGATTTCCAATAACAAGAGAGAAGACAAGTTGGGGCCTATGATGAGCTGAATTGTGTCCCCCAAAAAGACATGCTGAAGTCTCACCTTGGGACCTCTGAACGTGACCTTCTCTGGAATAGGGTCTTTGCAGAGGCATCAAGTGAAGGCAAGGCCAGACTGGACCGGGGTGGGCCCATATCCAATCACTGGGGTTCTTATAAGAAACAGAGAGACACAGAAAGGGGACCACCGTGCAAGGACACAGCGGAGACTGGAGTGCTGTGTCTACAAGACAAGCCACGCCAAGGATCGCAGGCAACACTAGAAGCTCAGAAGAGACATGGAACACATTCTCCTTCCAAATTTCTAGAAGGGACCAACCCTGCCCACATCTTGGCTTCAGACTTCCAGCCTCCAGAACTGAGAGAGAATGAATTTGTGATGCTCTGAGCCACCCAGTTTGTGGTCCTGTGTCACGAACCCGAGGAACCTGGCGCACAGCCTTCCTGGAGGACCAGTGTCGTGCCTCAAAGGCACAGCGATGCTGGAGCAGCTCCAGCCACCAGCACCTCACAGGGCAGGGAGAGGCTGGAAGGCTCCGTCAGCCAGAGGTACTCGGGGCAGAAACAGGCACATAACTCAACTCTTCACCAGGTTTCACTGGACCAAAGGGGCCAGTCGAGGCAGAGAAACTCACCTTGCACACTGTTGTAGGCCAGTGGTGAACCATAATGAGTTTTTTCCATCCGTGGTCGCCACTGTTGAAAACCAAAGGAACTTGTTTTTCAAGAACTTTTGTAAAGTTACAGAAAAATTCATCTGTCCATCCATTCACGCCATCATTCATTCAAGAAGCACTGAGTGCCTGTTGCAGGCCAGGCACTACGGTGGGACAGGGATGCTGCTGGGAGCGAGGGAATGAGTCCCCATCCTCCAGAAGCACACACGCCAGTGAGGGAGACAATGGCCATGGTGAGTAAGAAAGCACAGATGGTGTCATGTAGCGAAAAGTCGTAAAGAATGTCCCTAAGAAAGGGGACAGGCATGCAGGGGTGGGGAGGGGAGTTGAAATTACAGATTATAATTCTAAGCAGAGGAAGACAGTGAGCAAAGGCCTCACTGACGGGCAGTAGAGACCTGGAGGGAGGGAAGAAGCCAGCAAACGCCTTCGTCCTGAGGATGTTCACCCAGTTCAGCTACAGACCCTTATCCCTTAGCTGCACTTGTGAAACCCATCAGGCCCTGAAAACTGAATTGTCCTGTAGTTCATTTGGCAACAAAACATGATCTGGACTAGCTCGGGCTGTGTGGTCACCGCCCCGCTCACTGTGAAGCTTCATGTGTTCTCTGCAGAGCTAGTGACGTTTGATGACAGGTGCTCCTTCAGACGCCCGGGGGCGCCGTCCAGAACGCGGCACGCGCACCGTGTTACCTGTACGCGTGAAACTCACCCGACCCTCAGACCGTCACATCAGGGATTGTAGCGCTGTGTTCACACTCAGAACTCTCAGCAGGAAGCCCCCAACCACGTGTGCAAGGCTTAGCATGCAAAGAGACTGGGGCGGAAAGGGCAGCTTGCGAAAATACTCACTCTATAGACGGAAAACATCACCAGCAACAGGGGAACATAATTCAAGCAGACACTTAATTCGGGATAAATTTTAGAAGGGAAGGTTCAAGCATACAGCAGAATTAAGTTCTTACATGTTAGCTTTTGCAGATAAGTGAGACCTGCTGAATAAGTATAGGATTCACAATGTTATGAAAACAGAGTTTTAAGTCTGAACTAATGATGCAAGCTCTCGGGATAAAAGGAAAGAGAGATGGAGAGCAGTGTGAAAATTACAGCTGGTTTTAGAAGCTTTTTAGAAGCTTCCCCTGGGCGCAAAAACCTTCCTTTACGTAGGTGGAACCTGAGGCTGGAAGGTGAAGCAACGGCCAGCAGGACTTGACCATCAGTGTACTGTTTACAATAAAACTATGAGGATTCTCGACCTACAATCCAGGCCAAAGAGTGATGTGAGTATAGAGAAACCCCCCAAAGCAATGGAGAAGCTGAAGGTGCTGTAAAGCGAAAGGCCCCCTACGCAGAGGAAGAGAAGAGAATCACAAAGTTCTCAGCCCAGCCAGTACTTGGGAAAACGCCCGTTGACCTGCAAAGACCTCATGGGCCTCGATCGACTTTGGGTTCCCCAAACCAGGCCTTGCTCAGGGCGGCCGTCCAACTACACCAGCTGCATGAATTACAAGAGAAGGGAGTGGCCACATATTACAGCCTATGGTCTCGAGCCGACATTTATTGATTACTATTGGCCAGGCGTGGTTCTAAGCACCTTCTGTCCATTAACAGATTTCTCCCTGCGTCACCTTGAGGAGGCAGGGGTCAATATTATTTCCACTTCACAGACAAGCCAATTACAGCACAGAGAGCTCCAAGGTCTCACACCTGAATGTGAACTAGCGGTTGGTCTTCAACCAGTACCCCACACTATACCTCTCCCGTGATATGCTCTTAACGTGATGGCAAAAACTAATTAATGAATGAACGTAGCTCTTTTTCAGGAAACACTTTCTGGGAAAACTGAAAAATAATGTCACTTTTTAAAGTATATGATAAAACAGCAATGGAGCTTAACTAAAATGCAAAACCAGGGGCCGGCCAGTGGCCTAGTGATTAAGTTTGGCACCCTTCCCTTTGGCTGCCTGAGTTCCTTCCCAGCCGGGACCTACATCACTCCTCGGCAACCCACATACAAAATAGAGGAAGACTGGCACAGAGGTTAGCTCAGGACAAATCTTCCTCAGCAAAAAAAAAAAAGAAGTAAAACCCACTTCTTCCCACACGTGCTATATAAGTATGAAATCCTTCTATGAACGCGATCATTACCCAAATAAAATAAAAGAGAAAAATTAAAATTTGCTACTCAAATTTTGGTGTCTTCTTAAAAAGTAAAATGAGAGTCCTCTATAACACAGCCTGTTCACCCCTAATTCGTCAGCTGCGACAGAAAGGATGGAAAAGGGGGAGGGAGTGGAAGGGCCAGAAGAAGAAACTTCAAAAGAGGAACCACCACCACTGCACCAGTGCCACTCGACCCCAAACACAGTGCGCGTCCACGAGCCGGGGGAGAATCTCAGAGCACGGACACGCTCGGTCCACCGGGCACCCGCCTCCGCCCTGCAGTTCCCGCCCGCGCGCCCCCGCGCCCCGGCGGCAGGCGGAGACCCCAGGGCGCACGGGGCCGTGCGCAGGGCGGGGTGGGCCTCACCTCCTCCAGGGTCCCAGCGCGCCGCACAGGCAGCAGAGCGCCAGGCCGAGCGCGCCCGGGAGGACGCCCCGCGGTGCCCGAGGCCTCATCGCGCCGACTCCTGCAAGAGAGAAGACGAAGGCGCACAACGCTCAGCTCTCCGAGGACGCGGGGCACAGAACGGCCAGCGCCAGGCCCTGCGTCTCCCTGGAAACCGACGGATTTCCTGAAGCCCGTCTCTGCACCTGGCCGGGCGGCGGGGCGCCGCGGGTCTGCGCGCACAGGCCCGAGCCCGCCGTCCCGTGGGAGCCCCGGACCCCAGCCCCCCGCCCGCCGACAACCAGAGCGCCAGGGAGCCCTCCGCCTTACCCGGGCCTTCCAGGTGCAACTGAGTCCCAGCCTGCGCCGACCCCGCCCTCCGCAGGCGCGGTGCGTTTCAGGGCTGCGGCGCCCGACGCCACGCCCCCGGCCCGGGCACGCCCCTGCCCCGGGGCACGCCCCCGGCTCGAACGCGCCCCGGGGCGACCGATCCGCGCCGGGCCGGTGGACACGCCCCCTGACGCCCCTTCGGCACGCCCCCAGCCCAGGACACGCCCCCCCAGCCCGGACACCCCGCCCCCTTTCTTGGGCCACAGATCCGCGCGGTGCCCTGGACACGCCCCTGGCCCCAGACAGGCCCCACCCAGGACACGCCCCCGCCCCGGGCACGCTCCTGGCTCGAACGCGCACCCGGGCGACGCATCTGCTCCCGGCCCCGGACACGCCCCTGAACGACCAGGACCCTCCTCGGGAGGGAATATACAGTAGAGAAGAGCTGAGTTCTTCTTACGTGGGAAGGAGACAACTGAGTTTTCCTTTACGCTGAGTAAAGCCTCTGGAGCCTGGCCCGCTGTCACAGGGACGCGAGGGGATGGCTCCAGCAGGCAGGAGGCGGGAGGAACCTGAGGGTGATTTATTGGCTCCCACACCGCGGTGTAGAGAGGGTGAGTTGTGAGGTGTGAGAGATGCACAGTCTTAGCTTGTACAGAACCGTGTCCACAGAGGCGGGGCAGAGATGGCAGCAGCGTCCTTACGAACAGATCATCCTTAAAGCGGATGCCTCGGAGACTAAGCCTGTTTATCGTGCAACTTCTTGTGGGTTTGACTCCTCTTGGTTTCCCACTCCGGAGTCAGCTCTTGCCAGGTTACGCTGTAATAACAAACAGCCCCAAATCTCAGTGGCTTACTGACTACACCAGCAGAGGTGGTTCTTGCTCGCGTTCGATGCTGGCTGCGGGTCAGGCGCAGCTGCCGTCTCCGTGGTCTTTTTCGCCGGAGGAACAGGCCTAGCTGGCACCTGCCATTCTGGCGGCTGAGCGGTGGCAGAACCACAGGGTGGCTCTGAAGGCTTGCGGTCTGACGTCTGATCTTCCACTCCAATTATTTTGGTCAAAATGGGTCACGCGGTCCAGCTTGGCATCAGTGGAGTAGAGAATATCATCCTCCCACAAGTGGGGGCATTGCAGCCACAGGGCAAACATTGAGGACAGATGGGAAATGCAGTAAATAAGTGGGAAGGGGAATGTGGTCGACCATAAATGAGGAGGCAGAACTAAGACCTTACGGAAATCAAGCGGAAAAATGAGGGGTGAGAATCAAGGTAGACTGCCTGTATTTTCTGGGTAGAGGTGCCCTTTGCATTGCCCAGGGAGAGACAGCCTCGTGGGAACCACGAGGAAGCACCAGCTTGACTGAGAAGCTCTGTGTGGGCGAGCAGCATCTGTTGGTGGGGAATTTGTCAGATGCAAACTGATAAACAAGGACACTCGGTTGTGGAACAGCTGGCCGTCCAAATGTCAGAGTGCAAAGCTGTAAAACATTACATTCCTCAGTGTCTGTATGTGCTCTCGAGGAAACAGACGCCGGGAGTTTTCGGGGTCATGGCCGGCAAAAGCCCAGGGAGGGTTCTTGCTAACTAGGTTCAAAGCTCGCATTTAGATGTCTTCCGAACATACAGCCCTGTCCTGGCCAGCGGAGGCTCAGGCGAACGCGGGCTTTGGGTCAATCGTCTTGTTAGAGCGCAGGGGGTGAGCACGTGCTCCGACGGTAGATTGTCTGGGTCTAGGCTCAGATTTTCCCACTTGTTCCCTGTGTAAACTTGGTAAGCTAACCGGCTGCTCTAAACCTAGCATCCTCGCTTGTAAAATAGGAAAGCAATGCTCTCTAATAGCTGTCGTGATGATTAAAGGACAAAATGTCAGTTGTGGTTTAGCCTGTTGGCCCCGATGCGTGTTAGGAGCTCAGGGCTGCTTTCTCTCTTGTTATGGGACCTCTGGACCCTCAGCAGGGAGGGAAGGACAGCATGGGGCCCCGGGTGGGAACTTGGAGGTTCTGCTTTAGGCCTGCGCCTGGCGTTGGGGCGTTGGTTTCAGACCTTGTGTGTTAACAGTATAAGAAGAGTGACTTTGTCCCCAGCCTCTGTTACATCCATTTAGGATCCTCAAGCTCTAACCAGCTTTGTCATGCTTTGGGGAACCTTTCCTTAAAAACTCCTTTGCGTTCTAAATTATTTATATACTGAGAAAGGACACTGTCTGGGTGTTTCCCTCTGACCTTTCTTATAACACTAGCACCTGCGGCCTCGCCCCGCCAGCCTGGCTCCCGTGGTACCCTTTTTGTGGAACTGTTTTATTTTGAGCTGTGGCTATGAAAAAACAGGGGGAGGAAAGGAACAGAAAAAGCCCAGCTAAGTGTTTCTCACAGTCTCATTTTTCTTGAAGATTTCCTTCAATAGTCAGAACCACAGGAAGAAACTTTCTGGGACAGAGAATGAGACTAAATCAAATTCAACAGCGTGATGTTCTGAAATGTGAAATAAAGGAAGGTGCTACCTTCATTCATTGATGACAAATTTTAGACCTCAAGGCCAAGGAACCAGCAACAAATTTTTACCTAAACAGTCTATTATTTGTGATGTTTCTGACTCCTATCGTAAAAGGTTCCCAAAAAGGAAAAGAAAAACATGAGATCACTCACACACACTCCCACACTCATATACACTCCTATATGGACATTAGAAAAGACTGTTTACTTACACTGTTTTTAAAAATTATTCATCTTAAAAACACAAGCAAGCTACTGTAGACTTCTGAGGTTTCATTCCGTAACTGAGCTGTTTTCCTTCAGAGAAGCATTTCTGCATTACAAATAATAGATGAATATTTCATTAATCGCCCATGTAGTGGGTATTCTGTAAGCATTGAGTCTTGATTAATAGTTTTTGTAGCTAATAGAAATGCAAGTAACTAATGCTCAAACCGACTGGAAAGAGTCTATCTCTCAAGCCAACCACCTGGTGGTACTAAGACCGTCTTCGTTACCTACTGCATGGCCTTAGACAAGTTCACGTGAGGTTTTGAGATGTGCCCATGAGCAACTAGGAGAGGGCCTGGCACATCGCACCCATTGTGCTCATCCTCCGCCTTCTCCCTAGAGAGAGTTCCTCTGAGAGAGATGGGCTGTGGGAGCCCGTGTGCATTCTATAGGAGGCTGGCCTGCCTGCAAAGAAAAGCTTGTGCTTTGAAAAAGTCCCATAATAATAACTATCCCTTATATAGAAGTGTTTACAAGTCAATTTTAAAAAAAAAGTCAGCTCATTCAAACAGGAATAAGCTTCCTCTTTCCTCCAAAGAAAATGGAGAAAAGTGGGCCTCCTACACAGCTCAGTTCTGGGCTCCTTGCTCACGCCACACTTCCTCTTTCTGAGGGCTCCTGACCCTTCTGCCCACCACCACCCATCCATCTTTCCAAGTCTCTCCCCGGACCCACTGCCTCATGGAATGCTCCTGCTGTCTTTAGGCATTTAAAATGGAAGGACAAACCAAAACCTAATTAAAATGTTGTGGCACGTTGTATTTTCCAAAAGTGGCCATGGCATTCTTTCCAGCCCAGAGACTCTTCCAGAACTTTGTCCTACTCCATCGAAATATGGAGATGCCTCCTCCCCGTGACCGTGGGTGGGATTGCTGAGCCCTGCCAGGTAGAATGCAGCAGAGGGATGCTGTGGGGCTTCTGAGATCATACAGCCTCCGCTGGCTTTCTTTCTGTCCCTCTTTGGGTGGTCCCTGTGAGGAAACCAGCCAGCAGGCTGTGAGGAAGCGCAAACTCGCCAGTACAAAGAGACACATGGAAAGGCCTTCCTGGAAAGGAAGTGAGAGTCCCAAGCAACCACCTTCAGATGACCCAGCACCCAGCCTGGACTCTTCCAGCTGAGGCCCCGACATCACGAGCAGTTAACTCATCCTGCTGTAGCTTGTCTGAACTGATGACCCACAAAATTGCTGAGTATAATAAATGGTTGTGCATGCCACTAAGTTTTGGGTAATTTGTCCCCCAGCCTTAGTATCGGGAACAAATGCTTGTCAGTGGAGGGAACTAACAAGGGGACAAGGATGGTAGCCAGAATTCTCAAAGATTTTGTAGATTTAACTTTAGAACAGTATAAATGTTTTACATAATTCTGAAACACAAGCTAATTCTTAAAAAGACAACCCCTAGTAATTGAAAGCAAAGTGGCAGAAATGTATGTAATGAGGTGTTGAGTAGGTTGCTTAAACACACAGAGAAGAATTATTTCAAGTAACTTTAAAAAAACAGCAATTTGACTGTGGTTCCTAGGGAGACGTATGCTAAGGCTTAAAATGTCTTTTGTTTCCATTTTGTTAGTAAGTACAGAGTATTGTTACCGTGAAACTAAATAAATAAAATAAACAAAGCAAATAAGGAGTGATATTAACACCACTAGGTATGTTTTAAGCATAAGAGAAAGAAAATGCAAAAATAAAAACTAAAGAAATTTAAAAATGTATTACAAATTAAGTAAAAGTTCTGTCTTGCTAATTTTGGTATGAACTCATGAGATGTGTTCTGTAAAGGGAAAAAAGAAAAAACAAAAACAGCTGCCGGGAGCCAAGGCAGCATTTGATCCGCTGTTTGACAGGGTCCAGCCAATTGAGAAGAGCCAAGGGGTGCAGGGCGCCCCTCCACAAGAAAATGAAAAGCCGGCCTTCCCCCAAGCTACGCTGAACTTTAAAAACTTGTTTTTCTTCTCTTTGTCTTATACCCTATTTTCCTACTCATGCTGTAATTTTTCCAGATGGCCGCTTTAGAGAAAAGGGCATGCTCCCCCAGCGGAGTTGGTACTGAGAAAAATATGTGACCACCTGCACGTAACCTTCAGGATATCGCAAGGGGCAAGTTCCCCCTGACGCACATAGATAATGGGAGAACTTTTGTCCCTAATGAGGGGTTCGTACTGAAGAGAGTATTTAGATCAAAGCAGCTGCCTCCTTCTGGTTGACGTTTTGCTCTTCCCCCAGTTTACCTGATAAGAATAGATATACCTCTTCCTCTGTAGTTAATTAGAATATTCCTCCATATGTTAGTTATTGAAAAATATGTTATTCCCCTGCATGTGTTTGGCAAAACATTATAGAAGTCTTTTCTTATTGCTGAAGTCGCTTTTGTGCAGGAAAAGATAGTTAACCTCTGCCCCCCTAAAAGTTAACTCTGTTCCCTGTAAGATTATACTTATCAATGATTGGTTTTTGGTTTACTCTGCAAGAACATCTGTACTGCTATATTTATCCCCTGCTAAAAAAGATATAAAAACGCTGTAAAAACCAGTAAAGACAGACTTGCTTTGTACTTCCTTATCTCTCTGAGAATATTTGTAGAGCTATTTCTGTACTAATCCTGAAAAATATGAAAATGACACTTGTGCACAGTAAAGACAGACTTGATTGCACCGACTCAAGTCTCACGTCCCCTCCTTCACCGCGCCGACTCCGTCTCTCCCTCAGGAACCTGGACTCTGCTGGAGCTAGACTCCGGCAAACAGCCAAACAAGAAACCTTATTACCCAGCTCTGTCCACTGAAAAGTCCTAGTAGCATTGACCAGCCCAGGACCAAGAAGCACCGGGACTGTGGTCTCTAAATGCACATGTTCCCTGAAAGAAACCAGGGCTCCCTGGAGAAATGGCTGCTTCCAGGTCTGGAGAAGGAAACATTCAACACGAGCCAGGGATCCATTGTCACATCTGGGAGCAAGGACGCTGTCAAACACTGCTGGGGCTGTGCCAAATGCATTCAGAAGCTGACTTGAGGGGCTCCCATTGGCAAAATGGAATAATTTTTGAGCATCAAAAGAATAGTAACTGCAATGGGTTGAAACTCATCAAATATGTTAAAATCCATGAATGTTTAATGACAACCCCCAGAAAAAAATCCTCAATGGTCACCTTTAGGGACTGCCAGGGAACCAATTCCTTATTCTGAAAACTTGTGAATAAAGAATAAGAATCATTTCTTTATTCTTCCCTTCCTCTATGAAGGACACCTCGAGTTAATCGAATAATTGATGAGGAAGATTCTTCTTTATAGAATTCCAGCTAAAACATGAAGAAGGAATAATAATATTACCATGTTACTATTTTGCCACCCAAAGTAAAATAATGAATCTGGGTGATGATCATCAACAGAAGCTGAACCATTAGAGAAAGAGCCGAGAGGGAAATTTACAATGGGCAGATCAGTCTAACGAGACCTGGAGCCACGATCAGCATTGACATCATAGAGAGACAACTAGACATGATGTCCTCCCGACTGGAGGCAACAGGAAACACAGCATCACCTGTGGACCAGGTATGCCATGATCTTATACTTGTGGGTGCTATGCTTTTGTTTGGTGCTATAGCTTCAGGTTTTCTTTATAAAATTTCCCTTTTATCATTAAAAAATGTCCCTTTTTGTTTTATGACATAGTTGCCTCAAATTCTGCATCTGTTAATATATATATTGCTATTCCTGCCTTATTTTGTTAACAGGAACCCTAGTTCCTTTAAGAGGAAATTTGTATTTCAGGACTGTTGTCCATGTGCTTATTGCTACTGGGTTAGTGTTTCTAGGCCTTTTCAGTGGACAGAGACAGGAAATAAGTTGTGTTCATCCATTTGTTTGGTTTTTGTTTGATTTGAAGGAAACACATCATGAGTTCATACTGGCATTTATGAATTAAATTTAGGATGAAAGGGGCTTTCTTATTTTGCTCTTTTGTTTTCCTATTTTGATGTGTCTCTGCCTCCCCTTTTGATCTCTTTCAAGCATTTATTTGGCCACAGATTAAAGAGGGGACTCTATTTAGTCTAAATGCTATCCTGCTCCTTCTTCAAAATATAGCTCGTCATTAAAGTAATTTTCCCCATCCCTGGGGCTGATTTTGGCCTGGGAAGCTGATAAAACCACAAAAGAGTTTACCTAGACCTGGTTAAAATAACTACTCATAACTTGTCTTAACTAGCTTAAGGTAAACAAGATTTTATCATAATTTGGCTTTCCTCGTTGTCCGAAGAAGTCTGTGTTGTGGGGGAGTCATGTGTCTCATCGTTAATAGTAACCCTCTGTATATGTCTGTTAATACAACATCAAACGCAGCAGAGGGATAAAAGAGTTAAAAGTAGGTCCTGGAGAAGAGAGTGAAGGCTGCCTCCTGCTAGACCAGCAGGACTAGAGCCTAGGAGCGCCCCGAGTGTGAAGGCAGCCATCTGGGCTCAGGATACCAGAAATCCAATAAAGTCCCATTTGTCTATTTTTTCTTTTGTTTCCCATGCCTAGGTAGACACAGTATTCGAAAAGACGCTGCTAAGAATGATGTCAAAGAATGTACTGCCTATATTTTCTTCTAGGAGTTTTATGGTTTCAGATCTTACATTCACGTCTTTAATCCATTTTGAGTTAATTTCATGTATGGTGTAAGATAATGGTCTACTTTCATTCTTTTGCATGTGGCTGTCCAGTTTTCCCAACACCATTTATTGAAGAGACTTTCCCTTCTTGACTTCTTTGTCAAAGATTAGCTGTCCATAGATGTGTGGTTTTATTTCTTCTGCAAGGCAAAGGAAACCATGAAGAAAATGAAAACATGACCCACCAACTGGGAGAAAATATTTGCAAACAATATATCTGACAAGGGGTTAACTTTCAAAATATATGAAGAACTCAAACATCTCAACAACAATAAAACAAACAACCTGATCAAAAAATGGGCAGAGGATATGAACAGACATTTTTCCAAAGAAGATATACAGATGGTCAACAGGCACATGAAAAGGTGTTCAACACCACTTATTATTAGGGAAAGGCATTTCAAATCTACAATCGAGATATTACCTTACACCTGTCAGAATGGCTATAATTAACAAGATAAGAAATAACAAATGTTGGAGAGGATGTGGAGAAAAGGGAACCCTTATACACTGCTGGTGGGATTGCAAACTGGTGCAGCCACTATGGAAAACAGTATGGAGATTTCCCAAAAAATTGAAAATAGAAATACCATAGGATCCAGCTATCCCACTACTGGATATTTATCCAAATAGCTTGAAATCAACAATTCAAAGAGATTTATGCATCCTTTTGTTCATTGCAGCATTATTCACAATAGCCAAGACGTGGAAGCAACCCAACTGCCCATCAACAGATGAATGGATATATATATATATATATATACACACACACATAATGGAATACTTCTCAGCCATAAAAAAGACAAAGCTGTGCCATTTGCAACAACATGGATGGACCTTGAAGGTATTATGTTGAGCAAAATAAGCCAGGCAGAGAAAGACAAACACCATATGATTTCACTCATATGAGGAAGATAAGCTAACACATGGACAAAGAGAACAGATTAGTGGTCACCAGAGGGGAAAGGGGTGGGGGGAAGGCAAAAGGGGTAAAGGGGCACATGTGTAGGATGATGGATAAAAACTAGACTATTGGTGGTGACCACGATGCAGTATGCACAGAAACTGATATATAATAATGTACACCTGAAATTTGCACAATGTTATAAGCCAATATGACCTCAATAGAATAATTTTTTAAAAAAAGGAATACCAGAAATCGTGCTTTTTCCTCCTCAGTCTTTATCTGTTCCTACTGACATGCTAGCATTTCGTTTTAGCATCTCTGCCAGCAGCTGCTGCTCCTCCTGTGTGTCAGATCCTACCCATGGAAAATGTACAGCCTGGGGACCATAGTTAATAATACAGCATTGTGTATTTGAAAGTTGCTAAGAGAGCAGATCTTAAAAGTTCTTATCATAAGAAAAAAATTATAACTATGTATGGTGATGGATGTTAACTAGATGTATTGTGGTGATCACTTCCAAATGTGTACAAATATCAAATCACTATGTTGTACGCCTGAAACTAATATTATGTTACATGGCAATTAATCATATCTCAATTTAAAAAAACAAATCCTATTTATTTGTCAAAACACAACTCAGGTCTCAGCTTTTTCTGGAAACTTGACTGCCTTCATCTAATCCCCCCAGTTCCTTATCTAAACTCTAATTTCTCTTGTAGCCTAAAGCCATTGAAAACGTACTCTTATATATTGATTTTATGACTCTAACATAAAATTATAAACTCCTCAGGACAGAGCTGTGTCTTATAATTCTGGCATGCCACCCCTGTGCTGTGACTAGGGTACAAATTTGACAGATACCTGCTAATTTCTTGTTTTAGCACCTCTTCTTTCACTCAACCAAAAGCAATTTGTCCACAGATATCCCCCTATATATGCTAAAAATTAAAAAATCCCAACTTACATTTACATAGCAATTTCTGGATTAGAAAGTGTTTTATTTTAATTTTCTTATTTAGGCTTCTAACAACCCTGTAGGTAGACAAAACAGGTGTTTATGCCCATTTCCCAGAGGAGAGTGAGGCCTTGAGAAGTTTAGCGAGTGTTGAAGGAGCCAGCTCATTGGTGGGTGAGCCCGGTGTCCTGAATCCTCATAGACTTTACTTCCTCCTAGATCCTAGTGGTTCTAAAAAATACTTAAGAAATGTTACCCAAAACTTGGAAATAATGCCAAAAGATAATTACGGGTCCTTTCACTGTCATCCCAGAACATCATTTCTCAGGTACACCTAAGGGTGGCTTTATTCTTTATGACAGCAGTTCTCAGACTTTTTGGTCTTGGGATCCCTTATACCCTTAAAATTATTGAGGACTCCAGGGGGCCTGCCCCCAGGCCGAGTGGATAAGTTTACGTGTTCTGCTTCGTGGCCCAGGGTTTTGCTGGTTCGGATCCTGGGCACGGACAAGGCACCGCTCATCGAGCCGTGCTGAGGTGGTGTCACACATGCCACAACTAGAAGGACCTACAACTAGAATATGCAACTATATACTGGGGGTTTTTGGGGAGAGAAAAAAGTTATTGAAGACTACCAAGAACTTTTGTTTAAATATGGTGTATTTAACAATATTTACCTTATTTGAAATTAAAACTGAGACACTTAAAATAATTTAAAAGTAATGATAAACCCGTTATGTATTAACATAAGTAACCTATTTTCAATAAATATTACTATGTTTTCCAAAACAAAAACAATTTAGTGAGAAGAGTGGCATTGTTTTCACATCTTTGCAAATCTCCTTTCTCCAGCTTGAGGGGTCCATATATGGAAATATTAAGTAAAGATTTATCGTTATGAGATATGAATCCATACATGTCATACTGAATTGTATGCAAACCTAAAAGTGAGTAGTGTGTGGCCTGAAAAGAGGTCGAACTTCTAGACCCAGCTTTGCCTCTGACTATGTTCTGGAGCAGGTCACTTAGTCCAGGAGCCTGATCCCCGTGGTGGCAGCCCGCCCTGTGGCTTTCCCAGATCTGTGGGTTGGAATGCACAAAATCATGCGTGGAAAAGCGCTAGGTAAATGCAAGTTGTAAGTAAAAGACTGTCTCAGTCATAGGCACCACTGTTTTCCTAAGGCAAAATCTGCTAAGCTGGACATACCCAAGCCCCCTCCCTAACTCCTGCTCTGAACTAGTCACATGCATCCTGTCGATTTCAGCTAAGAAATGTCCCTGGGTTCTGTACTCTCCTCTCCAGGCTCAGGACCAACGTCTGAGGGTTCTTGTTACTTTTGCTGCTTACGAAACCACCCCACACTTTGCAGCATAAACCAACAATGATTTTATTTTGCCCACACAATCGGGTGAAAAAGGCAAGTTGGGAGGGAGGGTTGTCCTTGCTTCATGGTATTTGGGGCCTCTGCTGGGAAGACTCATTCTGTTTCGATCTGTTCCCACGGCTGGATCCTGGGAGAGCTGAGGCTGGAGGATGCACTTCCGAGCTGTGCACCTGGACTGGGATGGCTGAAGAATGGCTCAGCTAGGCTGGGACATCCACCAGAGCCCCTATAGGTGGCCTCTACTCACCGTTGGGCTCCTCCCAGTGTGACAGCCCCTTCCAAGGGGAATTCTTCTGGGAAGGGCCTCCAGGGAATAGGGGCTCAAGGAGAACTAGATAGAAGCTGCAAGCTTTTCCAGCCAACCACAGACGTCACACAGCATCACTGCGCCTTGTTCCTTTGGCTGAAGTGGTCCCCATGGGCCCAGGCTCAAGAGAAGGAGACGTAGATCCCATGTGTGAACAGCAGCAGTATCAAAGAATTGAGGGGGCCTTACTTTAAAACTGCCACACTGAGTTAAAGCTTCCATCAATACTTGCTTAGATTACTGATCGAGCCTCTTAATTGGTCCTTGTGCTCTGGTCCGTTCCTCTCCCAATTCATCCACATTCCTGTGTTAGCCATGTCTTTTTATCTTCTTTTTTTGAGGCTTTGATGTCTGGGGCATTGGTGACCTGGAGGGACTGCCCCTCCCAGGGTAGCCAAATTCTAGAGATAGACAGCTCACCTTCTAGCATGCCTTTCATTTGCAAACCAACCAATCCAGAGCCAGAACCATGACCACCTCCTCCGTGGGGCTCTCACGCTCAGGACCACTGTCCTCCTGCCCTATTCACCCCTGGGCCAGGTACCAGACAACCAGGGACAGCCAGTGTGTCCCAGAGCCCACTGAGATTATTCAAACTAGCCGGTCTTGAGGCTGCTCACCCTGCCTCGCCTGTTCCTTCCCATGGAAACCACAGGAAAGGCTCTTTCCCATGTTTGTTCAGCTCTCTCCGCTTCCTGACCGACCCCATGCTTCCCTGCGTGGCACAAATGGCATGGCATGGTGCCGCCTGCCCCCTGCTTCTAGCCCTCAGTGAGGATAAACTTCTTCCTTCGTGACCCTCCTTTTCGTGTCTCCGTGACTTACTGTACGTGATTAAAACAAATCCTGAGCATCCTTAAACCAACTCCCACCAGAGTTGGGAGTATGTTTCTCAATGTAACCCTATGACTTCCCTTCCTACCGCCATCAGTTTCCCGTCAACTGCTGAGTAAATTCTAGATTTCTTGGTCTGGCGATTCCTTCATGATGACCACCTGTTCAACCTAGTTCCCCCCCCATGCCCTGTATGAATTCTGGTCCCAGCCATGCTGAGTTATCGTTCCAGTGCCCTGAACACAGGATGATCTTTGGGAACCCTCCATCCCCTCCACCTTGACCATGCTTCCTCACGAAGTCCACCCAAAAACCCTCCCCATCCTTTAAGATCCAGCTCAAAGGCTGTCACTCTGTGAAGCCTTCCATTGTCCCACAACTCAGCCATTTCTTCTGCGTCCACAAAGCAGTGAATTCATAGTTCTATTATAACATTTACCATGTGGCTACAATTATTTATTTCTTCTAAATGCTTTCAAGTGTTTGTCTCTTAATAGATCACAGACCATTTTAGGAAAGAGACCATCTTTTTTTTTTCTTATTTATTTCCCCAAAATGGATGCCTGACATAGAGCAGGAAATAAATTCGTTGAGTGAAGAGATAAGCGAAATGACTTCACTGTCATAACGTTTAGAAAAGATTTTTTTTCAATCAGCACACACACACAGACACCCATGGTGTGTGTATATGTATGTGTGTGTGTGTGTATCTCACAGGCAATGGTTTCGCAACACAAACCAGACGACAAATAGAAAATTTTTCATTCGTCACCATTTTTACAGCTTTCCTTCCTGTTTCTATTGCGGTTTGCTTACACATTTGAGCAGCACTGAAGACAGTTGCCTAGACCAACAAACAGAACAGGAAAATTGAGTTCTCCACACCTTACGATTTGTATCAATTTTATGTATTTTAAGTCATTCACAGCTGAATTTCTCCGCTTATAATTAGGGTTTTAAAGCTTATATAAGGCTGCTCTTTCAAAGAGAATCACTTCTGAGATTAAGGAGCAGATATGGACAGAGGCATTCAGATGCTGTCAAACACATTATTGTGTTTGTGTGTGTGTGAGTGTGTATACGCTTCTCGTGAAGATTCACATAACTTCCAAACTGAACTATATAATTGTAGTTTCTTGAAATTTAACAAAAAAAAAAGATGAAAACACAGAAGGATATGTCCTGTTTAGCGGCTAATCTCTATAGTTAATTTCATTAGAAAAAATTAAAAATATTCTAAGGCAAGATTGTACTTGCTCATTAGTCAGTTACGAAAGAACCTTCTAAGGAAATGATTGACCCTTTTCACCCTCAATTGAGTGCTCAACAATTTGGTCAATTGCATTTTTAGGACTCTTGGCCGCTAGTATTACATAACTTATGACTCCGTACAATGTGTTCAGAATATGAGGCTGACTCAGTATACACTACTTTACATGATATTCTCATTTTAAATAAAAGGAAGTTCCTGGACACACGTAACTGGAAACATAACATATTTTCAGCATTGCTGCATTTCTCTTAGTTTCAGTTTCTTCTAGTGCAAAATTCAAGCCATTATCCTTTTGCAGAGAGGTAAGAAGCAATTCTGGCAAACAGCTAGACTCTAGATGTGCGTGACTTATAGTGGGGTTGGCCGAATGTAAGTGACGTGTTGGAGGTGCTGTTCTTATGAATGCTTGTTTCATCTTAAATAGCTGATGTGAACATGTATGGTACCCATGATATATGTGTATAGAAGAAAAGGCCGTAGAAATACTCTGAAAAAAATTTTCTTCACTTTTTTTGTTTTCAAATGTTTTATGATGACGACAAGCTACTTTTGTAAACAGAAATAGCATTTTTAAAAATTTAAATCTACAAGTGCAAAACTACTTCTTCTGATTTCTTCATGTCAGTCCAATTAAATTCACACATCTTAGCTGTTCTAGAATGCTGGGCATGTTAAAAGATAAACTTTGGTTTCTAACGGAAAATCAGGCACAGAATTATGACCCCAAACGGACAAAAGTATATTAAAAAATTTTAAATCAAACCCCAAAATGAAAATGTTTTGAGTTGCGTGAAATGACTGATTATCTATCCAAATAATACTTTAATTAGCTGTAATGTTACTCTCTGTGTCATGACATTTAGACGTCAGTGATGTTGCCACATGAAAATTACTATAAAAGACACATTAAACACAAGAAGTTAGCAAATTAAAAAGTGTAAGTATAACATTTATATCACTTGTTACAGTATTTTCACTTTCTGAAGAAATATTTTTAAAGAAAAACAAAATCTTACATAGAGAGAGAAAAGTGGAGCCTATTTTGTGTCTAATATAAAAAATATTCATTTATTTTATTACCCTTTAAAGTTATCTTTTATTTTTTACCCAAGTGATTTACGAATAGTTCCCAATTGTATATTACTATTCCCAGAGGCAGCCTCTTTCGACTTCTTCCTTTTGTGTCTACAGATATTTATCTCCCTCATTCTAAATGTGTTCACACTTACATCTATTCATAGATCACTTTAAGACATCCTCCATGGTCTTCCAATGATGGAAGACAAGGATTTAACGGCTTATGTAATCATCTCCCCAAATTCTCCACTTTCTTTTCACGCAGTAGGAGTTAAACAGTATTAATTATTTACCTTATATGAAAATGTAAGTCGTTTTGCCTGTTGAGACAAGTTCTTATTTCTTTCTTGTACAGTTTTTGCTTTTCCTAGAGTTAATAATTTTAAAATATTTATTAGTCTTCTATCATTTCCTCATAGGCTCTCCAAAAGAATTGTGTAAAAAAAAAACCTAACTACTACCTTCCAAATGACCAAGTCTATCAGCATATCAGCTGGCCATTATTATTATTTTAGGCTCTTTCCAGGATCGTCCTATCATTCTGATGCAGGTGAAACAGGTTTCTCCGTCACCTTTCTGGACACCTGTCCTCTAAGGACTTGCATTCACTCCTCACCCTGCTGTAGTTGTATCTCTTTCTCACCACAGCCAGGAAAAAGCATCCACGGTAATTTTACAGTGGATTACCAGTGCCATTATAGACCAACATACAAATGGAGCAGAATGGAGAGCCCAGGAAAAAAACTCATATATGTACAGAGCTGTGATTTGTGTCAGAGACAGCATCGCAGCAGGTGGTAAAGAAGGGACTGTTTAGTACAAATAATGCTGCGTTAACTGGTTATGCATGTGGAAAAATGAAGTCAGATCCCCCTTACTCCGTACCCAAAAATCCATTTCAGAGAGATTAAGGATTTAAATAGGAAAAGAAAAATTTAAAACTTTTAGAAGGATACATACAAAAATATATTTCTTTTTTTGTGTGTGCTGAGGAAGATTCCCCTGAGTTAACAACTGTTGTAAATCTTCCGCTTTTTGTATGTGAGCCTCCACCACAGCATGGCCACTGACAGATGAGTTGTGTAGGTCCACACCAGAGAACTGAACCTGGGCTGCCAAAGCAGAGAGCCACAAACCTAACCATTAGGGCACCCGGGCTGGCCCAGAATAATACATTTCTAATCTTGAGCTATGCAAGGATTTTTTTAAAAAACAAAACCTGTAAAGTACTAACCATAAAAAGATGGGTAAATATGACTATGTTAAAATTTAAAATTCCTGACAACACAAAGAAATGGAAGAGAAAGCCACAATATTTGCAACACTCATTACCAACAAAGGATTAGTACCCATAATATATAAAGAACTTCTAGAAATCAATAAGCAAAAGACAAACAACCTAATAGGAGAATGGGCAAATGAGAATCTCACAGAAGACAAAACGTGTACAGCTAATAAACAGATGGACAGACACGCGATCTCAATTCATCAGGAAATGAAAATGTAAAACACAATGAGAGATCATTTTATACCCGCCAGTTTGGCAAAAATTAAGCCATTCTGAAAATACTAAGTATTAGCAGGATAAGCATCATTGTCTCATTGAGTCTCATATTTTTGTGAAACTCCCGTGCATAGGTAATGAAAATAGTTTTTTTTGGCTGTTAATCTGTCCTATGTCAATTTTAGTTCATAGACCACCAAGAACCTAGAACGAAGTCTTCTCTGCTACAATTGTCAAAGGGCTCAAAAGAGCAAGAAAAGAAAAACAGTCCATGGGAATGGATAACAATGTTGGGGCGTATCCATTCAATAACAGAATAATACGCAGCGAGGAGCATATTATTATACACAACAGCGTGGACTGAGATCAGAGACACAGGTTGAGTGAAAAAAGCAACTCCAAGAGGAGAATTTATACCCTGATATAACTTTTATAAGGCTCAAAACAATCGCGTAGGTGTACAAACATATGTGACAAAGCTATATAAAGAAAAAAAAGAAGGGATTAATAAACTCAAAATATGGAACAGTGTTTCCCTCCATGGTAGAGAAAGGATAAGGGGATACCTAACAGTTTTTGTGGGTCTGGGGCTGGGGAAAGCTTTGCTGGGTGGTTCTGGCTCAGGGCTCATGAGGTTGCAGCAAGATGGTGGCCGAGGCTGCATTTCCCTGAAGGTTTGACTTGGGGATTAGTTCCAAGATGGTGCCCTTACATGGCTACTGGCAGGAGGTCTCAATTCCTCACCATGTGCACTCTCCTTAGGGCTGCTTGAGTGTCCTCAGGGCATGACAGCTGGCTTCTCTAGAGCAAGTGATTTAAGGAAGCAAGGTGGAAGGCAGAGGGTCTTTCTTTAGGACCTAGCCTCAGAAGTCAAACTTCGTTATTTCCTCCACATCTTACCGGTTGCACAAGTCATCCCTATTCTGTGTGGGAAGGGATCACACAAGGATGTAAGTGCCAGGAATTGAGATCCTTGGGGCCGTCTTGGAGGATGGCTACCAGATGCTAAAATTAGTCAGTAAAAGTTTAATGGGGGAGAAGATATTTGCACTATGTTGCTCATAAAATGCTTATTAATCAAAGAGGAAAACAATAATTATACCATGGAGAAACCTGACAAATATCACTTAACCAAGAGTCGTAGTCAGTTTGGGCTGCTAGCACAGACAGGGTGGCTTATGAACCACAGACATTGATGTTCTCACAGTTCTGGAGGCTGGAAGTCCAGATCAGGGCACAGCATGGTCAGGTTCTGGTGAGAACCTGCTTCCAAGGGTTGCAGACTGACAACTTCTCCTAGCATCCTCACACAGTGGGAAGAGACCTAGAGAGCTCTCTGGGGTGATCCCATTCATGAGGGCTCCACCCTCACGATCTAGTCACCTCTTACAGACCCACCACCTAACACCATCGCATTAGGAGTTAAGACAACATATGAATTTTGGGGGGACCCAAATATTCAGTCCATTGCATTAAGCGATCAAAATTTGCCTCACCAATAATGGGACAAACTGACATCATGTGCTTCTTATCTCGTGAATTGAGGACACATCACTTATGTGATACTCCTGCCCCAAATGTATAATGTAATCTAATCATGAGAAGACATCAGATGAACCCCAACTGAAGGACATTCTATAAAATATCTGATTTGTACTCTTCAAAAATGACAATGTCTTGATGACAAAGAAAGGCTGGAGACACTCCAGATTTAAGGAGACTTGACAAGTGATGATTGTGGATTGAATCCTGAACTGGGAAAAACATCTGCTATTAAGAACATTATTGGAGCAAGTGGCAAAATTTGAATATGAACGGTCGATTAGATGTCCGTAGTGGTGTGCCCAGTTATATCAGAGCTGATTGTTAAATATTCAGGATTTTTGAAAACTTGATGTTAAACTGTTGGCAACCTGAAATCAGCCATGAGGAGCCATTTACCATGGAAACTGGCAAATATTATGAATCAGCTTCCTCCTCCTCCGGGGTACCAGCAATGCCAGTCGACAGTTGTATTGTAACAATGTTTATTTCCTGATTTTGATCATCATACTGTGGAGGGCAACGTTCTTGTTCTTGGGGAATACACAGTGAAGTATTTAACAGTAAAGGGACTCAGTGTCTGCAACTGACTCTCAAATAGTTCAGGAGAGATCAATAGATCGATCGATAGATGATAGATAATGATAAACCTAATATGATAAAATAGTGACCATTGGTAAATCAGGGGAAACAGTTCTTTGTACTATTCTTGCCACTTTCTGTAAGTTTTAAATTTTTTCAAAGTAAAAAGTCAAGCAAAAAAGCCTTGTAACACTTAATGTTCATAGGTTATTAAGTCCGGGAAATAGGACTGACTTGCTCAAAGTCACACGGAATGTAGATCTTTGATCCAAAGCTCTCGTGACGCCTTGAAGTGGCTTTTTCTTAAAAATTTAAAAATTTCTTTAAAATTTCTTATGATAAAATTAATGTGTGAATACTTTTTTTAAAAGATTTTATTTTTCCTTTTTCTCCCAAAGCCCCCCAGACACAGTTGTGCAATTTTAGTTCTTCTAGTTGTGGCATGTGGGATGCCACCTCAGCATGGCTTGATGAGCCGTGCCATGTCGGTGCCCAGGATCCAAACTGATGAAACCCCGGGCCACCGAAGCAGAGTGAGAGAACATAACCACTCTGTCACGGGGCGGGCCCCTTGTGAATACTTTTTATATTTTAAAAATAATCGGTTACACGTAAATTTTTCTGTTAAAAACTAAGTTGTCATTTTGTTTCCTTTTGGAATTAAAGTTGCCAAGTTTCATTGGGTTCTGAATTCAGAGGTGCTAAGAAGAGCTGGCAGTCACTTGACCGGGTGGGAAAGAGAGGACTTATATTAGGAGGCAAAGGGAATTTAACCTGGACCAAAAAATTTACTCAAAGGCCACAAAGTTGATAGATAACTTGTACTCACATCATGCTAATAATTAGGGTACTGTTCTACAGTGGGGTTTCTCGACATTGGTTTGACTGATATTTGGGGCCTGATAATCCTTTGTTGTGAGCGGCTCTGGGCATTGCAGCATCCCCAGCCTCTATCCATTGGATGCCAGTAGCAGGGACCCCTCCTCCCCAGTAACTAAAATGTCTCAGACATTGCCCGATGACCCCTGGGGGAGCAAAATGGCCCCAACTGAGAACCACTGTTGCAGTCAGTGCTATAGAAAAGTCAGAGAAAAAGAGGAAGCTGGTGTACATACATAGACATACATAAGTGAAAGACGTTTTAAGAGGCTCAGGGTCTCTGTTGGTGGACATACCCCAATCTTTGTGTGCTGTGTGTATTTTAATCTTCCCGTGTATTTTTTTGATTCACCAATTAAATCGGCCTAATTTTCTATTTCACCCATGTTTTAGAGAATGAATTCACATCCATTTTGGAATTAAAATAGTGCTGGCATCTAATGGTTTTAATTAATTTGTCTTAGCCCTGGTATATTGGTCAAATTCTGAGCTTCGATGTTGAAGATATTTAATTAATGCATTAAAAGAGTACGTCAAAATAGTAACAGCAATTCAGAGTAATTTTTAAAGTCCCCATTCTTCAAGTTTGAGTAGTACACAATTTCTGGACACACTGAGGATATGCATTTCCAAAGTTTGAATGCGCCATAGTCTGGTATGATAGCTATGGTGTTTGTACCAATGGATTATGCACAGACACGCACTTAGCAAGAAGAGAATTAAATTCATAAAGAGAGCTAGGCATTGCAAAGCCAACTAAATAAATAAAACCTCAGAGAAGCAGCAGAGTAGAAGAAAACCACTTTCATATTGTTCTCAGCATTGAGGCGTGTCTAATTTAAAGGTGTCCGTTAAACGGAGAGCCCACTAACTGATGGTAATAGCTGTCCACTTCCATGTCACATCTTTGAGCAGTTAACGAAAAATAATGAGAAAGGGGATCCCTGCTGTTGTCCTGGTGCACACT
Source organism: Equus asinus (assembly GCF_041296235.1). NCBI lineage: Eukaryota > Metazoa > Chordata > Mammalia > Perissodactyla > Equidae > Equus > Equus asinus. The sequence continues at coordinate 24,685,960 of NC_091790.1, read as the reverse complement.
GTCCCCTGGTGGCACTGAACGTGTCTTGGCAAGATAGACTCACCGTTCCTATCTCTTAAATTCCATATCTCCCTCATTCAATCATTTTCTTCTATTTTATTTAATTCGACTTGATTTGATGAAGTTACATTCTATAAATATTGAGAGAAGCAAAATATGGAAAGAAAATGGGCTGGGAACAAAATAGACTTGGATAGTTAATCTTGGCTGCTACCAAGCTGTGTGACTGCAGGTAAAATACCTAACTTTTCTGAGCATTAGCTATCTCATTAGAAAATGGAGTTAAAAAACAAAAAACAAAAAAAAACTAGCTCAGTGTGTCATGGGGAAAATGAAGTGAGGCTGTGTATACAAAATAACTAATAGCTAGTAAACAGCTAATGACTAAGAAAATAATCATAGCTAATATTCATATCGTGTTTTCTATGTTTCCAAACTTGAATACTATTTAGCAATCTTTCTAACTGTACATATTCACACTCCGCCACACACACACACACGAAGACTTTGACCCCATTTAGAAATGGGAAACTAAGAGATTAAGAAGCTTGCTAGAGTCAATACAACCAGTAAGTGGATTTGAACCCATGCAATGTGGCTCAGAAGCCAATACTTGCAACCACCACACAAATCCGGTTATGGATAAACCCTTGTTAAAATAAGGAACTAAGTAATTTCAATAAGGTATGATGAATATTCCAACAGAGGAAATTTCCCAGCATGTTACTGTCTTTTGCACAATCTATAAAATATTTATGAAGACTCATTGGTTATTAAGAACCTTACTCATTCTCCACCTCTATTTGAACTATCCTGACCCTTGCAAGCAAAGGATGGCTGACCTCAAGGGAGAAAGCATTCATGCTCCTGAGGGCAGACTGAAAGACTATCTGTGTGATTCAATGTACATTTTCAATTTTTTAATATTAAGGAATCAGGAACTTTCTATGCCAAGAATATACAGGTGGGAATTCACAGGCATTTCTTTATTCTAACTTCCTGAGTTTATTATCAGAATCTAGCTATTTAAAGAGTTTGTTTCTATAACACATTCATATTTCTCAAATCCATCCTCTTCTCTGAACCTTCACTTCTGCAGCATGAGTCTAGGCTCCCCGCCTTTTTTTTCCCTGAAGGCAAATTTTCATTATTTCTAGGTGCCAATCAGAAATATATTGAATACACATATGTTCACACAAGAACTTGTACACGTATTCATAGAAGCATTATTCGTTATAGCTCAAACTAGGAAATAAACCAGATGTCCATCCACTGATGAATAGATAAATAAAATATGGTACATACATACAACAGAATATTACTCGGCATTAATAGGAGGTGAAGGACGGATACAGGCTACAACATGGATCAACCTTGAAAACATTATGCCAAGTGAAAGAAGCCGGTCACAAAGGCCACGTGTTACAGATTTCATTTATAGATATTTACTGGAATACGCAAAATGGCAGAGACCTGAGTAGATTATCGGTTGCATAGGACTGAGGGGTAGGGTGGAGAGTGACTGCTAATGGGTGTGGGATTTGTTTTAGGAGGGGCAAAAATATTCTAAAATTAGAATGTGCTCATGTTGCACAACTCTGTAAATATACTAAAATCATTGAATTGTACACCTTCGGTGGATGAATGCATGGTATGTAAGTTATTTCTCAATAAAGCTGTGAAAAAGAGAGCAATACATCGAACGGCTTGGATAAGGAGATGAGTTAACAATGTAAAACTGTCAATTGTGCAGTTGTTTCTTCTTTATAACATTCTTAAATAATATATGGAGACTAAATTGGTTAATGAACCCCAAAATTAGTAACGTATTTAAGGGCATCTTTTCATTGTTTTATTTTAAATATAGTTTAACTTCAATCCATCAGTTTTGGTGAGATATGAAGATTAATAAATTAATAGCTCTCTACCTCCTTAGCTCATCAGTGATTCACTCCCCGTTTCTCCCTCCTATGAGTGTCTCTTTAATTTAATTTATTTGGGGGGTTCTTTGAATTTAATAGTGTTTTCCTTCCATTATTAAAATGAATTGTAAGCCACAGTATTAAAAATCCCACGTTGACAAGTGTATAAGGAGTGATATCTTCAGCCTTAAATTCCTCAAGGAAATGAATGTTTTTGGACTGAGCTTCTATTTTATTGATTTTATGATAGGAAAAAACACATGAATTTTAGGGCCAATTCCCTCACAGTGTAAAACTACTCGCTGGCAGTAAATAAGGAGTTACATTACCTCTTTTGAGGAATTAGTAATTGAAATTATACCCTAGTGACTTAGAAGGAGTTACCTTCTTAAGCTGCTAAAAGAAATGAAATGGAGGATTGTAGTTTAGCTGAAAGAGGAACTCTAGTTGCAGACTTAGGAACCACTAAATAAAAACCAAGGTGACGGGCCTGCCTGCCCACTTAGTTCCTTCCTTCCTCTCTTGGTTGGCCCTTCCCTCCCTCCATCCCTTCCCCAGCATCCCCGCCCCCTCCGTCCCTCATTCTTCCATTTTTCATTCCTTATGAACGTATTCACGGAGCCCCTGCCACATGCTGGACGCACATTCCTCTTACTGCGGCCAGAGTTTCACTTCTCATTACTTAGCATGTTTATGTTGATTATGTAACATTCAGCTCCTGCTGTTCATTCAGAGTATTTGGCAAAGTTCTCATCTTTCCCTAATTTATGTCAACTTGTTATACGACGTGGGCTGTATCATTTTATCCCTTCATTTTCGGAGTAATTATTTGATCTTAGATACACCTTTCTAAGTCCCAGCTGACTCATCTTAATAATGATAATAATAGCAATGATAATATACAATGTTCATGGTTATATGCAGATAAAATTGAATGGTTTAATGTATGGAGCTTAAATCGTGGCTCATTGTGGATGGTGAATGACACTTTTTATTGAAGACCCTCTGTATACATAATATCATACTGGGGAATAACAGTTTTACAAAAGAAATGTGTTACAGTCTCTGACCGACTTTTAGAAACTTATGTTCTTTATTATTTTTCAAATTTAGAATAATGTAATTTTGTTATTTCTTTTATTACACGGCATGTGGCAACAAGTTCAAAGAATTTTGAGCTATTCCATAGGGAAAGAAATTAGTGAGCTATTTCTCCTTGATATCCAGTGAATTCTTGATACATAAATAGCCTCCTCTTTTGAGTGGATTCCAGGCCTGGCTTAATCCTCCCTGGGCCACTGGACTAATTCTCTGGCCTCCAGTATCACTATATCCAACCCACCCACCCCCTCTTGCTTCTGGATGCTTTCTAAAATCCAAATGGGCCAATGCCACATTCCTTTCAAAAGTATGTTTAGCAGGTTATTTTGCACCTTCGTGATAAAAGTCAAACTCATTTTACTTTCTCGACAAAGGCTTCGGCGATCCAGTCGTTTCCCATCTCCATTACTTGCCGAACTTGCGAAGAGCACGCTGCCCTAGGCCTCTTGGCCCTGGTTCTGGTATGTGTGGCTCCTTCTGCCTAGAATGCCCCTTTCTTCCTCAATCATCGGGAAAGCTCCCATTATGATCGTGCTTGTGTCTCTCGTTAAGTGTCATCTCCATCAGGCAGCCATCCCTTGTCCCTTCCAGGCCCACAAGCTGCTCCTTCCTCTGCGCTCCCAGAGGCCTCACCTGAGTCTTCACATGCTGTCGTAAGAGTATGTCCTTTGTCTGGATCCCTGAGACTGCCAGCTCCTCAGCTGTGGGAACTGGGTCTTGTCTGTCTCCTCACCACCTAACCCATCTGAGGTTCCATCTAGAGCGCTGAATCCATAAACGGTCTCAAACTGTCTTCTGACATCCAAACCTGGATACTCGGCAGACCCCTCAAACTCTTCCTTCCCCCAAAATGCATCATCGTCTGCGTGGACCCAGCTCCTCCTGGTGCTGCTCCTGTCATTGATACAGTTTTCTCCCCTACCCACAATATTGTCTCCTCTGTCTAAAGGCCACATATTCCATGGTCTGCTCCCATTGTTTTTGGACCCACTGGTTCCCGTTTTCTCTCATGCATCCTAGTTCTAACACATCGGGTCCCCTGTTCACCCACGTGGGCCCCGCTTCCCCTCCCTTCCCTCTTATATTGTCCTTGACGTTTGGAATGACCTTCCTTCTCTCACCTTGTTCTGATTTGTTCTCCTCCTTAAGGCCGTTCTCGAAATTAAGCTTCTTAATGAATCCTTGCTTTCCTGATCTCAGGAAAGAGGTGTCATTTCCAACAAAGTATCTTATTTTACATTACGAAACTCCGAAGTAGGTTACTACTTCACAGTTGAGGGGACTGAGGCTTAGAAAGGCTTATTAAATGGTATAAATCCTCAGATTCAGGAAGCCTGATGGATGCCATGCTGTGCTGGTAAATGTTTAACAACTGGCTCTCTGTGAAAAGAAAAAAAAGCCCCAATTCATAGTATTTGCCAGTCTCCGTGGTGTTTCCTACCATAGTGGATTTCAAGCTACCAATGTGACATCAGGGGAGCTTCAGGCTCAACAAATAGCTTGTACACCATGCCCTAGGTTGATACTTGGCTGTCATATTCTTCCTTCTGCAATTTGATATTTTTAAAAAAACCAAAACTGACTGCAGTCTTTAAAATTACCATTGCCCCATATCCCCAAATGCTAGAGAGATTGTGCCAGTCAGTGTGCCCTTTCCAGGGGTGTCCCCTCTCATTTAGTCATAACAGCAAAGCTGCTGCAACATTCCAGGGGGTACCACCACCCCACTGACCACCAACAGTGGGTCCTTCTTGCCACCTGGCTGGTGAGTGACCCAATTCCAGAACCCTATTCTGAGACTTGCTTCACAGGGCCAAATCTGGGGTAACTGGCTTGGTTTGAGTGCCATGGAGGCAGAGCCTGAGGTAAGGATTTGAGTGCCAACAGTTGATTTGGGACGGGATCCCAGGAAACCCCAGTGGGGGAGTGGGGAAATGGGACAAGGCAGGGACACGAACTAATAAGAGCTGTGCTATGGAGCAGGTTTCTGTGTAACTGGAGCTCAAAGCTGAACCACTGGAGCCATAGTAGAAAGCGCCTTACAGGTACCTCCCTCCTCTCTGGGGTGAGGGAGTTTGGGTCCTGATCCACTCACTGCCAGCATTTGCAGGTATGAATTCCCTGGCACTTCAGGTCTTCCCCAAACACAGGCAGAGCGGGTTCTGATGACCAGAAAAAGAAGATTATCTCAGGTGGGGGCAGTTGGAGGCTGGCTCAGGGCGCAGAAAAATATTCAGTTCAAGGGCATGTTTGCTCTGCCTAACGGCACTATTATACCCCAACAGTGTGGATGCTGTGGGTTGTTTTTCAACTGACCCATGGACAAAGCTTGAAGATGCACTTATAAATAAGAGAAGAAAGTAAACTCTTGGTAGTATAAAAATGAAACTCAAATTAACAACATTAGGAGCGGTAGGGGTGGAAAGGTGAGAGAGAGTATAAATATAGGAATTTCCTCATCTCCCACAGCACGGAGCCAATAGGCAAGGCGTGAAATTTATAAATAATGATTGAGGTAAACAATTTAAAGTCATGAAATCTTCCACCAGTCGAACTAAAAGGAACGTAATTTTTAAACTTAGGAGTTGGAAGAGAAGATAGATTTTTATCCTCTGGAAAGATGCTATTTGCAGCTGATAAGTCGAGACGTATAAGTATGTTACTTAGAGTTATAATGAAAAGGACAAGAAGAACTAAAACAAACAACTGTCACTGGGTCTAGGGAATGGTACCAGGTGATGGATAGGTGAGTAGGAAGGATCAGAGACTTCTACTTTTCCTTTAATATTTCCCCTTTTGTTTGGGTTTTTAACCAATGGTATGAATTACTTCCATAACAAACAAAACAAATGCAAACAAACCACAGTCTAATTACAAAAAAAAAGTTGGGAATACCCCTAAATAGAATACTATGCAGGAGTTAAAAAGAATGAGGCAGGATCTATATGTTCATACATCAAAAGATGATCAAGATTTATTAAGTGAAATTAGTAATCTAAAAGACCTTAAGCATAGGATCCAAACTATGGAAGGGGAAAAAGCTCATGTGTGTAGTAACCTATCTATGTACAAAGTTGTCTGGAAAGATACATACTGTACCAATTTTAACAGACGCTGCCAGTGGGGAGAAGAGTCCTGCTCGGCAGGAATCTCCACTTCTACTTTCTTACTTGACATACACCATTTGTGTCTCAGAGATGATCTGCAGCCCATCTGCTTTAGGACAACCAGAGCTCCTTGTGAAAATGATTCCTAAGACCTACTGCAGACCCACTGAGTGAGAACCCCTGGGGTGGAGTTCTAGAATCTGCACTTTTTTCTTGCACGCTTCCTGGTACGTAGCTTTGAATTTCCTTACCTTTCCCAACACGTTCTTGCAAAACTATGCAAACACACGGGGTATAAAGAACAGCCCAACAGTATATTGAACGTCCATACACCCTCCACTGTAGCCGACAGTGTAGACGCGCGCTCTCCCGGTGAGCGCGCGCACATACACATACCCGTATACGTGTACACGTTCTCTCTGCGCGTGCACACACACGCATGCATGTACGTGCCGGCCTGGTGAGAGGGTGCACACAGCGCAATGCGCACAAACGCATGCATGCACACACATTTCGGCCGCACTTTGGAGAGAGCAGGCGGCAGACATCAGGACTCTATCCGCCCCGCCCCCATCCTTCCTCTCCCCCGGCTTCCAGCACGCTCGTTTACACAGAACAGCCCGCAGGCGCACACCGGAAACATTTTAGACACCTCTGCTGCCCCAGTCTCCCCGCCCTCCCCTCCCCTCCCCTCCCCTCCCCTCCCACGCAGCTTCCAACGCAGTCCCTCAGCCTCCCGCCTCCGAATACCCTGAGGCCCCGCCTCGCGCTCGGAGGCCCCGCCCCCCGCCCTTCCGCGTCGCCCCCGAGCCCCGCCCATCACGCCTGGCGCCTAGGCCCCGCCCTCGCCCGCGGCCCCGCCCCCGGGCGTGAGGGCGGGCGGTGCGCGGGCGCCGGGGGCGTGGCCTCGGCCTCGTAGCCGCGCGCCGTGCGGAGTGTGCGGCGGCCGTTGGCCGTTGGCCGTTGGCGCGGCTTGGGCGGTTGTCTTGGAGAAGCAAGATGGCGGCGACGGCGGCCGCGGTGGTCGCGGAGGAGGACACGGAGCTGCGGGACCTGCTGGTGCAGACGCTGGAGAACAGTGGGGTGCTGAACCGTATCAAGGTGGAGCGGCGGCCGCGCCGGGCCTGACGAGGGGAGGCCGGCCGCGCGCGCCCGGGGCCTGCGTGCACGGCGGGCGTCACAAAGGGGCGCGGGGAGCGCCAGCCGGCCTCCCGGGCGGGGACGGAGGGCGGCCCACCTCGGGCCGACCGTGCGGGGGTCGAGGGTCACTTTCGGAGAGCCCCGCCGCGCGGCTGCGGGCGGGAGAGGCGCCCCGGCCCGGAGCCCTCGTCCGAGGAGGCCCGACCCCTGCCCTCTGCCCCGTGACCCCGCTCCTTGTCCGGGGTTCCAGCCACCCGCCGCCCCCCGACCCCTCTCCATGTCCGGTGGTCCAGTCGCCCGCTGCCCCCCTGACCCCGCCATTCGTCCGGGGATCCAGTCGCCAGCTGCCCCCGCTGCCCCTGCCATTCGTCCGGGCGTCCAGCCGCCCGCTGCCCCCCTGACCCCGCCATTCGTCCGGGGATCCAGTCGCCCGCTGCCCCCCGACTCCTCTACATGTCGAGGGTCCAGTCGCCCGCTGCTCTCCTGATCCCCGCCATTCGTCCGGGGATCCAGTCGCGCGCTGCCCCCCCGACCCTTCTCCACGTCCAGGGGTCCAGCCGCCCGCTGCCCCCCGACCCCGCCGTTCGTCCAGGTGTCTAGTCTCCCGCTGCTCCCTGACGCCGCCGTTCGTCCGGTGGTCCAGTCTCCCGCTGCCCCCTGACCCCTCTCCAGGTTCTGGGGTTTGGTCTCCTGCTGCCCCCCGGGTCCCTGCGCGGCTGCACCTGCTGGGCAGCGAGCACCTCCAGCTCGCGTTAAGCAGGCGGGTTGCCCGCGCTGGGGGCCTGTCTCTGGGAGTGGACCTCTCCGACGCTGTCCTGACTCTAGGCGGGATTCAGGTGGGGAAGCAGGGCTGAGAGTGCTGATGCTGAGAGAAGGTGCGAGGGGGCAGTCGTGGGCTTGGCCCGCGGAGCGTTAGCTCTTCAGAAGGCTCAGGATGCTCTTCCCACTTCCCTGCAGTGTCGTGGGGCTAGTTTTCCTTTCACCTGGCTTTTAGATGATGTGGATCGAGCCTGTCTTGGCTCGTATTGACTTCTTGTCATGAAAGTTGTCTTGAGATAATTTTTGTTCCTTTACCCTTTTTTTCCTTTTTTTAAGGCTGAACTCCGGGCAGCTGTGTTTTTAGCACTAGAGGAACAAGAAAAAGTAGAGGTATGAAATCCACAAATTTTAATATGATCGTATTCCTTGATGTTTAATTTCAAATTACTTAAAAACCATTCTCAAATGCTATTTATAGTAGTGTATAGCCAGGGATAACTTTGAACTATTATGGATTACATTTTTTTCTATTGGGAGAGAGTCAGAATTATTCTCTTCTTGTGTATATTTTAGAATTTTGCAGTAATTTAAAGAAAGTTAAGGTACCACAGGAGCTCTGAGGCCAGTACTAACTCTTAAGTGTCATAGATCCCTCTCCATAGGGGAAATCTGAGACACAAGGTCATAGGAGTTACATGAAGAAATGATTCTGTTGTCACTGAGTTTACTGTCTTGCAGGATCCCTCAGAACCTTCAGTACGCGAATGTGCATTGGGGAATATAGTATGTGGCTTTTCCCAAAGTTATTTCCACCCAGTTGTCTTAAAATCGTGTAGCCTTTCTTATTGTCACAGGTGCAGCCACTTCTCTGTACCAGTGTATGTCGTTTTTTCTCTCTACCCCAAGTCCCACCACCATCCTGAGTAAGCATCTTGGGCCTTGTGGTCAGCAAGAATCACTCCACAGTCCAGATCTTGAACTTGGTCTGTGACGAGTCGGTCCCCTCCCCAGCTCGCTTCTGTAGACCTGGATGCCCGCTCCTCTGTAACTCCATGGAGCTCTTCAGTTCTCAGCTCTTCTGTTTGTCCAGGCATCAGTCTTCTCTTGGCTGTCTTTTGTTCTTGACTGCCCTGGACCCTATGGTCTGTATCTCAGAAACCCTAGCTACCTTGCCTTCCGGCCATACTTGGTCTGGGAAGAAGTCCTGATGCTCATTTAATTCAGCAAAGTAACTCCCTTCCCGGTGCGCACTGGAGCAATGTCTCCCAGCGCCGTGCTGGCTGATGTCCCTAATGGGTGGATGGCGACCTCAGCGAGGTCCTGAGCAGGCCCTGCGCTCCACTCTGTACCAGCACCTCCCGGCAGCTCCACCGTAGCCTCCACACACTGTTTCCTTCACTCCCCACAGGCGGCCTTGTCTCTTCCGTCACAGGGGACATGGGAGCATCAGGGCCTAACTGGTGCCCTCCTCCGCAGTCTGTCGCTCGCCTCAGGAGAAGCTGCCCCGCGTCTGTGTTTCACTGTTCCTCCTTCCTTCCTGCTTCGCTAGGGAAGGCTCTGTGTCGTTCGAAAAGGATCGCTTCCACTGGGTTTGCCTTCTAGGTGCTGTCACCTTCTCTGCAATTTGCTGGATCTTTGGCCTCCCCCCTTCTGTTGGTTCTTCTCTTGAGCCTGGAGTCAAGGAAAAAGCTGTTCCCTTGACTCATGTTCTGCTTTTAATACCTCTCTTTTTTTTCCCCTCATGACCTAGTTTTGAAAGAATGTGTGTGTCTTATACCATTTCTTATGTTCTAGGCACCCTTTACTCCATTAACATCTTAAATCCATCGCTACTGCACTGAAGTAATTGCTCTTGCTGCGGTCAAGAAGAATCTCCTAATTGAGTGTATTTTACTTCTTATTTATCTTAGTTGCTCTTGGTGGCATTTGATATTCTTAATTCCTCCTTCCTTCTTGAAAATCTCCCTTGACTTTTGGAACCTTTTTCTGTTGTTTTTCTTTTTCCTTTTGATCAGTTCTTGGTTTCTTTAGCATGGTCTTTTTCCTGGACTCCTCCCTTAAATCGTTGGTGTATTTTCCCATAGTTCTCATTCTCTGTTCTCTCCCAGGATGGCCTCAACCACACCAGTAATTTCAGCCCTCTATCTCTGGTCCGTATCTCCCTCCGGAGCTTCAGACCTGTATGGCACACTGCTTCCTAGTCCGTTCTTCCTTATAGGGACCATACTTTATCCAGACAGGAAATCGGAGAGCCCCTGGACCTCGCCCTTCTCTCCACCTGTTCAGTCGGTCACATGGTTCTGTGTCTGTCACTTCTGTACTTGAAATGTCTCAGGAGTTTCTCTGCTGCCCCCTTTGCCTACACTTAGTTATTTCTTTTCCAGGTTACTTTACCCCTTTCTTCTCTCCATTGTTCCCTTCGCTGGTGTCCCTCACCAGCTTCCTAAAGTCCTTTCTCCGCATTGCTCCTAGATTGGCTATTTACAGTACACATCTGATCTTGTCCCTCCATTTTCTTTAAATATTTCAGGTTACTCAGTGCCATTTTACATCCGCATCAGCAGTGTGTGAGACTACCACTATACCTGTAATTCATGTGGTCTGCTTAAAGAAGCCCTGATGTGCTAGAAGTATTTTTCTGTATTTTTTCAAATAAACGTGTAATGACAAAAATAAGTAAGATGGCCTATGCACTACATAAAATCATCTCACATACTCCTGGTGGACTAGGACTTGCAAGTGTGAATTCAGAGTCTTGTTCATAGGAAGTATGGTGTAAGTATAGTGGTATAAAGTGACAAAGGATCAGACGTCATGTTTTTGAAATGAAGTTTTTATAAGTAAATTTAATGTCATTTCACGTGAGTATTTGAAGATCTAGCTTCTAAAGTAGTTTAATAAGCAATTTATAAAACATTCAAAAAATTTAAAATAAATACAAGTCTTCATACATGGTTTTGTTTTACTAACTTTGGGGTATTTTTAAATGGCACGAAACAGTTCTTGTAGTAATCAATAGTTGTGAAATGGATTTAACCATAATTCTATGAGTTACAATATTCTACTTACATCTTTGCCCGAAAATTAAACTTTAATTTACATTTTGTAGTGGTTTTTAGGAATATATATGACACTTAAACAAATTTCATTTTTTAACAGAACAAAACTCCTTTAGTCAACGAGAGCCTGAAAAAGTTTTTAAATACGAAAGATGGTAAGATGTTCAGTTGTTCTTGTTGTCTGTCTCTGAATTTTCAAATCTTGACTCCATTTGGGAGAAATCAGGAATTTCAGATTATTTTTTGAAGTCTGATTCTTATACATCTTTGTTTTAAGAATGTATTTTATTGTACAACTGTTGCTGTTAAATATTATTGGTCATGGGAAATTGTTGGTTAAAGCCAGTTTTACTATAAAAAGCAGAACACTAATCTGTCTATGAAATATCACATTGTCTTACTAATAGTTCCAGACTAGTGAGCCTAATGAAAAAATGGGGAGACGGAGATTTTCATTACTTAATTGTATTATTCAAAGAGAAGAAATTTGTAATTAAACAACTGTAGAAACCTCTTTTCTCCCTTGAATTTGGTTTGTTTTATTTCACAGTGTTTGTGCAGAGGCTCCAGGGTTCTTAATGATTTGCTCACCGCTTCTCTTTCACTCTTTGCAGGCCGGCTGGTGGCCAGTCTTGTGGCCGAGTTCCTTCAGTTCTTTCATCTTGACTTTACCTTAGCTGTTTTTCAGCCAGAAACTAGCACAGTAAGAATAATGATTTTTGCATCTACCTTTGAAACCATCTTTGATACAAATGAGTTCATTGTAAGCTGAAAGTTAACAAAATTTGACAGCCTATAGTGTCTTGTGAGAAGATTATTTTTTGCAGTTGATTATCTGTTTTTCTTAAAAGCCATCTGAGCTGGCAGATAGCTGGCCCCACTGTCCTGGCTTCTTATGACTTGAAAGGAGCATTACTGTAGAGTTAATTCGTTATGATGTTAGACTGCATCTGTTCATCGAGACTTTGGAGCAGAGACTTAGTAAAGAAATATTTAATTTTTAAAAATGGATACTTCATTCATTAGAAAAACAGTCTCAGAATTTAGAGATGTCTTTAAGTTCTGAAAATTTTTTCCTTTAATCTCTGAAAATAATTTTGCTGTATTTTTGTGCACTTGTGTTTTACTTCTTCCATCTTACTTCTTCCCTAGTTTCAAGGTCTCGAAGGTCGAGAGAATTTAGCACGAGATTTGGGTATTATTGAAGCAGAAGGTACTGTGGGTGGACCCTTATTATTAGAAGTGATCAGACGCTGCCAGCAGAAAGAAAAAGGACCCGCCAATGGGGAAGTGAGTACCACTCTATTCGTTACCTTTTTCTGTTTTAATTGGCGGCCTGGTGTAGCCATGCAGGCATCACTGCATGCACAGTGAATCAAGGCTTAAATAAGAAGACGCTATTCCTTAAAAACGAAAGGAGACACACTCAGGTTGTCTGCACGCACTTTGTAAAGAAGACTGGGCATGTGGTAGCTCTCAGGCTGCTGCTGTGCCTGCTTTGGGGGTTGTCATCTGAGGGTTGATTTCAGGAGCCTGGCTGTGCGCAACCAGTCCCAGCTCCTCTTCTGACTCGCCGCGGGCCCTGGACACACTACCCCTCTGGCTCCTCCTCTGTAGCATGGGGCTCGGAGCCCACCTCCCGGGCCGTGTGAGTGAAGCTCGCACGCAGGAGCTGGTGGGTGTGAGATGCTGGAAGCACTCGCCTCACTGGTAGTCATTATAAAAGGGCTGAAAGACAGGCGAGTTCATAATTTTTGAACTTAAAGACTTTTTTAAACTAGGTTTAAAACTGTTTAAGCTGTTGATTTTGCTTAGTTTCTAAACATTTTCAAACTTCAGTTTTTTTTGATTGGCCGTTACCTTTCTTATTTTTTTTCTTTTTAGAAATCCTGCTAATGAGATTAATGGTGTGATTTCTATTTACAAACATTAGCTTTACATAAAGATACTGTTTCGCAGACGTAAACAACATCATAATGGTTCTAGATAGCTGGTTAAATGTATGCTTTTAGTCTGTTCATAGGTAAAAATATGGAAGGTTATGGGCTGCCATTTGTCCATTTGGAGGGTCTCAGAGTGTGGTTTCTGTTAGATCTTTGAAAATCAGCAACGCTTGACTGAGTACCTATTGCATGTAAGACATAATAAACAGATTTTATTAATTGAAAGATAAAAATATAAGCAAGTTACTTGTCCTAGAAGAGTTGAGAGCTATTCAAGAGAAGATATGCTCACATAAGGAAAGGGACGTTTAAGTGATAGTTTACAATTTCACAGGAAGTGTCGTACGATACATGATCAGTTCCAAACGCTTCATGGGGAGTGCTTCTTAGTTCAGTGGAGCGGTGGCTGTCTCCTGTTGAAGTTTTGTTGAATTCACCCTTGTGTGAGGGCAGGAGGTCGTCCAGGAGAGGACTGGGAAGGGTGTTGCAAGAGTGCTGTGGCTGCCGGGCACGGGCCGGGAAGCGGGGAACCTGATCCCGGAGGAGAGCGCACGCCTGCCCCTCAGCTCATGCGTTTTAACTTCGTCCATTCGTCATTCGTAATTATTTCATAAGTTTTTGGTGTGTGCTAATTATATGAGGAGCATCGTGCTAGCTACTAGCGCATACAGAACAAACAAATGTAAAGAGCCCAGTCTTGGTTCCTGCTGTCTCCTGGGCCACAGTCTGTAGTTGGTGGTGACATCCCTTGGCTTCTGTGGCCCTGACCTCTGTCTCTGTACCTGCCCTTTCATTTCCCTTCCTGGCTGCTCTTCGGTTCACCTCACGCAGGGGTGGTTGCCCACATTTTTCTTTCTGGTTTACTCTCCCTTCTGTAGCGTGTGGCCTCTGGAACCAGACAGCCGAGTTTCACGTCCCAGCTCTGCCACATGCTCTGAGTGGCCCTCTTGAGTCCTGAAGTTTCCTCCTGTGCAGTGGGGATGAGAAAAGTGCCGCCCTGGTGGGCTGGTAGGGGGACCACAGGGCTCAGTGTGTGGAAAGCTCTGGGGACAGCACTCGGCAGTGGCGGTCATATAGAGGGCCATTATTATTCTTACTGCTTCTTGCCTTCTTTTCATTACTGTATGATGGCCCCCTAAGTCCAGCCCCTTCCTTTCCCCCAGCTGGAGACCAGAGTTTCCAGCCCTTCACAAAACATTCCACCTGGTTAACCCATTAGTGCGTTTGGATCCTGTGTCAAAAACTGACTTTATTCTCTTCTAACAAAGTGAAAGTCACACAAGGCCAAAAAAAGTCCTCCCTCCCCACTAAAAACCATGTAGTTTTAGTTGTTCCGCACTTCTCAGTTTGTACCGATTATGTTCCTGTGACTCCTTGGTTTCAGCCCGAGGAGCTCCCTCTCCTTTCGTGCCCTGGGTTCAGTCGGTCTGCCAGTAGACTTGCTTTCCCTCCCGTCCCGGGCAGCTCTGGCGACAGGTCAGGGGTGAAAGGTGGATTCCTGGAAAGCTGTCTGTGCTCTGCTGAACAGGATGTCTGCCTCAAACTGAGAGACTCAGTAAGAGCTTTCCTGTCTAGTTGGTTTGACTTGAAAACCAAAGCTCAGGAAACGTATTCTTCAGCACACCTTTCTGCTGTCTGGGTCCAGAGCCTCCCCAGTCAGTGCACCTTGTTTCATGGCTGCGATTCTGTCAGACAGACTCAGAATAGGATTTCTGGAGCTTCAAAAGGTAATTGTTTGACACTCTCAGAATGCAAAACAGTTAATTTGGACATTTCATCTCCACTTTTGCTAGCTTTCCCCCCTAATGTCTGGGTATCTCACTTTAATGGTTCGTGTGTGTATGTGTACACATATAAATAAATCAACAAATTAATATTTAAAGTATGGAGCTCACAGCTATCCATTTTTGCCCTTCCATCATCTACGAGTGTTTATCACTTTGAGAGAAAATGTGATTTATAATGAAATAAGAAATTATAGCTTTTATTGACCTTTTTTTGACTTGCTGTTGGAGAAGAAAACTAGCTGTGGATTAGTCCGTTGAGCTCAGTTAGTGATGCTTTTACCAAAAGTGCATTTTAAAACTCCCTTCAGAATCAGGTTCCTGTGCCCCACGACCTTTAACATGACTTTGGTTAGTTTTGGAGGATGCCCTCCAGCCGTAGATAATTAAAGCGCTTTGTTCTCGAAGCTCCTCCGTGAGCCGTTTTCATTCCCATTAGCAGCTTACAGTCTGGTCCCTGTCCCAGTTCAGCAGCATCTTTCCTCCTAGGTCTTCTCATCTTTTCAGTCTTTACTATTCACTGTTGCTGAGTTAATTTTAAAATTCAGCTCTTGATCTATTCCTTTCCTCTTTAAAAATTGCCGTGCCTATATAATGGCAACTAAATAATCTCCAGATTCCTCAACTTTAAGGTCCTGTGTGATGTGACGCCAACCTGTCTTTCTAGCCTTGTGCCTTGTTTTGAGATGTGGAAACTTGTACCTAAGCCAAACTGAGCTTATCCTTAAAGTGGCTTGCTCTCTTGCCTTCTCCTGTGTCTCCGCCCCAATGCTACGTCGTGCCCTGCCCAGCTGTGGGGTTCCTCATTCCCATCCCCTCCTCAGCCCTGACTTTTAGGAGTGTTTCCCCACACTCTTGCTCCCTGCCTGCTGGCAGCTCTTGGAACTGAGCACCTCTTCTGCACGACTGTCATGGTCGTCTCTGTCCCTGCGTCATGCGTTCACTGGGAGCGGGGCTTTGTTCTGTCCTGTAGCCCCTGCAGGGGTTCTTCACAGATTGGTGCTTGTGGTCACTGGGAGGCTTTTGAAGACTTTGTGCAGGAGTGCCCATTTTGAAGACAGATCTGAGAAGGTGTTAGATTAGTGAAATTGAAAGAAGTTAGAAGACGAGAAGAAGCGAGATCCCTTAGAAGGAGATGTGGCCAAGAGTGGCAGCAGTGGGGACAGACAGCTGGGCAGGGAGGGCCCTTTCCAGGCAGGACGGACAAGACGCGGTAGATTCACATTCAGGCAGGGGGACAGGGCTTAGAGCCCAATATGGGAAAAAGGAAGGCGTTCAAAGGCGAGATTGAGCTTTTTAGCCCAGAGAAGATGTTGCCTTTACCAGAAATTATGGGACTTAGGGAGAGCCGAAGGGGTGGAGAGCAGCATGTTTTCTTATTTAAAAAGTTGTAGTTGTTGAAAGGATTTTTGTAACAGAAAGCCAATTTTTAATATGCACAGTGTATAGAGCTTGTGATGATAGAGTGGATCAATTTTAGGAGGTGATTTCCATTCAAGAAACGTTAAAAAAAGAAATTCCTTCTTTGCGTTTCGCATAGTGCTGAGAACCTAACAGGTCCTTCTCTGAAGTTTGTGGTTCTGTGGTGACGGTGCAGGAGGCAGCTGGACAGGAGTAAGTGCTGTAAGAAATGACAAAACCATGGGAGCATAAAGGAGGAGGATGCGTCCTGCCGTGTGAGAGGGGACGTGTTATATGACAGCGTTGCTATTGGAAATTTTTCTTGAGACAAAATGAAGTCAGGGCGCAAATCCAGGGAGGGGAGAAAGAGTGACCATGTGGCTCCCACACAGTGTTCCTGTGGGGTCGGGATGGGACTGTGGAGGGGAACGCCTGTCCCTGGGAAAGGAACATTGGAGGCCATTAATGCGGAGGCGGCAGCCTGTTCAAGGTGATTGAGTGAAATACTTTGCAGGTAATTAGAATCTAAGTGTGTTTTGCTTCGTTTTTTTGGTAAAATAAGGGGAAAATCTAAAAAGAGTATTTACGTTAATAGGAAGAAGTAAAAATACCAACGTTGTGTAGTGACTTTAAATGCTAAAATTCGGTTGAAGTATAATTAGTTTATTCATGTTTTGTTTTTAAATATGTTTTAATTTTAAACTGTGAAATATTTTAGGGTGCGCTCGAGCTGTCTGACACACATTCTCCGCCAAAGTCCCCGGAAGGAAAAGCAAGTGCGCACACCGTTCCCAGTAAGGTGAGTGGGCGCGGGGCACCCTGACGGGGGCTCCACGGCTCTGCGTGTCTCTCTAGTTTTCTTACAAGTCCTCTTGTGGTTTGGTAACACAAGTGCTGTTTAGTTTCTGGAAAGTGCTTTTTTCCCTTTGATGAATTTTGTATTTTTTAAAAATTAATCTTTGACTTCGTTGCTGTTTTGAATTTTGTATTGTAGAAAGGAATATGCTCTTAAGAAAATTCTAGGATGTTTGGATTCATTTGGTACTTTAAACATTTTTTTCTTCAATTAACAAGGAGGTTTACTTATTTTTTTTTGATAAATTCCTAGTTTGAGAGTATTAGGTTCCAGAATATGAAATTATTGTGTTCAATATTGTTGGCCAGATTTGGAATTGTAAATCATTTTGGTTTTTTATATTAATGAGCTATTT
This sequence comes from Equus asinus, assembly GCF_041296235.1. Lineage (NCBI taxonomy): Eukaryota > Metazoa > Chordata > Mammalia > Perissodactyla > Equidae > Equus > Equus asinus. The sequence continues at coordinate 24,668,533 of NC_091790.1, read as the reverse complement.
TTTGAGGATTTATAAGAAAATCTATGTGCTCTGGCTACGTGTGTGTGTGTGTGAGAGAGAGAGAGAGTTGTTAAAGTTAAGGCCTTCTGATTTTGGGGATTTGGCATAATGGAGAAAAAACTTGCGTGGCACACTCCAAGTTCAAGTCAAGGATATGTACTAACAGGAGTGGATGGAGGGGCGATGTCAGGAGTGTGCTGTCTCCTGCAGCTGGCCAGGGTCCAACCTGCTTGAGAGCCCCAGCTGGCTCCCCAGAGCGTGGTTTGGGCAGATTGTGCTGTGTGACTTCCTCAAATGGCCATTCCGCAGAAGTAGACCAATGCCCTGGAGTACCTTCCAGAAGTGGTTCCTGGTGCTGCGTTGATTCGTAGATACAAGCTGTATCTTTTTAAATTTGGTCAACTTCTGGAAGGTGGAAATTAGGCTGCTAGAGTTCTTTTTTTCAGATGCCCAGGCACAGACACCGATGAATGCTTCCTATTGTTATTTGTCGCTGGTTCTTTGATGTTGTTGCTCCATTTTATTTTTTAAATTTAGAAATCAAAGGAAATCTATGCTTTATTTCTAACCAAGGAAAGAGACTGTCATGTGGTTTGTAGTTGTTCGTTTTCCCTGAGATCTAATTAGCCCTTTTCTGTAGGGAAGGTTTGTCCTCAGTGTTCATGGGAGGCTGTAACGACGATAACGGAGAGAAGAGATTGGGAGTAAACTTAAAACATCTCTTTAAAGTAACTGCCAGTTAAAAGAGCCTTTGTAAAAAAGCTTTGCTTTCTATGAAAATGTCTGGCTTTAGAGGGATTAAAATTAGCATATTCCGAAATACTTACCAGTACCTATAGCATTGAGCTATTTGGAAGTTCTTTTTTTAGCAAATTAATATTTTTTAAAGCAAATTAGCAATACTAACCTTCCACATATGGTGTGTCTGCAAGATAAAATATTGTCTGGTTTCCATATTCTCTCTACATAAAATTTATTTTTAAGATCTAAAAGTTATGGTGAGAGTCTTAAGTTTTAAATTGGTTAGGAAATGTGGCTGTAAATACAGAGAAGTGATGGTAATTTTTGAGATTAATTTGGAGAACAGAAATCTGTTTGTAGGTGGATCACAGTCCTACCACCTTCTGAGGGTTTCATCCGTGGAGGCTCGGCTCCCAGCACCCCAGCCTGTGTCAGCAGTGGGCTCTTTCTGAACACAATAGCTTCTCTCTGGGGGAGCTGGGGCAGGGTCTGTTTTAAGAGAAGGCCTTCTTTTGGCAATTAAAAGATAATTCCCCGTCGTCCTAAAGGATGTGGATTTGGGCTTCTGGTACTTGCCCCACTCTTGGCTCGCCAGCTTTTTTCTTTCTCTCAGTGGTCTTTGAATAATTTGGGTGTCTCAGTAGGGCCTGTGCCTTCGGGTACCTCATCAGTCTTGAGGACACTAGGGACTCTGGGAAGTTGTGGCCAAGAGCAGGATCCAGCCCGACCTTTAGGAACTCCCTTTGTGTGCTCCTGTGGAAGGTGGGGTTGGGCCAGGGCACTTCTTGAAGGGGGCTGCGTAGGAGCTTGAGCCTGGCTGTCTTAGAATGCTGCTGAGTGGCGCGTGAAGTGAGAGGCTCTGCAAGCCATGGAGGTTGACGGGGAGGCTTCAGTGTCCACACTGGACACGGGGGAACCTCTGTAGGAAGAGAGTTAAGAAAAGACAAAAAAAGTGGGTTTCAAAGAATGTATTAATTAGATTTTCCATTTTTAAGAAATTTTCTAATAGGAATCTTAATTGGTTTGGGTATAAATTAGTTTATTTTTACAGATTTGTATTTTGTGGTAAAATGTCATTTTATTCTCATGCTCAGATACCAAGGTATAGAGGACAAGGTAAGAAGAAGACGAGCGGGCAGAAGCCTGGTGCCAAGGTAACCGCACGAGGGCGGGGGGAGCGGGCTGCCTGTGGCGCCCCCGCGGCCTTGGCCGGAGCCCTCTGTGAAATGTCGCTTCCTTTTGTCTCTTACCAGACCGTGCTAGTCACGGTGGCGTAAAACAAACAGTGACTTCACTGCAGTTTTTACCCAGGTGAAAGCATACTGTGGTGTTTGAAAACTGTGCTGTCAGCTTTACTTTGAGAATTCCTTGTTTTGCTGGCAACAAAAAGTTGAAAATGTTTCTTTTCCTTTTGAATGGACAGTCATTTACATATTCCTAACTTTATGATTCTTATCTGAGGTAAAAAAACATCAAACTGCATTTTGGATAAGTTGCAGTCAATAAATTAAAGGCTAACCTTAGCCTTCCCTTGCAGACGTCTGTGTCCGTGTCGAGCAGCTGACTGGGCGGCTGTGCACCATTAGCCGTCCTCAGCCCCGGCTCGCCCTGCTGCTGCCTCCCCGACAGATCGCAAAAATCGACTAAGCCAGGAGATTAGCCCTTTATAGCATTTAAACATGAGAGGTCTTAGAAGCATTATTAATGGGTATGGTTCTTCCATTTACTTGGAATAAGGTAAAACTAACTTTCGGTTCTGAGAGATTCATTAGTCCTTGTGCAACCTGGCTTTATTTATACATTATTTTCACTAAGTTGAGGACCTCCAAAATTAAAGGGTTTTAAAAAGTCCTCTTTGCTGTGTTACGTGGCTTTCGTGCTAGTGGTTTCAGTGGTCACCCCGTCACTGGATTTGTTCACACTGTTCCTTATGCACCCTTGCACGAGAAGACGTTTTAAAATGTTACGCACAAGGTGTTTGAACGTTCACGTACTGAAAGCCGTTGTGTTCAGTGCTGTGGGGAAGACAGATTTAACACGGTTCTCACTTAAGCAGTCTTCGTCTGATTAAGAAACGTAATATAAAACAGCATTTTTTTATAGATGCTTTTAGTCAGTTTCTTGTACTTTTTTTTAAAGTTAAAAGTGTATTTCATATTAAATTTTTATAATCTTGTTGGTGTCATGGGTTTTAAAGAAGTTAAGCCATTTTGAAGAAGTTGACTCCTGGAACCAAAGCACGCTGAGAGACACACGGGCACTTTGTGTGGGGGACGCAGCCACGGCGGTCCTCCTGTGGCCTGCCCCGGGGGCTGGCGGAGGAACCTGCCACCCGTAGCCTGGGCTTGTGGGCTGTAAGTCGGGCCCCTCTTATGTCAGTGTTGGACTCCTGAGCCCAAGGTGCTTCCTCGATCACTCAGAACCTTTCCTGCTGCTTGCCCGATCATGTTTCTGAAGTGCCTTAAACGAAGTCTGCATTGTACCAGCATTGCCTGTTTCCAGCCTGAGAGATGAGCCCTTAACTCTTCATCCCTCTGCCCTTCTGCTTTGCCCTGTGCATGCGGTGGGTTCCAAGTATCCTTAGTATCCTAACATTCTTAACATCTTAATAATCCAAACAACAAGCTGCGTGTGGTCTTTGAGATTGTACCCAGCCAGACTCCAGGGGGGAACCGTTCATAGGGGAAGTGAGTGGCATCTCCCAGTTGGGCAAAACCCTAAGTGGTAGCCCTGCCTTCCAGGAACCAGGCATGCAGAGCAGGGGCCGCGTGCAGAGCAGAGTCGCGGGAGGGCCCTGGGCACCCAGCAAGGAGCCCTGGTGTGTCTGCTTGTTTCTTTTGCATGTGGGAGGCACAAGTATTTGTGGTTCATTCAGAGACTCTGGGCTGTTTTCAGAGAAGCTATATTCATATTAGAGATAAACTTCTAAAACTCATTCATATATATATGTATATGTATGTATAATTGATTTGTACTTAGTATTATAAACCTGTCAATATGCAAAGCAAAATGTAAGGTTTTTGAACTAAATTAATTTCAGTAAAAACAAAAGTTACATTTCTTGTTTTTGTTATTATTGCAAAACAAAGTATGGATAGAAGAGTTGGAATACAAGGTGGATAAATATTAGATGAGATTTTTGCTAATGAGTTAAATGTTTTAAATATATACATATTTTTAATGAGTTATGTGTTTTAAATATATATTAACACTTCCAAAGTATCATCTGTAATAATGTATTTCATTATAAACTATTTAGTTGTACCAAACATGGTGCTGGTTGTCTGAAAAAAATACATACATATCAAAAATTAGACTTTTGGTAGACTCTACTAACTTAATTTTTTACCATTCAGTTGAAAAAGCTGAATGAGGTATTAGATGTTTTTTTGTTTGTTTTTAATATTTAGAATAAGCTGCTATTTATCATCACATTAAATGTAATATGAGAGGTTATCCTTTCTTTCCATAATCGGTTTTCAGGTGTCTTAAAACTAATGTATACTGAGGAGTTTTTTGCTTCAAGTTCTTAAACAACATTTCTTAATTCGTTGTTCCTTGTATTTGAAATTCTGGGGTACGCCAGGTTTATGTCGATTTAGGCAGCGATGGGGGTCACGTGACGTGTGTGTTTGGGGAGAGTGTTTCGGCGTCTTTTGCAGTCCCCTCGGTTTTCTAGATGAGCCAAGCATTATGATTCCCTCCCACGGAAACGCACCCACACCCGCCCCATCCTGAGTGAGTGAGCACCCGTGGGTGAGCCCGCTTCCCAGCACTTGGGCCTCAGCAGTCCTGCTGGCCAGCTGCTGCAGATCTGGGACCCGAAGTCTTGGCGCTCCTTGTTTGCCGAGCTCTGAGCTGCTAGCTGGAGAGGGTGAGAGTGGAGCCGCTGTGCAGGGGGTCGTCTTCAAATCTGATTGTGAAGCCAGAGGTCTAGTTGTCTTGTGCACTGATAGGAGTGACAGATTGTTTTAGAGCACAGGGAGAGAGCTTCTCTCGAAAAACTTGAGTTTTTAGAAAGGTGGGTTTAAGTGTTTTGTGGTTCATGTTTTACTTTCTGCGTGAATGAGTTAAACTTTTAAATATATGTGTGTGTTACAACAGTAGTAAAATTACTTCTCCAAGTAACTCATCAGTAAGTCATGGGGCAAACACTGCCTTTGGTGGAGTGGAGGAGGGGAACTGGGAGCTGAGGCGTTAAATATTGCATGAATTTTTTGAATACTTTTGCAAAACTGTGGGATTTCTTTGGCTTTGATATTTCTCTTTTATGAGCAGTGCAGATTAAGCTTTTAGTTTGGAAAAACAAAATTATTTTTTCTATGTTTTTAAGACATTCTAGTGATAAATCAGTTTTTGGCTATGGAAAGTTATTTTCACTGTAAAACTTCTCTGTGATGCTAATTTCTGTTAATCTAGAAATGATTGAAATCATGAATGTGTAAGTGTACTGTAGAAAATTAAAGATATACTAGAACTTTCGTAGAACTTTACTGTAATTTACCATAAAGGTTGCTAGTCGTTAGGTCCCTCCATGGGAATTTAATGGCTGCTGTAGTGGTGTTCAGTAGGTCTCTCGCTTTTACGAAAAGACAAAACTTTATTATAAAGTTTTAGTTATGTATTATAAATACCTCTCTGAGTTCCTGGTCTGCTGTAACAAAGTAGCACAAACTTGGTGGCTTGAAACAGCAGAGTGTATCGTCTGACTGTTCTGGAGGCTGGCAGTCCGAGATCCAGGCGTCTGCAGGATCCATTCCTTCTGAGGCTGTCGGGGAGAGTCCGCTCCAGGCCTCTCCTCCAGCTCCTGGTGGATCCCAGCACGTGGAGGCGCTCCTTGGCTTGTAGACACGTCACCGCAGTCTCTGCCGTCCTGAGCACATGGTGTTCTCCCTGTGTGTCTCTGTCCTCTCTTGTAAGGACACCAGGCATCTCGGGTTGGAGGGGTCGTGTGCTACTCCAGCATGGCCTCATCTTAACGAGTTATACCTGTAGTGGCCCTATTGGTAAAGAAGGGTGCACTCTGACGTCCTGGGAGTTAGCACTTGAACTTATCTTTTTTGGGGGGACACAGTTTAACCCATAACGACCTCCAAGGCCTCTGGGCTTGTCCAGAGAGTGAATTCTCAGCAGAGTCATGGGATTTTTTTTGGGCACACATCTTTGTTTTAAACCATTGTTGGCCTTGGCTATTTAGATTCCTCCTAAATCTTAACTCCACTTTATCCACATCTAGGCGATAGAAACGCAGGTAACTGAAGTTTATGTATGGAAGATACAGAGCTGTCTGGAGCCGTGAGAAAGGCTTTTTAAGCACATCCCGGGGTAGATCACGAGTGCTTTGTCGTTGCTCAGAAGCTTCGGGCTTCTCCAGGGAAGCTGCTCTGGAAGTTCTGCAGGCCTTTTGTTTCATCTGAAGAATATTTTGATAAGTCTTTCACCTCTTAGTGTGAATTTTCTTTTAATAGTAACAGTTATTTGGAATTAAATTTAGTGAATTCATTAGTAACCCAGTGGGGTTTTGGTCTTTTTGGTAAAAATGAGCCATAGTTATAATGACATGGTCGTATGTGGTTTAGAAATTGATTTTGAGAGTAGTTCCAAAGCAAATTGTTTTTAAAGTTTAATTTTACCCTATAGAGAAATAGAACTATAGTTTTAAGACAAATTATTATTTTTAAAAATATATATTGTGTTGAACATCATAATGTGCTTCTCCATGAAACTTATCTTTCTAAAACATCTTTCTTTCCATACCAGCAATATTGCTAAAACCAGTCAAAAAATAATCATGGGTATATATTGGTTACTAAGCTGAGATAGCTCATTTTGTGAGCTTCAATTCCGTTGGTAATGTGAATTCATGGGGAAGAAAGACTTCGTTGGAATAATTGTTGTTTCTTCTAATGTTGCTTTACGTTTATGTTTCAGTTTGTTTCATGTCAGTTATCCTTCTGAATTTTCTCAGGAGTGTTTTGAAGGAGAGAATTTGCTGCTGTCTCAGTATCCATAATTGTACGTGTGTCTGCATATGACAAGACTTCAGGGTGTTCAATTCCAAATGCATATATCTTTGAAAAGATGTCAGTCAATTTTAGAACATTTATAAGTCAGAAATTATAAGCATGTGAATCTAATTAAGAAATACATAAGGGGCCAGCCCAGTGGTGCAGCAGTTAAGTTTGCATGTTCTGCTTTGGTGGCCCAAGGTTCGCTGGTTTGGATCCCAGGTGTGGACCTACACACCGCTTGTCAAGCCATACTGTGGGAGGCGTCCCACATATAAAGTAGAGGAAGATGGGCATAGATGTTAGCTCAGGGCCAGTCTTCCTCAGCAAAAAAGAGGAGGATTGGTGGCAGATGTTAGCTTAGGGCTCATCTTCCTCAAAAAAAAAAAAAAAAGAAATACATAAGTATATTTGATAATACCAGGAAAACTTCAAGAAACTTGTTAGTAAATTTTTAAAAGTTTCTGCTTCTTTGAAAATATCCTGTGTTGTCTAAAGGATGCTTTGTATTTGTTTTTCCAGACATGTCTTTTTACAATCATTAATTTGTCTATATTAATAGCATACGGAATGTATAGCACTATACAAGGCCCTAAAAATTGTATGGCATGCATCTTGGCTGCTGTCAGCTAATCATGGCCTCTAACTAGTGTAAAACTGTAAGCGTAACTCTTAATGCAAACACAATACATTGTCTAGACACACATTAAAAGTGAAGTCATCCTTGGAGTGTCTTATTCTGTAATTTCTAGCCCACGTTATTACCACCCTGCTTCAGCAGTCAGTAACTTTTCCCCAGCCACCCAGCCCTTCTTTGTTAATTCCTAGTAATAATTCGAGTTGGAAAGTACTAAGCTAGTTCAGTTCTTGAGGAAATCTGTGCCTGGGAAAATTAAACTCCTTTGGATTGTGTAGGTGGTAGCAGAGCATGGGCTGCGTTCCTGCTGCGTTTCAGGAGAGTGCTTTTCTCCTACACACAGCCACTGCTCTCTTTAGTGTGGAAGGCTGAATCGTGGGCAGTTGCTGTTTTTAACCCACAAACACTGCAATTTCACGTGACTCAACCTAATATCATAAGATAAGTATTAATCACACTTTGGTGTTGACCTGACCCCATAACTCCCTGGGGACCTTGGCAAGTCACTGAAATGTCACTACATCTCCTTTTCCATGTCTGCCGAGAAAACAGGACCTACCCCCACACCATAGGGTTATTTTGAGCATTAAATGACAACACGTGAGAAGCAATTGAATGCTTTCCATAAATGTTAGCTACTTGCATTTTTATTCTCATGATTTTTTTTTATTATTATTATTGTTGACATAAACATGCGTAAGGGCAAAAAGAAATCTGACCGAGGGTAGAATAAAATGAGGTTGTGAAGGTCGGAGCTACCTGTGAACAAGAAATCCAGTGTGCTGAGAACACCGTCGATGAGGAAGACGTGGGTACAAGTGCGGAGCATTTTGTTCGTTGGTTTAAGATACGTAGAAACACACACACAGGTGTCCGAGGGCGCTTAAGGGAGGTGGATGAGGGAGCTCCTCAGAAAGTGGATGAAGGCCCTCGCTTCCCCTGGCAGGTCTGTCCGCTAGAGATGCGCATGGGAAAGGCGGCACCTTTCACCTTGGCGCTGGATGGAAACTGCCGCTCTTACTGACGAACACTTTGTTTTCATACTTGGTTCACTTGTGTGAACTAATCTTCCTTTTCTCCTTTACTAGTAATGACTTCTTCTATTTTCAAGTTGAAAACATGTTAAGATAATTTATGATGCAATGATATATATGTAAGAGGAAATGGGGAAGTTGTTTATAAATGGGAAAGGTATAGTAAAGAAACTTCCAATTAGGGAGGGAGAAAAGGAATGGGAGAAACATATTTCTTTGACATTTTTCCCCTTCAAAAGTTAGCCATGCTATGAAGCCTGGGGATGAACTGATAGGTTGTGGGGTTACTCTGCACCTCTTGCAGTTGCAGGACTCCACACCCACACGCACACACGCAGACACACATACACAGAGATTTGCGTATGTTCATGAGTTCTTTTCATTACTTAAAGTATCTTATTAAAGTTTGTTTCACCACGGAGACCTTTTCTCTTTCCTTCTCTCTTTTTCTAGAGGGCCAGCAGCGATGCTAGTCAGAGTGATACAAGTACCTCCTCATCAGAACCGAAGAGCAAAAGTAGTCTCCACTTATTGGGCCATGAAACAAAAATTGGATCTTTCTTAAGTAACAAAAGTCTAGATGTCAAAGACAAAGCTGGTCTTTGTCCAGATGAAGATGACATGGAAGGAGATTCTTTCTTTGATGATCCCATTCCTAAACCAGAAAAAACTTATGGTTGGTGAGTAAACTGTGGTTTTGGATTATCAGACTAGACATTTAAAACTATCATTTCTGAATGTTTTATTTTATATGGTTCTATAATTATTGAATTCATAAGTTTGATTTTGTGTCATTAAAGCTTTTTCTGTTATAAAACAATTCCAGGTTTTAAAGACCCTAGATAGTAATGATTTCAGTGGATAAGTGTATACTGAGTGCCTCCCAGGGGCCAGGTGCTGTTTCAGGTGCAGGGGACAGCAGTGATGCCACTGGCACAGATCCCTGCCTCGGGAAGCGCATCCTCTTGTGGACGGAGGCAGCAGTAAGTAGGAGTCACAACATGCTGTGCCAGGACACAGCCGCTGCTACAGAGAAGGGAGGGAGTGTGAGGTGTCAGAGGACGCTCGCTTCGGCTGCTGTTTGGGCAGAGAGCTCAAGGAGAGGAGGGAGTGAACCAGGCAGATATCTGGGCTTCTGGAACTCTGGGGAGAGGAAGCAGCAGATGCAGAGGTGTGTGGCAGGCCGGAGAACGGCAAGGGAGAGTCGGAGGAGGTGGCCTCAGGCGAGGGGGCTGGACTGACCGGATGGGGGGTTCGGCTTGACTTTCAGGAGAACTGGAAGCTCTGGGGGTCTGAGCAGCAGAGTGACTAGATCCGATGTGCATTATGATGGGATAACCGGCTGCTGGGTCTCCAGGTGTGGATTCGGGGTGTCCAGGTGGGAAGCTGTTAGGATAATCTGGGTGAGAGATGATGGTGGAAGTACAGAAATGGGTGGTTTTGGATGTCTTTTGAGGTTAGATCCAAAAGGATTTGCTGATAAGTGTTAGAGAAAAAAAAGTAGTATCAAGGGGAGCTCCATGGTTTTCAGGCTGCCTAACTAGAAGGTTGGAGGCACCGTTTGCTGAGATGAAGAGTGGAAAGAGCAAGACTGGATTGCACAGGTTGGGGATTCAGCAGTCTAAAACTCACTTTCGACATGTGAAGTTAGAGAGGGTTGTTAGTGGAGAGGTGAAATCGGCTATCAGATAGGGGTCTGGGGGTTAGGGAGGGCGTCTGGGCTAGAGAGACAAATTAGGGAGTTTTCAGTTTTAGAGAACGTTGAAAGCCGGGAGACTGCAGGAGGTCACCGCACAAGTGGGCATTGTGACGCCTCGAGGTCAGCGAGATGAGGAGGAAATGGAGAAGGGGACCAGAGGAACCTGGGGAGGGAGGCCTGGAAGGAGGAGGCCCGAGCAAGCAGCCGAATTCAGTTCAGCTGGAAATCAGCCATTGCATTTAGCAACATGGAGGTCAGAGATGACCTTGACAAGCAGAGCAGTTAGGCGGCATGGGGCAGTGGGTGTTAAAGGATTCGAGTGGGGTCAAGAAAGAATGAGAGAAGAGGATTGTAGCTGATGAATAATCTTCTGATGAGTTTTATTGTAAGGGGTGCAGAGGAATGGCTGGTGGCTGGCGGCGGGGATGTGAGGCTGAGAAACATTGAGGTGGGAAACAGCAGCATGTGTGTGTGTTGATGAGAACAGTCTGGTTCCAGAGAGGGACAATTACAGGTGTAAGGGGGTGAGAGACGGTCCCTGGAGCACTGCGTGTTCGTGCCCAGTGCCGGAATCCAGCGTCTTTGCTGCTGCGTGGGCACAGTTCGGGTGGGCTGGATGTGAGGGTAGGGGCCTGTGGAAGCTCTTATCTGAGTTCACAGTTGAGGAGGGAGAGAGGGGGCTGGAGATGTGAGGGCCGAAGGTAGTATGAAGTCATCGATAACGAGGTGAGGAGAGTGGGCTGGGGGAGAGTGTAGGGTGCTGGGCCCCGTTAGATGTCTGCTTGAGGGTGGCGCTCGTGCCTGGGAGAGGGCTCAGCTGCGGGGCTGTTGGGGCTCTTCTCAGCAGTGTCATGGCGGAGGTGTAGTGGCCTGTGCTAGTCGACTCTTGTGCTGTCCCCTGCCTGTGTTTCTGGGCGATGGTAGGGGCTTCTGATAAAATCACAGACGGTGCAGATGGTGAAGAAGAGCAATTTAACCTGTCAGCCCAGACAGAAGTCTAGAGAGGGGAGCTGATTTCCCCTGGTAACTTGCTGAGTGATTTGTGATTGCTCCTTAGTCTGCACTGCCTTGTAGGTATACTTGATGCTTTTGCAAAATCTGTGAGATGTATCTATGTCCCAGCCACTGTGTGCCTATAAGATGTATTGCAGTTGCTTGTGTTGCAGGGGCAGAGGATGAGTACCATTTAACTGTACGCTTGTTTCTTGTCAGGAGAAGTGAACCTAGTAAGCCAGTAGGAAGCCTGGCATCGCTCTCTGACGCCCCGCCCTTAAAGAGCGGACTCAGCTCCCTAGCTGGAGCCCCCTCATTGAAGGACTCTGAAAGTGAGTGCCCCAAAGTCCCCAGATTTGCTGACTGAAGATGTGGACTTTGAATACTGATGATATTTTTTTCTCTGATTGATTAAGTAGTCTATAATCATCGTTTACTTTTTCAGAAAAATGTGTGTAAAATCATAAAACTAGATAATAATTTTATCACTCAGATATTTCCTGTTAATATTTTATTTTTTTGTTTCTTTTTAATATGGTTTTATTCTCTATATTGTTTTGTATTTTGCTTTTCCTATGCCATCAAAATACTTTTAGGAAGTTGACTTTTTAGCTGCCTTACACAATAAATAGATATTATAATTTTAAACCATCTCTCTTGTTGGATATTTAGATTGACCTGAGTAGGATTTGAATTCAATTAATTTCTAAGAATTTGTTTTTGTAGATTCTGTGATGTATGGTAATCATCATAGGAGCGTTGAAGTGTTGTGCTGCCTTCAGTGATTTGGATCTGGTGTCTCTTTATGTGTGGCAGAGGCGGGGCTGCCTAGCGGCCCTGGAATAGCCTGTGGCTGCAGGACTCACTTTCCTGCCCCTCCCCACGTGGGTGGTGACGAGACCAGGGATTTAAAAAGCATGGCCCCAACATGTAGATGTGTAGATGAACTTTGTGTGCTGTTATCCTAGTAAATACAGGGTTTATTTGGCAAAGTGTTTAGAGCATTAATGTGCCTCTTTTGAGAAAGTTTCCTAAAAAGTCGATCTTTGTTAGGAAATTGCATTGTGAGTTTTGCAGGATTTTTCCCTGCTTACTAACCTTTTTCTATCCCACGATACAGCTGTAGGATTTCCCGGGACAGGTAAAGGAGATGGTCCGTGGCTTCTCTTAGCCTGTAGTAAATTAGCCATGTATCTGTTAATACGGCCCACGTCAGTTTCCCTCTTTTTCTTCTTTGCCCTGGTTGTTGTCACCTTCAATAAAGGAATCTAGAATGTCCTTGTCATGTCACTCTTTAACTAGGCAATAAGGATTTAGAGAGGACATTGAAACTAGGGACTGAAGAAATAAAACCATTGAGGACACCAGTTTGGTAAACGAAACAGCAATTGAATTGAAACAAGATGTAGAAGTTCAAAGGGAGAATAAAATTGATGAGAAGAATTAAGGGTAGTTCGTGAATTCATGCCCAGTGGGGCTTCTTAGAGAAGATGAAATCTGATAGTTGGGCAAAACATTATTTTGATCACCATATTTCAATAGTAGTATTACGTTTGGTTAAAAAGGGATGTAATGCCTGATGTAAGCAACCATTAGTCACCGTTTGTAATTTTTTCTTGGTTTTCAGTTACTATGTTTCTGTCATAAAGAATCCCTATCCTAAAAAAAAAAATGACACGGTTTAGAGACTGTTGTAGTTTAAAAGTCAATTTAATGTGAATATTTTTTCCTGTTCACAGGTAAAAAGGGAAACACGGTTTTGAAAGATCTGAAATTGGTCAGTGATAAAATTGGATCACTTGGATTAGGTAAGTAGATTTCCAGTTTTAGTGCTGATGACTCTGGGGTGGGTATCTTTTTAGAGTAAAATCGTCGGCGGAGTGACTCGATCAGCTTGCAGGGAGCACCTCCCAAGCAGATGTGTGATGGTTTGTATGTCTCTGGGGCTCCTGCATATGCCAGGGAGGGAGCTGGCAGCAAGCGGGCTCTGTCCTCGTGGGGTTCAGTCCAGCAGGGGAGACAGGCATCAGACAGGTCCCTGCAGATTCCTCAGTGTCGGGAGAGTCAGGACGCACTGGGATGTGGATGGGTGGTCAGTGGGCTTAACCGAGCCTTGCCATTCGGGAAGCCCTCTCCTAGGAAGTGACTTCTCTGCCGAGACCTGGCGGGTGAGGGAGAGGGACAGAGACTGCAGTGTGGACTGAGAGGACAGCTTGTGCAAAGGCAGTCACTTCTGGGTGCTGGGAGTCCGTGGTCTAGGCCCCAGGGAGCCGGTCTAAGAGGGAGGCAGACTTGTAACAGGAAAAGCTGGGGTTCGACACTGGGTGTTGTGTTCAGTTCTGCTGTGTGGGAACAGTGGTTTGTGACCCTGAGGAATTAAATTCGTCCTTCCAGAAGGAAGAGCCTCAGTGTGAGTGCTACAGAGCCCTGGGCCTGGTTCTCACCCAGTGCTCTGTTCTGTGCAGAACGGCAGGCAGGCAGGCATGACGGGCGTGCTTTAGGCACACCTGCCTCCACGGCCGCCCGGAAGGGGCTGGTTCAGCGCAGGTTCCCTGTGAGACGGGAAGTCTGCACGACCTGCTGCTGGGGTCTCCCCATCTGAGTGCTACGCGACAGGGCACTGGGCCTGGCTTTACAGGCACGCTGGGAGGAGGAAGGATGTGGCCCCTGCACGCCGTTTGCTCTTACAGCTGCAAGGGCTGAGTGGGACAGCTCAGAGAAATGCCCCTCCCTCTTCTGGAGAAACAGTCTAGAGAGTGGGAAGAACTGGGGTTTGGAAGTGGGTAGGTTTCAGTAAAATCCCAGAGGTGGTCCTGATTGTTGAGTAAGGTAGGTAGGTAAACAGGCATTTCCTCATCAGTTAGGTGGACCTAGTAATGTCCACTTCGCTTTAGAGAGTGACCAGACAAAAGTACAGCGCCCAGCACGGTGGATTCCTCATAAATGTTAGTTCCCTTTTTGTGTTCCTCTCTCTCCCCATTTGCAGCAGAATAGGCCTTCCCTGGGCTGCCGGACTCTGTTCAGCAGGGACCTGGACTCGTGCTAACGGCTGAGGTGGTGGTTACTGGCCGGCCCGCTGGGTGGGCCTGCTCCCTCCTTCCGTTTGTCTTTCCCCGTTCGGTGTGATTGAGTTTTCAGTTAGACGTTCTTGCCCACGGCCCGATGGAAAGTCTGCTCCCAGGTTTTCACCATAGGCCCTATCTCCATGGACAGCCACACCCAGAGACACACTTCTAGCCTCCACATCTCCACAGCCGGCCCACCCCCGTCCACTTCTGGGTTTGTTTGTGTCTCACCTTTGTGGTGCTTCCCTCTGTTGCCGAGTCGTTTATCTTCTCTCCGCCTGCTCTGTTCTCTCTCAGAGCGAGGCGGTCTGCAGTCTGGTTTAAGGCGGAGCTGCTGAGAATTCCCCTTGGCGAGGGGAGGGCTTCTCCTGCCTCTGCGGCCAATGGCTGCGGTCGTGGCGCGCTCTGCGGCCTCGCTCCACTCTGCCGGGACTCTGTGGACCTCGGCTGGGTGTTGGGACCTTGGGTGGGTGAGGTGAGACTCACCAGGTCACCAGCCAAGGGTCAGGATTCTGTGTAAAGAAGCATTTTTATTTAGTTTTGTTTCATAGCATTGTAATAGTATTGTTTTCTGTTTGTTTTTTATTTTCATTGTAGTACACAGTATTCTCAGTATTTTAAGTGATACATAATGTCAGAATAAACATGACTAGTGATACGTGCCTGGCAGTGTATCAAGAAACGGTCTATTGAATTCACATCCTGTGAGGTGGGTTCTGTTGTTCGCTCTGTTTTTACAGATGAAGAACCCCAGGGAGGGAGGTTGCCTAAGATCATACATACCGCTTTCAGAACCCTCATATGGCAGCGAAGAGCCCTAACCACGGGGTTTCACTGCCTAGACATTATTTAAATACCACTTCAGTGGGAAAATAAATTCTGAGTTCCAAAGGAATAATTACAAATAAAGCTTTACAGTACAACTTACGTTGCCTGTTGAAAGCAGGACTCAGCTGACTTTTTCCATAAAGGCCAAATAGTAGCTACTGTAGACTTCCTGGGCCACGTGAGGCCAATTCAAAGACAAATATTTACTGAGTACCGTGCTGGAACACAACCTGAGATCCTGACTTCCAGAAGGCAGGGGGTCTCTCAGCTCTGTCATCCACCTGCAGCCTGGCCCTCCCCCGCCTGAGCGAGTGCTCCCCTCTGCTCTCTGCTCGTGTTCTTGTGGGCGCTGTGGCTGGTTGGGAGGCTGCCTCAAGATTGAGGAGGAGCGCCTGCTGCCGACTCCCTTGCCGCTTCCCGACCAGCCGCTGGTTTGTTTAATCGGAAGGCTTTGGCTGGCGCTGTGGCCAAGTGGTTAAGTTTGTGCGCTCTGCATTGGCGTCCCAGGGAAACCACAGGTTCGGATCCTGGGCGCAGACATTGCACCGCTCATCAGGCCATGCTGAAGCAGCGTCCCACATGCCACAACTAGAGGGACCCACAACAGGAATATACAGCTGTGTACTGGGCTCTTTGGGGAGAAGAAGAAAAAGAGGATGATTGATAACAGATGTTAGCGCAGGGCTAGTCTTCCTCACCAAAACATACCTTGGAGAAAAAAAAAGGTTTCTACACCTCAGCCTCCCCTCTTCTCCGCCTGGCAGCTGCTCTCTCAAGTGCTGTACACCCCTTCACCTGTGAGGCTGCGAGTCCCCTGGGCGGCGAGTGCAGCTCGGCTCTTTCTTCGAGAGAGGAGAGCAGTCTGGAAAGCTGACGCCCACGTGCTGCCGATTGCCTGGGACCCTCGTTCGCTGTCGGCAGTGATGTGGGTGTAGCCGTAGCTGTGATTCCTGCTTTTTCCGTTTTCCGGTGTTCTCTCCTCCCACCCCATACGGTCCATCCGTCTGTCTGTCTGATTGTTAGGACGCTTGCCTCCCCCCAGCCCTTACCCCAGTCATCTCTGGCCTGGACTTCGCAGTAGCCTTTTGTGTCCTCTGCGTTCTTGCCTCCCCTGAGCACGTGTCTTCCTTCCTGCAGTGGTCAGAGTGTCTGTGGAAAACAGAAGTCAGCTAGCGCTCTCCTGCCCTCTCTCACTCCTGCCCCCTCCCGCTTTGCGTTGGGCTGAAGTCCTGATCCGGCGCAGGAGGTCCTAAACGGCCTCTGCTGTCCCTTCGGCTCTGCACACCTTTTGTCTCCCCCCACGTTCGGTATTTGATGGTGACACTAGCTTCCTCAGCGTTTTCAAACCACTGCGCCTTCCCCATCTCAGGGCCTTTGCACATGTTTCTGCTTCTTGGAAAACACTGTCCCCAATAATCTGTACATCTGGTACCTTCTTCAGGTTTCAACTCAGCTGTCACCTCAGAGAGTTCCTCCTGAACACTCAAACAGCATCTCATTTGTTCAGCTGTTGGCTGCCCCTTTCCCACCACGACAGTGTCAGCCCCTTGAGATTAGAGATGCCGGCTTTTCCGCTGCCATGTGGGCTTCAGTGGCCCAGCAGTCACTCACATGCTTGATAGTGAATAAGTCGTGGGCTTTTGCTGGGAGAGGGTCACTGTCTGGCTGGCCACGCAGGACTTGAATCCCCTCCACAATGCCCTGACCTAGAGCAGGTCCGGTCTGACACTTGGAAGGACTCCAGGGGTGGTACCAGTAGCACCTCTGAACAGCGCGGTGTTGAGCCAGGCCGCCGAGGCAGATGTGTGAACTTAACTGCTGCGCCACCCGGCTGGCCCCTGAGACTTTGTGTTTATGATGCAGTATTCAGTAATGTAGGTTTTTTGAAGGAAATCTGTATGTGTAATTGTAGATAAAGCATGAAGTGTGTGCATATAAATATGTATATCTTTTCTTAAACTTGTCAGGGACTGGAGAAGAAGATGACTACGCTGATGACTTTAACAGGTGAGAAAAATAGTTGGGCGGCAGCTCTGTAAGCACTAAACGATTTCTGAACGCAGGACAGGGCGACGGGATTACAGGGCGCTTATGTTAGTGTATTGGAGTCTCTTGTTCAGATTGATTGAAGGGGGGTAAAAGAGGGAGAACCCCAAATCGTACACGGGACTTTGAGGCGTGTTTTTGATTTTAGCTTAGAATGTGGAGGTCTGCATTACGTTCAGGAATCTTGGTGAGGATGCGATGAAGAGACAGCGCTGCCGGCGGGGCTCGGGAGCCACTCCGTCTTCACCGTGTTGTGGGAGCGCCGTCTCTCCTCCCCCGTCTCTGCTGGGAATTGTCTGCATTCACCTTCGAGAACTTATCCCTCAAATTATTGTTGTGATTCAGATGACATTTCTTAATTTTTTTCAGATAACTTTTTTGTAAACAGAAAGACAGTATCATCTGTGAGTTGGCTAATAATTAATTTGGAAGTAATATTTGGTGTGGATATGATTAGAAATTTTAAATTTGAGTCTAAGAATCCTAGATAATTGCCAGTTTTTCCATTTGGGAATTTTTAAATCTTTTTACAGTAATTTACAGCTTTTTGAGAGATGGCCGATGTAGTAGAAGAAACTTTACAAATCTGGGCTGGCTTCCTCCTTGCCACGGTGACCAGAGTCACTGCCGTGGACCTTAGTTTCCTCACCTGTGAGACTGACTCGACTGTCCCTGTCCCTGTGCTAGTTATGTTAAGGGTCACGTGAGATAATGTGTATGAAATGAATGCTATTTAATATTTTATATTTATTTGAAGGATTAAAATAAATCTTTGAAAGGTGGAAGTGGTCGTTGGTCTCTTTAAATGTTCTTGTTTTTCTTTCCCCTGAAATTAGTACCAGCCATCGCTCAGAAAAAAGTGAGCTCAGCATCGGTGAGGAGATCGAGGAGGACCTGTCTGCGGAGATCGAGGACGTCAACACCAGTGACAAAGTACGGGGCGAGCGTTTCCCACGTGTGCTGTTTGTGCCCATTGGTCGCCTTGATTTAAGTGTAAAGCTTCAAAAATTTACACAGATTAGGAGAAAAACAATTGAAATTGTGAAAGGTTATGACACAGTTACCTGGTCCAAGTCTCAAAAGAATGTCTTTAATGAATGTGTAAGATCGTTTTCAGGTGTCACTTCCTTTGGTAACTGAGTGCTTCTGAAATGTCTGTGCATTGTTCTGGGGACCAATTGCTATGGGTTTAGGTGGCCCCAGTGGGTCAGGACTAGAGTCAGAATCAACCCCCTCAGTGGTGTGGGCAGTCGGTATAGGCAAGAGGTCACCTTCAGAGGAGACGGGGGAACCGGTGTGTGCGTGCGAGCACTGTGAGTGCAGGAGGCGAAGCGGAGCTTGGGGCACAGGCCGTTGGTGAGCTCTGAACAGGCGGGTCCAGGCTGGTGCTGGGACCCACGGGAGACAAGACAGCAAAAACGCAGTCAGCCTGTACAATTAGGAGTCCATTGGAGATCCACATTTTGCCTTTTTTCTTGGGCAGAGAGCAGAATATTCTTAGATGTGTGTTGCATGTGAGGGGTAAGGCAGCCTCTCAGGGTCGCACGTCCGAGCCCATGGAGAGCTGGCTCGCTGGCTCAGGCGAGCCTGCGTCTCGGGCCGGGGTCTGCTCGCCACAGCCGGGATGGGAAAGCTGCTTTCCAGAATGTGGAGGGAGTCTCCGAAGGCTTGTACCCGTCAAGTGATGATCACCCAGGGAGAAGGCCTCTGAGGAACACAGCACTTTCAACAAAAATGACGCAATCTGAGCCAGCAAAATCTGGGCTTGCCTTTTTGTTCTTTCATGTACTGGTTTGCCTAGGCAAGCTTCAGCCTTTGGTCCTCACTTGGTGTATTCGTAGGTGGAAGTGTTAATGCCTGCTCGTAGGATTGGTGAAGGTTGTGGCAGCGTGTAAAGCACCTTCTCTAACTGCTGACACATTGTAGGCTCATAATGATTTGTCTTTCTCTTTCCTTTGGATCTCATGTCATCCTTCAGAGGCCTAAACATGTCGCTTTAAAGTTACCAAAGAATTCCAGAAGGGTTACTTTAGCCACCAGTTTTCTCGTTAATGTAGAGTTTAGCTATTAGCTCAGCTTTTTGGTATTATCACAAATTTCAAAACAGGAAGAAGAAGCTGAGGTAAAGGACTCAGGAATGTGAAGCAGTTTGTAGAGTATAAAAGAGGGAAATATATTTGAAAAAGTATTTCAGACTCTGCTTGCATCCTGACACCAGTTCTTTTCTTTCTTTTGAACAACAGCTTGATGACCTCACACAGGACCTGACTGTGTCCCAGCTCAGCGATGTTGCAGATTATCTGGAAGATGTTGCATAGACGTGAAAGAAGGAAGTATTCCAATCAACAAAGGACAAAGGACTCTGATTGGTTCCATTTTTTTTTTTCCAGACAATCATTCTTTGCTGGAATGTCTGCTCCCTATTGGTGCCTTGTGTTTCAAGAAGACTGCAGATATTTTTAAAAATTAACTTTTCATTATACTAAACAAGATGCTTCCAATTTGAGCCCATGTGTGGAAGATTTAATATTCTTAATTTGGTTTAGCTACACGTTTCTCTCTGGAAGTTATCTACACTCAAATTCATTACAAGGAGCGAACCCGTGAAATTACCAGTATTAAGAGCATCTGAAAGGTGTCAGTAAAGCTGCAGGCTCACCCAGCTGCGCGTGCGCGTGGCCTCAGCCGTGTGGAGTCCGAGCCTGCTGGCTGCTAGGTGGCTCTGCAGAGCGCTGGCAGATGACCTGGTAAATTTGTGGTACTGAAGCCTATTGCTGTCAGTTAAATTGGATGTGTCAGCTTTATTTTGTATTTCCTTCCATTTGGAAGGTTCGTTAGACCATTAAGGTTATATTAAAATATTCTTCTGTGTGCTACTTAGTTTTGCTTGTTTTAAAGAAATCTGGAGGTGGTTATGACTTTAAATTTGTGGAATTGTCACTGGCAGCATTTGCAGTCGCCGCCCCTGTGTCCATGTGAGAAGCTTTAGTCACAGGTTCTCTTTGTTATGGTTATAATTTATTATTTGTAAAGATGCCTCAAAACATATTAAATACCAAAACGCATCTGAAACCATTAAGCAATGCTTTTATTTCAGATCTGTAAGGTGCTTCTATTAAAATCCAAATTGGACTGTAACAGTAGTAATGGCCTAAGACCAGATCCAGTGTGCCGAGCTGTTGACACTGTACATAGTTTCCTTGTAACCCTTTAAAAATGGAGCCAGTGAGAGAATGCCAGACAGTCTCAGTTATACTGTGCCCGTCTGCTGTTTCTGTAGGTTACTGATGTGCTGCAGTGTTGAAAGAATGACAGGAAGTGGTGCCCGCGTGTTCATATGAGTAAAGCTGTGATTGTGTGTTACATTTTGTACTTTTCAATTTCACTTAAATCATGGCTTTTTATTAAAAGTCACCTTTATTAATAAAAGGAACAAATTAGACCTAATTCATTGATATCAGTAAGTGACCAGCAGACTTCATGGTTTGTGTAATGCCAGCTTTTGATTTCATGTTAGCCTAAGTATTACAGAAATCTTTGCTGGACCCTAAAATATCAAGGTAAATGATAATGTAAGGATTAAGCTTATGTAACATTAGAATCTGACTTTATCAAATTTAAGTGAAACTGAGCCATCCATATCAAGAGGAAGTAGGACAGAAACTGGGCACGGGTGGCCTGGAAGCCTGGCCCTCGGCCCTCAGTCTGGGGGCCGCTGGCTCGGATGCAGTCGGCCTTTCCTGTCTGAGCAAATGGCGCTGTGTGAGGACGTCGTCTGTGGTGCCCGCTCGCCGCATGCTTGTTACAGCGCATCCCCGTGGGTGCCATCTGGCCTCCAGTCACTGCTGTGAAGGCCAGAGTCCGTGTGGCGCTCCGGAAGCTCTGTCAACGGTGTGCTCCTGTCTTACAGGCTGGGAGCAGCTCCATTTCAGTGAAGTGATTTGAAAGTTTAGCAGGGGCAGCTGTTTGTGGAACATTTTTGAACAGTAGCATCAAAACTTGTCATTTTTCTATTTCCCAGAGAATCTGACCTTTTGATAATATCTGGGAGGATAGCGAGAAAAATGCCGAACATGAAACTTCCTTTGTCATCAGCACGACATGCATCTGAGTGAACAATTTTAAGTAGCTCAAGCTGTGAGAAAGTTTTGTCTGCACCTGTGTTCCTTGACTAGATAGAAGGTTTTGAGTGTGACCAGTGTTTTCTTTTTGTTACAAAATACATGTTTATGGTAAAATCTGTATTTTAGAGTGGAGTTTTTCAAATGCTAGATCTTGTTTATGTATGCGGACTCACAGTGAATAAAACGCTCCTGCCTTCTGTTTTGTGGTGTGTGACAGCACGCGTCAGGTGCGGGCGCGCTCTCATCCTGCCCCACAGTGGCCTGTCTGCAGCACTCTTCACCGTCTTCTCCTTGCCCCTGCCCCAGCCCCCCGAACCAGCCCTGCCGCGTGGGCCTGTCTGCCGAGGCGGTCCCCTGCTGGGTGTATTTGCTTCGAGTCTGAATCGCCCTCCCCCAGAGCTGCCCCAGCTGGCCTATTTCCGTTTCGTTCTCAGGAGCTCCAGCCTGAAGGGGATGACCGTTTTCCCTCCCCTCGTGTCACCGTCACCGTGCCCTGTGTGGTTTACTCCTCTCCGCTCTAACTGCACGGGGCCTGTGGATTGTCCATGAGCTCCATTGGAGCAGGCACTTCTTTACCCACTGCGTACCCGTGGTACCTAGAGGAGCATTTCGCCCCAGCATGTGCTCAGTAAGGGTCCCTGGGGATGTGAATGGACGCTGGCAAGGGGGCCTGGGAAGTGCAGTTTCTGCTGGGCAGCTGCCTCCCAAGGACCAGGCTACTCAGGGGACAGCTGTCCAGACCCTAAACCTGGAAGCCCAGCTTCAAGTCTGAGGGGTGGGCTCATGGCTCAGTAAAGGCCATCTAATGGACAGTGGGTCCCTGGCGGCCCCTCCCACCACCAGGGCTCATTGGAACATTGCTCCTGAGGGAAGTGGACTGTCATCTTGTCTGTGGCTCGGCGTGGATGTTGGCACAGGAGAGGAACAGAGCAGGATCCACAGGGGCTGGGTTGATGACCCCCCTGGACCTGCACGCGAGGGTGCTCAGCCCCCCTGCCGCTGGCTAGGTAGGGTTGCCCCGTGTCCTCTGCCACTGCACCCTGACCCACCCCTGCCATCTTGACACTCTACTGCCGGCCTCCTTCTAAGAAGGGGCATGTTTGGGGAAACAAGTGCCGGGGACATCCAGGCAGCCACACTTAGGCATCCTCCACACCTCTCAGAACTGCACGGCCCAGCCAGGAGCCCTGCACGTGAGGAGAAGGAGCGGCATGTTGCGAAAGGCTGAGGCGAGCAAATGGAGCAGCTTAGGTTAAAGGAAACGGTCAGAGAACAAAGTCATTTAAAAGTAAAAACCTAATTACATGACCAGAGATTTGAGAAAACTTGAACCTAAAAGAGGCTTGTATGAAAAAGGTACAGTCAAGATAATTTTTGATTAAAAACTTGGGCTAAGTCATTCAGTCCAAGGGCTGACTGATGAGATAAGTAAAAAAAAATATTAGTAACCTCAAAGGTAAAGAATCTGCCTGTTTACCAAAAATGACCAAGATGGGCGCAGTATAGCCAAGAGATGAAAACAGAAGGTGGATTGAGGACCACAGCATCCACATCCAGGAGAGGAGTTGCAGGGTTGAAACCAGGACAGTCAGACATCGGCAAGGATGCCCTTAGGTTCAGGGACAGCTGAGTGCTGAGCTGGGTGACGGAAGACAAGGCCCGTGGCTGGATGTCCCCCCGTGAAACTGGACAATTTTTATTGCCAAAAAAAAGACTTCCAAGATTCCTTGAAAGAAATGAGAATGAGAATTGCCAACACTGGATGCTAGAAGTAACAGAGCCATGATTACAAAGCTAGGAGGAAAAAATGATTTTTGAGCATAGAATTTCTGCCCTGCTGAGAAAAGAGTCTCCCTGCCAATGGGAAATGCGTCGCAAGGCAAGAGAAGCTGAGCCTGGCATCTCATGGGCCAGCCTCGGGCGGGCGGGCAGGGAGAGAGGCCGAGGGCTTTGCTGGGCCTGAATCTCAGGAAGGACTGGAAGAAAAGGGACAGGTGGGAGCAACAGACACCAGGATAAAGGGTCCAGGTGACGTCTAGGGGGTCTTTCGGATATTCTAGCTCGAGACAGTTGTTTTTGGCAATTTTTGACAATTTATGCAATCTTCAGATTTGATGATGAAATTATTTTTTCCATGAATGTTTGACTTTCAAACACTTGTAGTTTCTAAAAAGCCCATTTTGGAATGTTTTGTAAGTTGCCAGACAATTGGACGTAGATCTTAATCATACTTGTTTTCTTGTAAGTCACTTATACTTTGTAAAACTGAGTGGTTTTACAGATGAGTAATACAGATGAGGGTAGCTCTCCTGAAATGAAGATTTTTGAAGAAGTTGTCTTCTCACTTAAAGAATTTGGCATCTCTCTCCCCTTCTACTCTGGGTCCACGTGGTATGTGGTTTTTGATCTTTTTATCTGACTAAAGTTTTTTTTTTTAAAGATTGGCACCTGAACTAACAACCGTTACCAATCTTCTTTTTTTCTGCTTTTTCTCCCCAAATCCCCCCAGTACATAGCTGTATGTTTTAGCTGTGGGTCCTTCTAGTTGTGACATGTGGGATGCCGCCTCAGCATGGCCTGATGAGCGGTGCCATGTCCACACCCAGGATCCAAACCAGTGAAACCTTGGGCCGCCAAAGCAGAGTGCGAGGACTTAACCACTCAGCCACGGGGCCGGCCCTTGACTAAAGTTTTAGCTTTGGTACAGAGAATGACCTGTGCCAACCACGCTGAGTCTCGTGTTGGCCCTGATGCCACATGCTCCCTCACACCTGTGCTTTGCCTTCACACCCTGTTGAAACACGTCGTTGCTTCTGCGTAGGACACACCACTTTCCTCTCCCCTCTCCTCCCTCAACCCCCCTTCCCAACTCACACACATGGGCAACTCCTGGTCTCCTCCTCTTCCCAGGCCTAGCGGCCCAGCGGCTTGCCATCTGTTCCCTCTTACTCCCTGCACACCCCATTGTAAGGAAAACATTACCAATATTCCAACAATGCCTCACCCATGTTCGGGATGCTAAGTGCCCGTGCACACCACATGGCACAGCCGCACGCGGGGTTGTCCCCAGCTGACCTCTTAGCCTTACTCAGGGAGAGAAAGGGACTTGCCGTCTCACCCTTGGCTGGATGGAGGCCCAGGGTGTGGGCATTATCGTCCAGCTCATGTCTTTTGGGGGTGGAGTGGCAGTAGAGGAGCAGAGTGAGGGCAGTGAAGGCCCCTGAAAGCTCAAGAAATCAAGAGGCCAGCGGGGATGACTGGCTTTGTGGAGTGTGTCTGGCCATCTTCGGGGATGGATATGAACATGCCCTGAAGGTACGGTGCTTCTCTCTGGCTTTGCTGTTCTGAAAGAAGAAGCATTTACATTAAATATTTTAAGTCTCCTCCTTCCACGGAGCAAAAGTAAAACCAAGGACAGATCTGAATGGCATGGCTTCTAGCTGTGCTCGGGGGGGTGGGTCTGCCCCGGAGCTGTAACTCTCTCTCATCTGTCTCAGATTTCTAGCCCTCAGTCTGTACGGCCTGAGCTCCGTTATCTGACGTGGCCTTTTCCTCTACCTCCCCTTCATGCCCTCGTCCCCCAGTGCCAGGCATCGTCACCAGCCCCGCAGCTCGTCTCTGCTGGGCGTGGCTCCCCCAAGCCGTCCTGTCCCTTGAACAAGTAAGTGGCACGTAATTGTTTCTCTAATATTTTTTCTTTACATTTTAAGGTATGCTATTGTGCACAAATATATTGATTACATTTATAGAGGTTGCTGTATACGAAAGATTATAAATGAATGTGAATGACATCCACTACTTTCATTTATCATGATTTATTATGGGACACATTCGCTTGACCTACCTTGATTTATTAAGCACATGTTTCTAAGAAAATATTCATCAGATTACAAAGAAACAAAAAGACCGCCTGTACCTAAAGCTGTCTCCATCAAGTTTCTTAGAGAAAATGTATTCCTGGGGTTAAACGACACACTTGTGAATGGAATTTCTCAGCATAATCCCAAACTTTGGAACTGCTTATGCAAATTAATACTCTGTACATTTCAGCAAACATTTGCTGGTTGATTGCTGTCCTATGAGTCCTGCAAACATGGAGAAGATGTGGTCCCTGTCCTGTGGTGAGCCACCAGGTCCCTTTTCAGTGAAGGGCTGCGCAACCCAGCTGCTTGGGCACTTTGACGGCCCCACCAAGGCCCACCTGGGCTGCAGAGAGCCACGTCACCCAAGGTGGACCCCCGCCCTGGTGGCCCTCATCCAGTGATTACAGTGGCTGATCTGTGTGTGGACATAAAGGCCTGGCCAGCTCACCCTAAGTCTTAAGGGCCATTCTGGCATGGGGGGCCCTGTGGGCTCTGCAGAGGCTGCTGTTGACTCGCTTGGTGACCTCTCCTCCTGCCTCCTCCAACTTCCCTCCCACCACTGCAGCCATCAGGGCATTTCTGAGCAGGCACAACACCCTGCTGCAAAACTCGGTCTCCAAGAGATGGCTTCCTGGAGAGCCCGCTCTGCGCCACCTAGTAATGGGGCCCTGGGAAAGCAAGGTCTATGCAACCGTGTGCTGAGGGCTGGGATACAAGAGAGCTGCCCGCCGTGCCTCTTAGAGACGTGACAGAGAAGAAGGAACCTGGACCCTGCGCGGGCACTGGAAGAGTGTCACGCATGACTACCAGAAAGATGGTGTTTGAGATAATCTTTGAACTTTGGTATCCTGGAAAATCGATGGGCTGGTGAGGTCTGCCCAGGATTGGCATCCCTCCTGGAATCACAGGGAATGAGCAAAAGGCCATTCTCAGAAGGACGGGTATCCCCAACAAGGAAGTGAGGTGGGTTGCAGGGAGGTGGGAGGCAGGTGAAGAGTGATGGAGTGCATGAGCAGAGTGATGGAGTGCATGAGCAGAGTGAAGGAGTGCACGAGCAGAGTGAAGGAGTGCACGAGCAGAGTGAAGGAGTGCATGAGCAGAGTGAAGGAGTGCATGAGCAGAGTGAAGGAGGCAAGAGCAGAGTGAAGGAGGCACGAGCAGAGTGAAGGAGTGCACGAGCAGAGTGAAGGAGTGCACGAGCAGAGTGAAGGAGTGCACGAGCAGAGTGATGGAGTGCACGAGCAGAGTGATGGAGTGCATGAGCAGAGTGAAAGAGTGCAAGAGCAGAGTGATGGAGTGCACGAGCAGAGTGAAGGAGTGCACGAGCAGAGTGATGGAGGCATGAGCAGAGTGATGGAGTGCATGAGCAGAGTGAAGGAGTGCTCGAGCAGAGTGATGGAGTGCATGAGCAGAGTGAAGGAGTGCTCGAGCAGAGTGATGGAGTGCACGAGCAGAGTGAAGGAGTGCATGAGCAGAGTGATGGAGGCCAGAGCAGAGTGATGGAGGCAAGAGCAGAGTGATGGAGGCAAGAGCAGAGTGATGGAGGCAAGAGCAGAGTGAAGGAGTGCACGAGCAGAGTGATGGAGGCCAGAGCAGAGTGAAGGAGGCAAGAGCAGAGTGATGGAGGCAAGAGCAGAGTGAAGGAGTGCACGAGCAGAGTGATGGAGGCAAGAGCAGAGTGAAGGAGTGCACGAGCAGAGTGATGGAGTGCACGAGCAGAGTGATGGAGGCAAGAGCAGAACAATGGAGTGCACGAGCAGAGTGATGGAGGCAAGAGCAGAACAATGGAGTGCACGAGCAGAGTGATGGAGGCAAGAGCAGAGTGATGGAGTGCACGAGCAGAGTGATGGAGGCAAGAGCAGAGTGATGGAGTGCACGAGCTGAGTGATGGAGGCAAGAGCAGAACGATGGAGTGCACGAGCAGAGTGATGGAGTGCACACATGAACTCTACTCCATGGGTCAGAATCCCGGATGCTTAACTTACTGGCTGAGTGCTGTGGGCAAGTTATCTATTAGAATTCTCAGTCTCCTCATCTGTAAAAGGGAGCGTAAATGCATCCTGACCTCACAGGGCTGCCGTTGTATAAAGCAGATAGTGCTGTAGAGTGTTCAGCGTCGTTCTTGGCAGACAATAAGCACTCTGTAAATATGAACGACTCTTACTAAGGAGGTGAGAGTCCCAGGTCTTAGCTTTACGTGACTGTTGAGGGAAGGAGAAGAGAGAGTGCTTTGGGTGATGGCTTAGTTTCTGATGAATTTCTGTTCCTCTTCCAAGGCTTGATTAAGATGTCACTTCCCCCAGCAAGTCTTTCTTCATCCCTGAGCTGCCTCCCGCGTAATGTGTTTCCATGATCAGGTTTGCTCTCATGTCCCTGTCGATGGTATCATAACTTGGAGTTCTTGTCGTGACTCCACCACCACTTAAAAAAGACTTTGGTATATTAGCAAAATGAAAACCACCAAAAAAGTTGCAAAAATCACGGTATGCCATAAAAGTTTACATTGAATATGGTTTTAACATGCAAACATGCATTGTCATAGGATTGAAAAATCAGCACTCTTAGTGCACTCCACGCTGGGCTGTCCAGGGGTGAGGTTCAAGCTTAAACTTGCATTATGAGCATCTTTATTCCATCCTGCTTGATTCAGGCTGTGTGATAAAGAAGCCTGATGAAACATCAGGAATTGTCCCGATGTTAAAAACTAATAGAAAGAAAATACTTTTCAGATTGTGCTGAAAATAATAATTCATGAGATAAATTTTGAATAGAAATAATGAATAGGTTCTTGTATTATTTGATCATTCAATTAATGGAGAGGAAGGCATCATGTAAACAGATTGTAAAACTATTTAAATGAGTTACTGATTTGACATAAAATATTGAAGATAAAACCATAATATGCCCTTATGATGAGAATACTAATGAAAAACTGGTTAATGAATATCATTGAAAGAACATTTATATTACTAAAATTATATGAGTCATTGAAAGAAAATTTGAAATGCCCTAAGACCTAAACTTATATGTAAAAAAAGAACTTGGAAAAGCTTTCCAGAATTTTACAATTCTGAAACTTAGATGTTTCCAAAAATGAATTATAAAGATTGATGAAACTCTTAAAATACATCAATAATTGAAGAACCATTTTGATCATTCTAGAGTAAAATTATTTTCTTTTATTTCCATAGAAAGGTATTTTAAAAAGTCATTCTGATGTGAACACGTGATATCAAAAAGTACACCTCTAAAGCAGTGTAGGAAATATGTATTATAACGATATGTCAGGCAGTAAATAAAAATGTTTTATTACTTTCCTACATTTTGTGATGTTTGTGGCATTTGTCAGATTTTTAAAATTTATAATTTGTTGGGATTTTGTTTCTTGTTCAAACTATTTACATTCATAGCTAATTTTGTATACGTAATTTTGCATTCCTTTTCTAAAAGAAGGTAATCCCAAATTTTATAAGCTTCAAACACTACAAAACAAGGCTTTCCCTGGTCAGTAGGCTAGGAGTCTACTGAAAAGAAAACAGTGGAGATGGAAAAATCAGTTTAAATCTATTCTCAAGTAGCATTGGTTAGTGAAAATATGTAGTAGTCTCAAATTTGAGCAGATCTGTGCCTCAAATAACTTTGAGAAATATTGAAAGTTTCCTGAAACTCAGGCCCTGAGAACCTTTGATGGAAGCGTCTGTGACTGACATTATCACCCCTCGTCGTCCGTCATCCTCACCCACCATAGTGCCATGGGAATACAGCATGCTGAGCTTGGTCCAAGAGAAACGCGCCTGATCGTCTCGCGGTCTGACGGAGGCCCAGCTTCTCTCGGGTATGATGCCTGCTCCAGGGTTTCACCCGCATCAGCTGCTTACTTTGCAGCTCTCTGTTGTCGTAACATCAAGGTTCTCGGTTGCAAACAACAGGCTCAGTCTGTCGCTAACTTAGACAGAAATGGAATTTCTTGGAAAGACAAAGGACAGAGAATCAGGCAAGAACAGGCAGAAACCTGGGGAGGTTTGTCACAGAAACGGTCTGGCGCGGCTGTGGCAGGACACTGGACGCGCTGTGGTAGACTCTCTCCGCCAACACTGCTGTGCCGTCCCCTGGCCCTACTTGGGCAGTCCAAGTGCTGAGCCCGGCCCTCGCCCTGAAGAGGCTGGGAAGGAGGAACCTCTGGTTTCCTGTGGCTTCAGTAGTGTGCGCTGCCTCCTGCAAAGACTCACATGGTAGAGAACATTCCCCAATGAGACGATGAAAGTGGAAGAGCATGGGGAGTGGCCACTGCAGCCGCTCCTCTCAAAACTGCACCACTGCGACTTCTCAGATGTCTCGTGGTGGGGAGAATGGGTATAGTTACTGCTTACTGAGTGATTACTACGTGCCTGGACTGCGTGAAGCACTTTGTGTGGATTCTTATATCACCCTCATGATAACTCGACAAGACAGCAAATCAGTGAGAATAAGCTAGACTATGGTGCAAAGTCTCAATGGCTTCACCCAACACACGTCTATTTTTGTGCTCATGTTGAGTCCACTGCAGACCTGGGCAGCCATTCTCCATATGGCAGGTCAGGCCCCATCCTCCATCCTCCATCCTCCATCCTCCACCCTCCATCCTCCATGTGGACGCTCAGCCCCCATCCTCCATCCCCCATCTTCCACTTGGAGGTTCAGCCCCCATCCTCCATCCCCCATCCTCCACATGGAGGCTCAGCCCCCATCCTCCATCCCCCATCCTCCACTTGGAGGCTCAGCCCCCATCCTCCATCCCCCATCCTCCACATGGAGGCTCAGCCCTCATCCCCCATCCTCCACATGGAGGCTCAGCCCCCATCCTCCATCCCCCATCCTCCACATGCAGGCTCAGCCCCCATCCCGCATCCTCCACATGGAGGCTCAGCCCCCATCCTCCATCCCCCATCCTCCACATGGAGGCTCAGCCCCCATCCCCCATCCTCCACATGGAGGCTCAGCCCCCATCCCCCATCCTCCACATGGAGGCTCAGCCCCCATCCCCCATCCTCCACATGGAGGCTCAGCCCCCATCCCCCATCCTCCACCTGGTGGCTCAGCCCCCATCCCCCATCCTCCACATGGAGGCTCAGCCCCCATCCCCCATCCTCCACATGGAGGCTCAGCCCCCATCCTCTATCTCTACTCAGAAGCTTGGCCCTCGACCTGCATCCTCTAACTAATAATGAGTGTTGGCGGGGATATGAAGAAATTGGAAGCCTTATACATTGTGAGTGAGGATGTAAAATGGTGCAGCTGCTTAGAAATTCCTTTAAAATACTAAATGTAGAATTATCCTATGACTCAGAAACTCCACTCGTATGTATGCGCCCAAGAGGAAAGAAAACTTATGTCCACAAAAACTTGTACGTGAATGTTCTTAGCCATACTGCTCATAACAGTAAAAAGTGGAAACAACCCAAATGTCAACTTATGAACGGATGTGTCAAGTGTAGTGTATTCACACCGTGGAATACTGTTTGGCAATAGAAGGAAATGAAGTACTGATGGACGCTACAACATGGATGAGCCTTGAAGACATTACGCTGAGTGAAAGAAGCCAGTCACAAAAGCCCACATATTATAAGATTTTGTATAATTCCATTTACATCAAATGTCCAGAATAGGCAACTCTTTAGAGACAGGAAGCGGTTGTCTAGGGGAAAGCAGACGGGTGAGCGGACTATGGGAGGGAGTGCTAATGGCTAATGGGTATGAGGCTCTTTTTGGGTAATTAAAACCTCTCAAAATTGATTGTAGTGATGGTGCCATGACTGTGAATACCCTGAAAACTATAGAATTATACGGGTGAATTGTATGGAGTGTGAATGATGCCTCAACGAAGCTGGTAAAGTAAGCATTGGACCGTGATATGAGCTGCATTATGGTATGCTCTGGCCTGCCATGCACAGCCGGGCCTTTCTCCTGGACCCTAAGTTTGTCTCAGCCATTCCAGCTCGCTGCTAGCCCACTTGCCCTTTGGTAGGTCATGCCCAGTAATGGGCATGGGACTGTAGGCTGTGGAGAAAATATTTTTGTGTTTCTGCCAGTTAGGGCTTTCTGAACACACTTTACTGGGACCCGGGACAAAGAACAGACCTTGGAAGTGACTGAACAGATAGAGATTCACCTCTCTTGTGGTCTGTGCTTCCATTTCCAAAGGGTTAGGGGTCCAGGAGCCAGGGAGACACTCCAGGGGGCTCTCCTTCTGCAGACATTTAATCACATTCTTAAGAGGAAGAAAGAACCCAGGATTCTTCCCCCTCCTTTTCCTCAGGAGGATTTATTTCCACTGGGAAGACTAAGCGTCTTTTCCTCTCTCAGGAAGGGAGAGGAACAATGTGTATAGAAGCCCCAGATTCAAATTTTGGGGGATCCTCACCTACAATACAGACCCCGGAATGGGTGAGGTGATGTCAGCCTGGCCCTCAGTGCACTGCCACAGAAGGGAGAAGAATTAGAGGAGAGGAAATCAAAAGGGTTATTGCTCTCAGGAATAATTTGTCCCTGCCCCAGCAATCTGTTGATGCAAATAATCCATAATAAATCTCTAAATCAAAATTGGAGTGAGTTTATTATATGAGCCAGGTTGAGGACTATAGCTTGGGGCTTCCTTCCCCAACGAAGGAAGCTTTGTGAAGAGGCAGGGTGTACGGAGTGGTTATATACCGTCTTGGAACAAAGAACATACATCACATATGACAGGAATCTCTCTTTTACTGCTGTCAGGGGACAGTTTGCTGGCACAGCAGGTCAGCGTCACAAAGTGAGCACAGCAGGTCAGTGATCACGAGATGAGTTAAACCAGGTCAGTAATTAGTCCTTAGTTTCCGAGAAGAAATGCTTATCCCTGAAGAAATGCTGATATGGGGGAGTCAACATCCCTGTTTTAAGGTCATCATTCTTGGCTTTGGGACATTGTCAATGTTTAAAGCACATGTACAGCAGATGCTCAGCAGGCCACATCAGGCCTTTCTGAAGAAACAGGGTCAGGCCGAATTAGTGTTAAGCCAAATGGCTCCCTCAAATATGCCAATATATCTTATTGCTTTATATTATTTCATCAAATTCCATGTCTACTTTCAAGACAATAGAAAAAAATACAGCTATGGAAAACTTACCAAGGCCGTGTCCATTTCTGCCCTTGTCACTATCAGAATCAATTTAAGGCCACTATATGATTGATCGTGGTGGCATCTCAGAATGACTCAAAGTGCTCCTGGTTTGATCTCAAACTTTGTCAACATAGTCATGTGATGTGCCCCCTACTGTGATTTCTCACAAACGATTTGGATTACTTCCATTGAATTTAAATAAAGTTGAGGCAACCACCTTTCTTAGCTGTCTATGATCTTTCAAGGAGTTGTACAAGTGTACACGATGAGTCTGAAGGATGATCTGGTGTGTGTGCTGCAAAGCCTCAGATCAGGAAGCAGAGCTGAAACAGTAAATTGGGAGATGGAGTGACTTTTGGAGGTCGGGCCCTTGTTTTCTACATTTCACTACACATATTGCTATAGAAAGATGAATGTCAATACACTGACTGCCTAGTGACGTTTTGAAATGTAATTCTTTCAAAAAACGGAAGCCTGAGTAATTTTCTTTGGTCGTACTCTGTATCAGCAGAGAAGGGGTCTGTTATACAATCAAGATAAATCATAGTAAATGGACGTCTGAATGGCTTCATTGGCCCATCCATTACCTTGAAACCAAATGATTATTTAGTGAAATCTGGATAGTTCCTAGGAAGTCAGTGGCCAAAATATTCTGAGCTTTAAGTGCCAAGTCAAAATATGTGATGAAAGGAGCCTCAGGCGAAAGGAATGGTCAATTTTTGCCCATAAAATACGTGTTTTTGGTGAAATAGCAAATAAACATAGTGAATGAACGAATCTGAGTGGCAAATTGGAAGAGGGCTTGTTTGAAAGAAGGAATCCTGGGCCACAGTCAGAATAACTGCTGTATGACCACCTCTCTGCACGGCCCACTTCTCTGGAGTCTGCCTCTCTCAAATGAACTGAGGGTCCTGACACCGTGGCTGGTGTGTTCACACTGGAATGGAGAACCCCAGCCTCTCATGGGACCTCGGGGGCTGTGGAGAGGGTACTAGAGCACCCTCTAGTACCTATAACATACAATCAAGTTCTAAAATTTAAAAAGAAGACTTTGCCTAAAACACCTGCTTTGTGAGAAGCTATTGCGCTAAGTGTCTCCAGCCTCAACCTTCTACGACCTTGAGAACTGCCCATTTCCGTGGTGCATGTAGAGCTGCTGGCCCCCGTGAGGTCGCGGTCAACATGCTGCCTGGAAGGTGCAAGCACCTAGTAAATGAAAGCAACACTTCGTAAAGACAGCAGATGGGACTTCTAAGTGACCAAGAGAACACCTTCTGGAGAACATCCATTCCCGATGCTCCAGAAGGAGCCTTGGGACTCCGTAAGACGACGAGCCGGCATGCTGTTGGCTGGGGCAACAGTGCTCAAAGTCAGGCAGAAGGATCAGCGAAGTTATTTAATGTCTTAGAAGCAGCCCTCCCTTCCCCAACCCTCCACACCCCCACCCCGCCAACTGCCTAAAACCACTTCACGTTTTTCTGGTCATATTTGGGTATTTAAATAAGATCATCTACATAATGTGCCCAGTTGTAGAGACAAGTAAAATTAGGTCACCTACCCATTTCGCATTTTCAGTCATAGTACTTGAGTAGAAGGGGCAGCTTAACTCCAGCTATTCCATTTCTTTGAAAAAGAAAGTGATAAAATGTTGCCATGGGCTTATAAAAATATTTGGCAATGTACCTCCCAAGAAACAGCAAAGAAACTTACAATTTTTTCTACCGAGAAAATAAATTGAAGGCTCAGAAAACTAGGAAATAGAGTGCTTGACCAACTTTCTCCAAAGGAAGGAATAGATATTCAGTTGATTTACTGTGGTCAAGCGTTGGGAGGAGAAGGTACAAGGATGAGAGGGATGGGCAAGGACAGGAGAGGTGAATGCTGGGAAGCTGGACGGCAGGAGGGTGAGGACACACGCAGGGACCGCAGGAGTGGGGGCCCCGGGGAAGAAAGGTAAGTTGTTTTTGTTCTCATGGCGCTACTGGTGTGGGGCTCCTCTTAGAGGGGGCTGTCGAGTGATGTCACTGCTGAGTCTTGTGTCAGTCATGGGCCCCCACACACAGTGCTCTAATCACTTCTACTAATTATTGACTTTTCTGGATCAGTCAGTCACAGAAGCTTCCTGGGAGGAAATATTCTCCGCTGTGGTTTTGTAGACAAAATAGTCTCATGTCTTGAAGGACCTGCTTCAGGACGTGAAATCCAGCAATTTCCCCAGCCCACTTCTGAGACTACTGCAGTACAAAGGGAATATGTATATATAGACATATTTATATGTGTTTAACCGGTTGTTTTTATAGCTGACGTCTACTCCTTGACCTACGTGGTTCTCAAAAAAGCGGTCGATACAGATCTTCAGAATTCTCAGGAATTTATTCGTATATTGAGAAAGCAGTGAAATCTTAAGTCTCATGAAATATTTTAAATATCTCACGAATACTCAAGGCCTGTCTGTGAGATTGAACACAGAGCCAAAGAAGCAAAGCCTTTGCCAAGATCTAAGCACCAGGACTCCCGATCCTTTTCCACAAAGCATGGTGCTACGAGTGCTATTTAGCACGCCATCTGCCCTCGACTTTAACCATCGTAATATGAAGTTTGCGCATATACTTTGTGCATAGAGGCTAACTCCTCCTTAATCCTGTGGCCTTTAAGAGGCATTAGAAATATAGGCCACCTTAGAATGCATAGCAGAATAGGAAACTTTGCAGACAATTATCTTGCTATTTCTCTCCAGAGTAGCAGAATTTTCCACTGTGGTTTGGCTTCTGTGGTTTCAGAAATAATGTGTGTGCTGAGAGTGTGCCCTGTTATGTAAT
Organism: Equus asinus; assembly: GCF_041296235.1. Classification (NCBI taxonomy): domain Eukaryota; kingdom Metazoa; phylum Chordata; class Mammalia; order Perissodactyla; family Equidae; genus Equus; species Equus asinus. The sequence continues at coordinate 24,633,543 of NC_091790.1, read as the reverse complement.
CGCCAGTCTTTATTCAGCCATACTTACACAGGTAAAACTCTGGTGAGTAAAATGACTCAGAGATGCAGCGCTCCGGCTTATTATATTTTCTCTTTAAATGAGAGATTTGGAAATTTTAACATTGCAAACGTATTTAAAATGCGAATTAGTTTACTAATAATCTTAATGCATGTCCACGTTTTTAGCTGGTTTCTGCAATGATCTAGGCTGTCTCATTAATTCAGGGTCATCATCCTCAGTGTCGATTACTGTTTGGTACCTCAGTTCCTGCTGCAGGGCTGTAAGGAAACAATACATTAAGCATCTAAATGCTGCCATTTTCCAGCTGCCACCTCTTCTGTGGCCTTTGAAGTCACCTTGCAAATGCCGTAGAGAATGTGGAGCCACAGAGAGAGGAGCCTGGGGCCCTGAAGAGCTGTGTGGAGGCAGATTCCTCTCCCTCTAAAGGCTGAGAGGTGATGAGATTTTCACACGCATGAGAAACAAAGCTCTAGTGTGTGAAGTCACTGAGGTTGGAAAGCTGACTGTTACAGCTGCTGTTACAACTCACCCTCCAGCCAACACAAATTTTCATTTCGCAAGAATCATGAAAGGTCAGGCGGAATGTATACCAACACGTTCCTTAAAAATCCCTTTTGACGTTCATTCGTGCTTTCAACACGATTAGGAGTCTGCTCTCTGCCAGGCATTTTACAAAAATAAATCCCTTCTTTTAAGTTGTTTTCTTGTTATTTGCTTTACTCCTAAAGGTATGAGTAGGAAGAAATTTCAGTAGCACGTTTCTTATCAGTGGGGTTCAACCAAATACAAGGTTTACTGAAGAGGTGAAAATAACACCGTGGAAGGAAATAATTGCCCTAAGAGCGGGGAGGCGGATGGCAATACCCATCACGGAGGGATCCCATTTTCTCGCTCTTTTTCGTGGATCATCAAGAATAGTTCTTGTTCACCAAAAAAGTTAGTCATGCTAAGAGCTTGAGCAGGACTTTTTCTTTTGTTATTAAAAACAATTGGTATACCACTTAAGTCCATAATCCGGGTCAAAGCGATCTGTTGGAAAATCACGGGGAACGTTGTACTCCGTGGACGGCGTTAGCAGCATTCCGCCCAACAGAATCCTATTTGCAATAAAACACCAATGTATATGATTAAACTTAATAGATTTGCAAGACCCATTTATATGGAACATGCACAAAACTACATATCTACGCTAGAGAGGAAACAGGAATACCTAAATAATTAGATGTACCACGGATTTGGGCAAGAAGATTCAGTAATGTAAGTGTGTCAATTCTCTAAAACTCTATAAAGTCAGTGTACGCTCTTTCAATTCTCATAGAGTTTTAAAAAAATGGAACTTGACAAACTACTGCTGAATTCATATGGTAGGAAATACATTGACGGATTATCCTTTCCACTCAGTCGCCCATTTTCCTCTGTTTACCACCTGCCTGTTCCCTTTATAACCTTTACACCATTTAAAATCGTAGGGTTTTTCTGTCCATTTCCCTCGCAGACAATAAACTCCATAATGGCAGGGATGAGGGATAATCTATCTTGTTGATCTTTGGATGTCCAAGTGGTCCAGCGCCTGGCTTATAGTAGGCATTCAATAAATACCATTGAAAGAAAACCTAAGGCACATTTGAAAAGTAATTTTGTATGCTTATTAAGAAACACAGGAAGAGAAAGTGAAAATTGTTGGTTTAGGGTAATGGATTTGAGCTGGGATTTTAGGTAATGAATTTAGTGTTGTTACATGGTTCTCAAAAGGAAAACAAGTCTCTTAATTTAAATATGAAGGGGCCAGCCCTGTGGCCAAGTGGTTAAGTTTGGGTGCTCTGCTTCAGGAGCCCAGGGTTTCACCAATTCGGATCCTGGGCACAGACTTAGTACCGCTCATCAAGTCATGCTGAGGTGGCGTCCCATATAGCAGAGCCAGAAAGACCTATGACTAGAATCTCTAACTAGGTACTGGGGGGCTTTGGGGAGAAGAAGAAACCAAAAAAAAGAAGATTGGCAACAGATGTTAATACAGGTGCCAATCTCTAAATAAATAAATAAATAAAAATTTTAAAAAATGAAATGGTCCTCATCACCTAGGCACTATTGACTCTATAATTTCAGTCAAATGGCATCAGATGTGAGGGAAGAAGTGATTTAGTAGGTGTGGATAGAAAAAGCACTAGCAGGGGCTGGCCCCGTGGCCGAGTGGTTAAGTTCGCGCGCTCTGCTGCAGGCGGCCCAGTGTTTCGTCGGTTCGAATCCTGGGCACGGACATGGCACTGCTCGTCAGACCACGCTGAGGCAGCGTCCCACATGCCACAACTAGAGGAACCCACAATGAAGAATACACAACTATGTACCGGGGGGCTTTGGGGAGAAAAAGGAAAAAATAAAATCTTAAAAAAAAAAAAAAAAAGAAAAAGCACTAGCAGAAACCAGCTAGTTCTGGCTCAAAGATTTGGAAATGGGATGCCCAGTGCTGAGATTGGGTGGGCATCCCCCACTTTTCTTATCCTGTGCCCCAGCCCTCAGACAACCCCAGTGGCAGTGGAAGTGCACAGCTGCCTCATCTCTGAGGGAGGAAGGAGAACCCTCCTCTCTGATGGGAGGAAATGAGGTCCCAAGAGGGGGGAACAGATCCACCTGAGATTTTCTCTCCATCTCTGCTCCTGCAGCTTGGCCCTGGAGGCAGACACAATCCAAGGGAGTGAGGGGTGATGTGGGTTATTGAAGCCAGAGCTGTCTGGTGGGGGGACCAAAGGAATCGTTGGAATCCTGGGAGCTTTCAGAGAGGGAGGAGCCCAGAAAAGTGACCCCATAACATTGTTTGTGAATCCTGGGCACCCCTGAGCTGTGCATGCATGGATCTGACCCTGTACAGCTTACTGTAAGACATCTGGTGCTGAACTATGGAACTGTGGGACAAGTCACCACCCAGGCCCGAGACTGGCTACTGGGTGCCATATACATAGGACAGATGTGAATAGTCCTGCCACAGCTCTGAAAACTGATCTGTCTTTGGAAACACAATCCATGGAAGGCCGGCAGGAACTTGGAGCTGGAACCCGAGTGGATTGATTGTCTGCGAAATAAAAAAATACCAATATTCTTCATGGAAGTGAAGCAAGACCCAGAAGCTTATGGTATTCAAATTTGCCAGATACAAGCCAAAATTATGCTGTGTACAAAGAACCAGGAAAATCTCAACTTGCACAGGAAAAGACAATCAACAATTGCACATACTGAGAGGACGCCGAGGATGGAATTATCAGATTAAGACTTTAAATAGTTATTATAATAATGCTCCTTGAAATGAATGGAAAGATAGAAATTATCAGCAAAGAAAGAGAAGACATCAAGAAGAACTAAGTGGAAATTAGAACTGAAAATGAAATAATGAAAATGAGAAAATGAGTAAAAGACTTCACTGGGTGGGTTCGATAGCAGACAGAGGAATGAGTCAGTGAACCGGAAGATTAATCAACAAAGTTATCCAACTTGAACAACAGAAAGAAAAGAGACTGAAAAAAACCGAACAGAGCCAGGGAACTTTGAGATAGCACCAAGAGAGCCAACATTTGTATCATCGGAATACCAGAAAGAGTAGGGAAAGAGTTTGCTCCTCACTGCAAAGGAAATCATCAACAAAATGAAAAGAAAACCCTGGGAGAAAACATTTGCAAGTCAAATATCTGATAAGGGGCTAATATCCAAAATATATAAAGAACCCAAACAACTCAATAGCAAAAAAGCAAACAATCTGATTAAAAAATAGGCAGAAGATCTGAAATAGACAATTTCTCAAAGAAGACATACAGACGGCCAAGAGGCACATGAAAAAATGCTCTACATCATTAATCATCAGGGAAATGCAAATCAAAACCACACTGAGATATCAGCTCACATCTGTTAGCATGGTTACTTTCAAAAAGACTAGAAATAGCAAGGGTCGACAAGGATGTGGAGAAAAGGGAACCCTCGTGCACTGTTGGTGGGAATGTAAATTGGTGCAGCCACTGGAAAAAAGTATGGAGGTTTCTCAAAAAATTAAAAATAGAACTACCATATAATCTAGCAATTCCACTTCTGGGTATTTATCCGAAGGAAATAAAAACACTAACCTGAAAGATATCTGCACTCCACGTTCATTGCAGCATTATTTACAACAGCCAAGATACGGAAATAACCTAAGGGTCCATCGATGGATGAATGGATAAAGAAGATGTGGTATATACACAATGGAATATTATTCAGCCATAAAAAAGAATGAAATCATGCCATTGACAATGACATGGATGGACCTTGAGGTCCATCACCAAAATAACCCAATTCAAAGATGGACAAAGGATCTGAGTAGATTTCTTCAAGGAAGATATAAAAATGCCCAATAAGTACATGAAAAGATGTTTGGCATCATTAGTCATCAGGGAAATGCAAATCAAAACCACAATGCTACCACTTCTCATTCAGTAGGATGTCTAGAGTTAAAAAGTCAATAAGAACAAATATTGTTGAGAATGTGGAGAAACTGAAACCCTCATACACCACTAGTGGGAACACAAAATGGTGCAGTTCCTTTGGAAAACAGGCTGGCAGTCCTGCAAATGATTAAACAGAGTTACCAAATGACCCAGAAATTCTACTTTTAGGTGTACCCCCAAGATAAATGAAAATATATGTCCACATAAGAACTTGCACATGGATATTTACAGCAGCGTTATTCGTAGTAACCAAAAAGTGGAAACAACCCAGATGTCTATTACTGGATGAATGGATAAATAAAATGTGATATATCCATACAATGGAGTATTATTTGGCCAAAAAAAGGGGATGAAGTACTGATACATGCTGTAACTTGGATGAAATTTGAAAACACTATGCTAAGTGCAAAAGCCATTCACAACATGCATGTACCATATGATTCCAGTGATAGGAAAGTCCAGAATGGGTAAATCTATAGGGACAGAAAGTAGATTAGCAGTTGCTGTCTGGGGATGGTGTGGCAGGGGGCAGGAATAAGGAGTGGGTGCTAAAAAGCGTGGGGTTTCTTTTTGAAGTAATGAAAATACTCTAAAATTGACTTGGAGATGGGTGCACATATCTACGAATATCCTAAGAACCTATTGAATGGCACTTAAATAGAGGAACTGTATGGTATGTGAACTATATCTCAATAAAGCCATTTTAAAAAAACACAAAAGAGAAAAAAAAGCATGGAAAAGACAAGGCTGTCCACTCTCGTCACTCCCATTTCACATTGTACTAGAGATGATAGTCAGTGCAGCAAAGCAAGAAAAAGAAAGCACACAGATCTGAAAGAAGATGCAAACTGTTCCTATCCACAGACTTCATGATTTTCTGTGTATAAAGCCCTTGGGCTTGGCATTCCATGCAGCCTTCATCCCCTGCACCTTATCTGGCTCCTTGCTCATGCATGTGTTTAGCTCTGTGACGAAGGGCCCTGGCTTCTGCAGGACACTCTTGTCACTAAGGTCCATGGCAACAAGAACTGACCTTGGTGTCATCCATCCTCGTGGGGTTCCAGCTCATGACTTAGGGTCCAGCTGCCTTTGATCTCTCCTGTTCTTTATCCATTCTCCTTCCTTCCTGTCTGTCCTGTGGACTTCAATCTCCAGCATCAGATGCAGAGAAAATGGGCTTACAGACCAGTTATGCACCTATTCTACTGGTTTTGCTTCTCTGGTTGAACTCTGACCCAGTTATCCAACCTCTCAGTTTGATCATCACAAAAATGGGGATAATGCATCAGTTCATATATGTTAAATTGAGACAGCATACGTTAGAAGTCTGTATTTCTCACGTAAGACTCTTGGAGGATTCTCTGTTTTCGTCATGTAGTGATTTTTGGTTTTATTTTAGAAATCGAATGGTGTTAATAAACTGTTTTGTTTATTTCTGTGTGCTTCTTCCCCAAAGACAAAAGATGCACGTTGTGTGTCGTGGCTGTGAGATGAGGGTGTTGACAAAATGTATTGTGTTTACAAAGTTCCTGTGAAAATTCCCTTTGTTTCTAGAAATATTCTGGCTTGTTACTTTTTCTATTAGAGAAAAGAGAGGGATCTACTTTTTCTTTCTTTTTTCGCTTCAGACACAGTGAAAAGGATGTTTAATGTCCCCAGGAATATCTGCTCAAAGAGAGACGAGAATCATATTTGGGTAACAACACTGGTCCACATGTCTACACAGTGGGACTTATTTAAACGGGTCAAAATTCCTCCCCTTTTTGAAGGAGACCACAGAGTCCCATTGTGGGCAGGGCTCCTCCCAGTGTCCGTCCCTCAAACCATGTGGGCCCATGCCAGGGGGTAGGGCGGTGTGAAGTGGTTGGGTCGGGCTATTGAGACAACAAAAAGCTCCCGCTTTCAACAGTGGGTGGAGGCAAAGCAAATGATGCTTGGACACTGATGAACGTTGCATCCCACAGGGACAAAGGGACAGCAGGATGGTTCGGTCGGACTCGTTTTCTCAGTGCCCTCGAACGTGCCTCACAGCAATGAAACCAACGTAATGTAGGCTTTTCCCAAGGGGGAGAAGCAACGTCTGCTTTTGTTAAGATTCTAAGGCAATTCCTGAAGGAAAGGTGACACTCAGGACTCAGAGGGAGGAGATTTCCTCGTCTTCCCACTCCTGCCAATTTACGTAGAGTGCCATCATCTCCAGAGTTCTTAGAGCAGAGAAATTTAGACATGTGTTCTATAAATCCCAGTTAGTAGGTTTCTTAACTTAAAATTTGGGATAGTTTTTGTCTAAACTAAAGTCATAGTTCCCTGGGTATTAATTAAAGTAATAAATCAAATTAAATTAGCTTAATGAAATTAAAAGGCACCATTATAGAAATCAAGTTGATTCTCCGATTTTTGCAAATGTATTCTCCAGCTGAGTGACCATGTGTCCAGAAAGAAGGGGACAATGGATTTGGTGGGAAGAGCCATCAGCTAAATTGCCTTTTGCTGTTTAAAATGAAACCTCACCAGTTTGTCAAAAAAGCAGCAAAATTTTGATGTCTCATTAAAAGAACTTGGTGATCTGGGTCAGATGTGAGAGGTAAGCACAACATCTTCACTCTGTCCGGGCCTGGCCATGAGGTGGAATTATGGAGCAGATGGGTTTTCATCCGTTCTCAGTGTCCCGGGGCCTTACTCCCTATTCCTGGCGCAGCTGTCCAGATGCCTGACCTTTCTAGTGATTTCTGGAAAGACCTGCCTTTCCCATAACCCAGTTCTATAAAATCTCGCACGATGGTATGGGGGAAAGAGCACGGGCTCCATAGAGGGCACATTCTGGATCGAAATCTAGTTCTGACGTGCACTAGATGCTTTAGGGTCCCGTTATTTAATGTCTCTCCAAGCCTCAGTTTCTGCATCTGTAAAATGGAGATAGCATCTAGTCTGCATAAAGCTTGTGAGTTTTAAACGAGAATGCGACATCCAGGACACAGGAGGTTCTCCATATTAATGCGTTGCTTTCGTCCTCGCTTCTGTGCTGTCCGAGGTGTCTAGATTATTCAGCTTAACCTGCTCTTACTGAGACCTGTTGCTCCTAAGCCACATGTGTGGATATTAACAACGATCTGTGGGACCACCAGCATAAAGTCAGCGTCTCTGCATGGTACTTCTTCCAGTCGTAGGATGTGGGTATGGAAATGGATCAATATGTTGTGAGTACTCTACTACGAGCCTAAGGCGGACCCCCAGCTTCATTGCTTCCTGGTTATGCAAGCTTGGGTGAGTTTCCCCTCCTCTCTCAATTCCACTTTCCTTGTCTGTAATCTTTCCTCCTCAAAGGCAGGAGTGAAAAATAGCAGAAAAGCCATGCACAGTGCTTGGCACGGAGCAGACACTCCAGCGTGTTAGCCAGAATTGTGAACGCACCTTTCTGATGCCTTCTGGGAGGTGGAGGACACTTGCTTCACAAGGCAAGGAGGAGTAAAATGACCCAAGCATTTATGTGGCCTTTAGAGCCACTGGAACACCTCTCTTGAGGAAGTCTTTGAAGAGGTTAAGAAAGTTTTAAGGCCATTTCTCTTTAGGGAAATCTTTGCTTGCCTTTGGAATTTTCTAACCCTGTCCCTTAGGATAAACTAGCCTAGGATAGTCAGGATGCTGCTATGGTGACAAACAATCTCATTTCCTGCTCATGCCACCTACCCATCCCAGGTCTGCCCCGACTGCCCTCCCTCAGGGAGGCAAGCTGACATGGTTCCACCATTTGGAGACCCCTGGAGAGGAGAGAGAATGGGGCAGACTGAACACCAGAACCTAAGGGCTTTGCCCAAAAGTGCAACATATCTCCTCTGGCCTCATTGTATGAACCAAAGCGAGTCATGTGGCAACACCTAATGATAAGTGGGTGGAGAAGGGCAATCGATGCTCCGAAGGCAGAGAACTGGAAATACTGATGAGCACCAGTTATTAGCACTCAGACATTAACAAGAATGCAGGGCATCTGAGCACACCCGTTCCATTTGACCCATAAAACAGCGCTGATGCCCGACGCCCGCACCACAACCATGGCAGAACAGATGGCACTGTTTGATTCCCGGAAGAAAATTCAAAACAAGACTCACCATTTTATAGTCGAATTTAAAGCGATTTTTAGGAATAGCTTTTTCTAGGAACTAACGATCAGATAAAGATGGATTTGGGACGGATAGACTTGCAACTTGAAGCGGTGGGTGATCTTATCTATAAATGAAAACCTGCATGTAGTTTCTCCTAATAGCAATTAAGTATCTAATACGTAATTTGTGTCACTGAGGGGCTGATAATAAAACCTCAGAGGAAAAGACCACAGATTGGTGGAGACCATATCGCCATTGTAAGCATCAGCAGGATGTTCTTTTTTTTTTTGGTGATAACTTTCATGCCGACAGATCTGTTGTTAAGGAGACCCCAGGTGTTCTACGTTATGTTGGCAAATTGGCCTTTCCTAAGCTCTCTCTTTAAATATATCATGTATCCCCAGTGTGTGCACTTTCAAACAAGTGTAGGTTTAGAAGAGCTCACCAGTAGCATCAGATGGCCAGTTACCTTTAGCATAAACTACGTCCACTGATAGAAATATCGCTGAATATCGAGGAATACGCACAGCAGAAATGCTAGAAGGATTGTGGATAATGGGATGGCTAGGAAAGTCCTATTGCTGGCGGGGTAAATTTGAAGGATTAAGAGCAGGACTAGAAATATGCAGACAAAACAAACTGAAATTTGCAAATAAGAAATTTGCAACATTTCCCAGGCTTGTGGTAATATATTCATTCATATAGAGTGTGTTAGTTTGGAAAAGCAAGTCGATAATGAAGATTGGGATAACAACATACCTAAAAATGCTCAGCTTAGCGTCAGGCTCAGAGTGGGTGGTTGTATTGATCACAGCCCTGTTGAATGGAACTGCCGTTGCTGCTTTTGCTGTGCCTTAGATCTGTCTTGGAAACCTGGGGAAGTCCCAGTCGTTCCAGCAAGGCCCTTGATAAAATCTCAGTTTCAGGTCCTCAAGGTGACGCATCCTTTCGTCACCTTGTGGTGTCTCTAACTATGTGCCCCTGCCTCTCACAAAGCTGTGAGCATGTGCATCCTCTGGGATGCTCAACAAGCCCTGGCTCCAGCTCTTGGTTTGTGTTCCAGAATCCTGCTGCCAAGAGTGTGGTCCCCACACTGTGTCATGTCAGCATTGTGTCACCCAGGGCTTATGGGAAACATACTCTGGGGCTCTAGCCCAGGGCTGTGGTATGAAAATCTGCGAATTCCCAAGATTTCAGGGAACTCAAATACACACGAAAGTTTGAGAAACACCAGCCCAGAGAACAACTCAGCATTCCTTCCAGATTTAGAAACGTTACTTTTCTGGTGTTCTTATTTAAAAATGGGAAGTTGCACAGCTAATCAAGGAAGGCTGCTTTGCAGCCCCTGAATTTTAAACTTCTGGTTGGAGGAGAAATGGCTTCCTTTTTTCCCACACTTTGATCTCCAATGACCACAATTGGAGGTCCTCATGGAACAGAGAGATGACACACAACTCCGTCCATGGCAGATGACCTGAAGACAACCCTGATTCGAATATTCTCTTGTCTGCGGTGCTTAGACACGTCAGTCAGCCTCTTCTACTCTGGCCATCCTGAATCTTTCTCAATTGAATAGCAAGTACTTGCAGCATCCTAACTAAGTCCATGAGGGAAAATGGCCGTACCCTGCTGAAGCAGTACCAAAAAGAGGGAACCTCAAGTTCTGCGCTGTCTTCAGGCCGTTTCCCGGAATTACGACTCTGCCCTTGCTTTGATTTCACAAGCGGCTCTGGAGGTGTATTTCCTTGATTCGCAACTTTCATTGCTTTTTGTCATCTTTTTGGCCCTGCACTTGAGAGCTAGTCCCTGGTTTCACTGTCTGCCTCTCCTGGGACACAGCTCATGCTCATTCTCTTCAGGGGACTCAAGTACCTTCTGGGCTCTGCTAAACCCTAACCCTGGTGAGTCATCTCCTCTGCCTGGTTAGGGACCTTCTGGATTTTACCCAGTCCCCAGAATAAGTGGAATCAGATGCATTCTTAAAGCGTGAGCTTCTTGGGCTGGCCTAGTGGTTAAGTTTGGCACACTCTGCTTAGGCTGTCCTGGTTCAGTTCCCGGGTGTGGACCTACAGCCCTCATTGGCTGCCACGCTGTGGCAGTGACCCACATACAAAATAGAGGAAGATGGGCATAGGTATTAGCTCAGCGACAATCTTCCTCAAGCAAAAAGAGGAAGATTAGCAACAGATGTTAGCTCAGGGCGAATCTTCCTCAGCAAAAAATAAATAAATAAATAAATAAAATGTGAGCTTCTTATGTGAAGAGGTTGAGTCTACTTGTGTGACCCAGAATCACCCAAATATTAAATGCCAAATATTAAACGTCTGCTTCCTCTTACTATGTAGAAAGCCTCAGGGGAGAATCACACCCATCCTCTCAACTCCAGGTTGTCTACAAAATCACAGCTTTGCTTGAGCCCCTGTGAGAGCTTCGGGTGCAAGAAAACTATGTGAGCTGAATTCCAAACAGAGGAAAGCCCCTTTGAGGAGAGATGGGAGGCATAAACTACACCAAACTTAGCAAAGGAGGGAGAAAGGTGGCTGTCATACCACGGGGAAGAGCAAAGCAGCTGGTTTTAAGGAATCCTTAAAGGTCAGATACCGGCCAGTGGATCAGGTTCAAGTATTGGAAGGCCTGGGACATGGGGAAGTTCAGACTCGCTTGCAGGCTCTTTTCTACTGGCCTTCTTGAGGGAGTTTGGGGGTGGGGCAGGAGCCTGGAAGTTGCCCCCTCAGTGGCGCAGGCCTGCATGAGGCCATCAGCGGCTCCTGGGAAACAGACACCAAACTCTGTCCTTTCTCCATTATCCTTTCCTGCTAGTAAGCGAAAGCCTTGAGCGACTGAGAGAAGGGCAGTGGAGACCCTCATCCCAGGACGAATGCAAAGATGCAATGAGCAGGATGAGGAACAGGGAAACTTCCTCCCACCTGAGACTGACCTCAAATACAAAGCTGAGTTCAGCCTCCATGGAAACGAGGAGCAGGAATGTTTAGAAAACCCGAACTCCAAGGTCCAGACTCACAGGGTTTGCCTAAGCTCAGAACAACAGAACGTCCCTCCTTCCACCACCAGGAGCTCAGCAGGAATAACAAGCAATAGCCACCTGTTTCTGTGGGAGGGGCGAGAGCAGGAGAGAGGAGAGCTCTCTGGCACAGGCATCCAGGAGCGGCTGAGAGCAGAAGACGGAGCGGGAACATTGAGAACAGCCCCCCAGGGCTTCAGCCCACTGGAAGCTTACGCGGCCCATCACTGGAGGGTTTTGAAGCCGGTGGTGCATTGAAGGTAATGATTTAAAACTCAACTGCTGGCTAGGTCAACAACCACCTCTCTGCTTGCACCACACATGAAATAATGTTTCTAAGGGCATAAAAATTATTTACTTCAGTCTCTCTACTGTTTATGCATAATTTTCAGCAGTTGATTGAAAGTTAACACTTAAAACAAAACGAAAAAAAACCCAACTCATTGATAATAGATAAAGCAATCAACAAAAGCAGAACTAGAGATGACCGAGATGTTGAAACCCTAACACAGAGACTTTTAAACCAGGCATGATAAATATGTTAAATGATCTAGAGAAATAGGTATATAGCATGCATGAACAGAAGGGAAATTTCAACAGCAAGATAGAAACTATAAGAAAGAGACCAATAGGAATGCCACAAATAAAAATGATGTAAAACATAAAGAAATACTTTGGCAGCCTTATCAGTAGACTTGGCTGAAGAAAGATTAATGAACTTAAAGACAGGTCAACAGAAATTATATAAAGTGATATGCAAAAAGAATAAAAAAGGGAAAAAATAGGGCATCCAAGAGCTGTGAAACAATATAAAATGATCTGACAGGGGCCAGCCCCATGGCCTAGTGGTTAAGTTGGGTGTGCCCCACTTTGGCAGCCTGGGTTCAGTTCCTGGGCACAAACCTACACCACTCATTGGCAGCCATGCTGTGGCAGGGACCCACATACAAAACAGAGGAAGATTGTCATGGATGTTCACTCAGGGCGAATCTTCCTCAGGAAAAAATAAATAAATAAGAGATCTAAGATACACTCAATTGGAGTCCCAGAATGAAAGAGAAAGAATAGAGCATAAGGAATATTTAAAGAGGGGCTGGCCCTGGGGCCGAGTGGTTAAGTTTGTGCTCTCTGCTTTGGTGGCCCTGGGTTTCACTGGTTCGGATCCTGGGCGTGGACATGGCACCACTCATCAGGCCATGCTGAGGTGGCATCCTACATAGCAGAGCCAGAAGGACCTACAACTAGAATATACAACTATGTGCTGGGGGGCTTTGAGGAGAAGAAGAAAAAAAAGGAAAATTGGCAACAGATGTTAGCTCAGGTGCCAATCTTTAAAAAGAAAAAAGAAATATTTAAAGAGATAATGACTAATAATCTTCCAAAAATAATGCAAGACAACAAATTTCAGATCCACAATGCTCAGAGAACTCCAAAAGTATAAACACAAAAAAACAAAAATTAAAAAAAAAAACATACCTAGACATATCGTAACTAAACTGTCGAAACCCAAAGACAAACTGAAAATATAAAATGCACCCAGAGTGGGGGGAAAACACTACATACAGGAGAAGACAGACAATTACAATAATTTCTTGTCAGATATTACATAAGCTAGAGGATAATGGTGTGACGCCTTTGAAGTACTGAAAGAAAAATATCTCTTAACCCAAAGTTCTATACCCAGGAAGAATGTTTTTCAAAAGTGACAGCAGAAAATGAAACTTTTTCAGACAAGCAAAAGCTGAGATAACTCATTGCCAACAGATCTGCGCTACGAGAAATATCAAAGGACATTCACAGGGTGTAGGAAGATTACACAAGAAATAGTAAACATTAAAGTAGACATTAAAAACATTTTTCTTATAATTAATTCTTTAAAAGATTGTTGACTAAAGTGAAGACAGTAAACGGGATTTATTTTATCTGTAGAAACAAACTGCATGAAAATAAGTGCACCAAGGACAGGAGGGAGGGGTTGGAAGTATAATGTCAATGCGGACTACTAAGGAATGATGATATTTTGAAATTTTCAGATTTTTTTGGGCTTAAAGTAGTAATTTCAGATCATTTGCTAGAATCAGTGAATATGGTTATACATGAAAACGTATAAACAGTAGAAGGGTCAATCTGAGACTTAGATTTTGAGGGAAAATAAGGCTTCTCATCATTTAATTCAGTGGTTCTCAAATTTAACTAATGGCAGAGTCCCTTGAGGGAGTTTGTTTAAAAACCAAGCTTTCTGGCCGCCATCCCTGAAAAGCCCAATGTGGCAGGTGTCTTAGGTAACGCCTGTCGTAACACGCAGCCTCCCACCCACATGTCCTCCAGTAGGGCGTGCGGCGTTCCTCCAGGCAGGAGATGCTGTGTCGTTGGTTACTGGGCCAAGTCAGGATAGGCCAGAGTCAAAGAGGAGTGAACTGATGCTCTAGCTGCTGAGAGACTGCAGCCTGGGGGAATGCCAGGAAAGCTCCTGCCTTTTAACAAGAAGTCCTATTCCTGTGCTGGCCAGCATGGAGAAATAGAAATCCCTGGAAACAGCTGGATGTTCTTGATAAGTCTAAAGACCTTCAACTCCAGCAACTTGGGGACCATGGAAACTGTGGGCCAAGGGCAGCCGACCAGACCACACCAGCCTCTTGGTGTGGGCCTCTGGGTCACGGCGACTGGCCCTTTTCCTCCAGAGCCCCCAAATGAGCAGCATCTCTTCAGGTTCCCATGTTGGCTTTGGGCCATGTGTACAGCCTATTCCGTGGGGCCGGGGTTGAGTAGACAAGGTTGCCAAGAGGTCCTTAGTCAACCATGGCTTTAGTCTGGAGGTGAAGATGAGGGCGGAAGTAGCCATCAGTGTTGGGCCGAATCACCAGGCTCAGAAGATGGGTGGAGACACGGGAGGAGGGGCTTCTGATACAAGCAGCCGTGGATCAAGGCTGGGCTCCTTGGGCTGTGGGGCATGGCCAGGACAGCGCTGCTTAGAGGCCAGAGTGTGCCATTCCTTCCTTGGAGGACCTCAAACGGAGGCAAGAACTGGATTTGTCTCCTTCCCTCTGTGAAACAGCAGATGAAGGATTTTCTTTCTTCCACTTAGGGGAAGTTTTAGGCTCTGCCAAATAATAACCAAAATAATAGAAACTCTGGTGTCTCCTTAATTAGCCTTGTATTTCCTCCAGGTGGCAGGAAGAGGAGTAGTTGCCCCACCTCTTGTGGCTGTTTTGTTTTTCCCTTCTTTTCTTGTTCCTCCATACCCACTTCCTCCATTTTGGGGGTTCCTGTATGTAAAGCACCGACCGACACAGTGATTGTGTCTGTCAACCTTATACCTGAATGAGTAATTTTCCCACCAACTTTCTGAAGAGATGGTTCCCAAAACGTGTTATGAGCCTCAAGTCAGCAATAACAATCTGGAGCTGTCGCTGAGCTGTTCTGTCGAAGCCTTGAGCCATCTTCTGAGAAGTTGGATCAATATAAGATTAGATCTCTGTCATTAATCTCTTAAGATGACTTAGGCATAACCTATCTGGTCTTTCTCCTCTTAGCTCTTCAATTTATAGCATCCCGGTGAAGTGGCTACATCCGCATACATCACACAAGAGGAAAGAGAGGCTGGGAGAGATTAAGTAATTGACACAAATCTCCCAGTGACTAAGGAGTAGAGCCAAGATTCAGATGTGGATCAAGTTCCAACGTTTGTTAAGGTGCATTACATCCTATTCCAGTCAAGACCTGCGTTTGTGTGTCTTTACCCCATGATCCCGTCTACTGTACTCACATCCTGCACGGCCCTGTGTCTCATTGACGTCCAAAGTCCTAGGCTTGTGCCCTTTAATTTAACCAAGAGGGAATGTCAACTTGAAAAGCAAATCCCAAAGTAGGATAGCCCAGTGTGGGATTCCGTGCATCTCTCTGCAACGTATTTGCCCGATGGCCAGAAGCATCTTTGCGTATTCTGTCCAATGAAGCAGCTTTATTTAACATGATGTTTCTGCATCTCTGTGGCCACTGGCAAGGGGGTAAATATGTGCAGGGAGGTCTGGAGCAAGGAGAAGTCGGGAAGGAAGTTGCCTGGCCCCCCACCGAGCTTCGGCTAAGTGTCCCACATAAAGGCCGCCTACCTTTTTTCCTCTTTCAAGTTAAAACCTCTTCCCCTTTTGAGATGACAAATCACAAAATCGGCTTGCCCCAGATTTCAGTGATCTCCCATTATCTCTGCATCAACTTGAGGCTGATACAAGATCAGGTCTGAAGATTGTTGCAGAAATGAGATAAGCTTTAAAAAACCCACACTCTTTAATTTTCCATGCCGATCACCGCTTCATTCATTTATTCACTCAGCAAACGTTTCTGGAGCACCTGCCGTGGGCGAGGCCCTGTTGCAGAGGGTTGGGGGTCAGCATTGAACAAAACAGACTCCCTTCCTTCCTGGGGCTTGGACGTTAGTGCCCACAAACAAGCAAATGTGCCGGGCTGGGAGAAATAGAGAAGGTAGGAGCCAGAAGTGAGGTTGGAGCTGGAAGCCACTGTGAGTCAGATGGTCCGGGAAGAAGCAGCATTTGAATAGACAGCTAAGGAAGTGAGGGGCCAGCCCTGCGGTCATCTGGGGGAGGCATTCTTGGCAGAGAAATAGCGAGGACCAAGACCTTGAATCAGGAGTGTGGCTGAGCAAACTCAAGGAGAAGCTGGGTTGCCTGGGTGACCAACATCAACAATAGTGGGTGTCAGAGATAAAGGAGGGAGGGGCGAGTCCTGTGGGTGCCCTGTAGGTGATGGTTAGGCTGCAAGGTTTTATTCTGATGTATTTGGGGCACCCCTGGAAAATTTTGAAAGGGAGACAGATGTGATCTGAATAATTTTAAAAGTCCCACTCTGTCAAGGAGGGCAGGAGACCACTTGGAAGATGAAAGCCCTGGTCCAGGATGTCAGGAGGGAAGGGAGTGAGAAGCCACTGGATTTGGGATACAGGATGTACACTAGGGCCTGAAGAGAGAGCTAAGAGGGTGTGCCGATGTGTTTGATGGGGAGCAAGAGAGAATTAGGACAGTTCCCGGGTTTGTGGCCTGAGCAACTAGGAGTCATCTGTCGCTGAGATAAACAGGACTGTGGAGGGGCAAGTCTGGGGAAGGGGAAACTGAGTTTGGTTTTAGACAGGAGATAATTGATATTCTTCTGAATGTTCTGGTGTCTGGAGTTCCAGAGAGGGATCTGGCCTGGAGATACAATTTAGAGGGTGCAGTTGAACAGTGTGTCCCCAAATTTCTTGTCCACCTGGACCGTCAGAACATGACCTTCCTCGGAAATAGGGTCTTTACAGATGTAATCAGTTAGGAGTCTCAAGAGGAAGTCATCTTGGCTTAAGGGTGAGGCATGCAGCCCACCCTAAATCAATGTCCTTATAAGAGGAGAGGACACAGAGAGACACAGAGAAGAAGGCGCTGTGGGGAGGGAGGCAGGGACCGGAGTGTTGCATCTCCAAGTCAAGGAAAACCGAGGATCGCAGGTAACAACTGGGAGCTATGAGAGAGGCACGGATGGATTCTCTGTCAGAGCGAACCAACCCTGACTTTGGACTTTTGGCTTCCTGAACTGTGAGAAAATAAATTTCTATTGTTTTTAAACCACCAAGTTGGTGGTACTTTGTTAAGACATCCCCCGGAAACTGAAGCAGGGTCTCAGGGTGTAGACGACGTTTAAAATGTTGATCTGGATGAAGTCATACAAGACCCAGCCCAGGGCACCCTGCTCTTCAGGGTGAGAGAAGGTGAGGAGGACCCAGCAGAGGAGCCTGACAGATCTCTTTTCTTTCATCGTTCCGATGGAATTTAGAAATAGGGACCGGTGGAAAACCCTGGGAAGAAATAAAAGGTAAGTTTGCAAAGTAAACAAACATTCCGGCTACGGGAATGAAGCTTTGTGCCAAGATGACCATCATTAAATCTCGTTCCTACCCCTATGCCCAGGACTAGAAAACAACTTAACAATATCTTTACTAGCTTGGGAGAGGTGTCACATGTTTTTAAAATCCACTTTACTGAGATATAATGTACATGCAACAGAATGCATTCATTTTCAGGCTTATTTCAATGAGTTGTGACAAATTGATACCCATGTAACCACAACCAAAATTCAAATATAAAATATTTCTGCCACTCCTCGAAAATTTCCTGTGCTCCTTTCCTATCAATTCTTGCCTCCCTTTCTGCTCCAATCTGTTTTCTGTCACTGTATATTAGCCGTTTCTGCTAGAATTTCACGTACATGGCATCTTACAGGATGCATTCTTCTGTGCGCGCTGTTTTCAGCATCTCCTGTGTGTGGTGTTGCATCCAGGAGTGGGCTGGAGCCCGCTGGTACAGGCTGTGCATCTCTTCCAATACTGCATCCAGTGGCATCATGTAGGCTGCTTGGCGTTGGCCAAGGCGGGACTATTTACATCACAGGAATCGGCAAGTGCTGTCAGTCAGTGTTTTTTTTCTCCTGAGAACCACTTAGCCCACCACTGGTCATGTCTTTGAATATTCAGAGTAACTTCCTGATCACTCTTCTGGCCACATTAGCAGAAAACCCAGCACCTGTTGCTGCTCCTGCTCCCCAGCTCGGCTCACACCTCACTCCCCCGCACATCCCAAGAATCCTGGGAGCTTGTCCTTGAGGGGCATGTTCTGCTTGCAAAGCCACTCAGAGAGAGAAATGAAGACTCTGATCCACCCCTGAGGCTGAATGCACCGGGGTGTCTTTTCTGTTGTCATTGCTCTGCTCACACGTTGTGGCAGGCGGACGAGTGGTGCCCTGCTAGGATAGTCTAGAACCTTGCTCAGGCCAGAGGAGTTTCAAAGGAAGTTGATGCCACCACTGAGTTAAGGGTGGATTCTGTGCTCACACAGACTCCATGTTCTTCTCCAGTGTGCTCGGCTCCCCGAGCTCCTCTGATCCATCTTGTGCAAGAGCTTTGAGCCCTGCTCACCTGTCAGGCATCCTTTTTTCGTGGTTTATTTCCCCTGGGGGTGCCCAATATTCTTTTGGCCAATGGACTCTGGTTGAGACCACCCTAATCATCAGAGCAGTTTTAGCAATGCCGAACCAAAGAAGGAAAGGCATTTCTTTTCTCCTAGGGGTGCCTTGTTTCTGATGCAACTTCTGCACCTTCTTCCCAGAGCCTCACAGTTTTGCAAACTCAGAGTCAAAGGGCAGCGCTGGTGGAGCCAGCTACAAAAAGTCTCGTCACCACCTGCCGCCATGACCTACTTGTTCTGTTTACACAACTTCTGAGAATCAAGAAGATCTGTTTCAGGGCTTTTGCTGTTTCCACTGACACAGAAAGGAGGCTGTGCCCTGGTCACCAACAGCCTCTCCAGCCATGTGTGTGTATAATTCCTGCAGTGTGCACTCTCAGTGCCCATGTCTGCCGCAGCCGTTCCCATTGTGAAGGCCTCGAAGTTTCACGAATGATCGTTCATCTGTAAGAAACTGAAACAGTTCAGTGGGATGCTCTTGCTCTTTCCACGAAAACCCTGCCTCTTGTAGTTCTGAATTCTCTTCTGGTTCTGCCAACAATTTGCTCTGTCAGCCTAGATAAAGTCAAATTGTTTCTCTGCATGAAGGAATCAACCCATGAGAACGAGGAACACACTAAGAATCCAGGACCCCCTGGCCGTCCCTCTGGGTTTGTGGTTCGACGGTGCTGGGACCATGTGAACTCCCAGAGCAGCCCCCCACGGTATCTGTTTCACTTCCAGTTTGTCCACTCGGTCCACGTGATCTCAAGTCACTTACCACTCTGTCCTTTTTCACTTCTTAGAATAACAAAACAATCTACTGAATGCCTAGCAACTTGTGGCTGATTTTAAGACGATTGGTGTGCCTCTTATCCGAGCGCTTGAGATGTCTAAATGTGGACCCATGAAGCGTGCTGCGATGCATCCCAACAAACTCAACAATCACAACCATAAGACCAGCTTCCAGGGTTGAGAGCTGGAAGCCCCTTAGAAGGTAGCTCTGGGACCCGCACTGGAGAAGGGATCCCTCTATAATGCCTCTTTTCAGTTTCCGAACTCGTCGGAGGCAGGTGAATTATTTGATAGTAATGATTCGTTTCGTTTGTTAGAAAGTTCTCCTTCGACTGAGCCGCTATCTTCTGAGACTTACTCGGTCTGCTCTAGTCTCTGCGTCTAACACAGTTCCCGGCACAGAACAAGCTCACAGAAAATATTAGGGGAACTGAGAATGAGACTGTTCCTTGCACACAGTACCTCTTCACATTTTGAGGGTAGCTTTCACATCGCCCCCTAATTTTCTCATTTGGAGACTGAACACGTTCTGTTCCTCTAATTCTTCACAAAGAGGCATGGCGCCAAGTGCTCAACCGTTCAGGCTGAGTTCCTGAATCCAGCTCATATCATTTCTTCTTCTTCTTCTGTTTTTTTTTTTTTTTTTTTTTTTTGGTGAGGAAGATTGGCCCTGAGCTAACATCTGTTGCCAATCTTCCTCTTTTTTTCTTCCCAAAACCCCAGTACATAGCTGTATATTCTAGCTACAGGTCATTCTAGTTTTTCTATGTGGGATGCTGCCACAACATGGCTTGATGAGTAGTGTGTAGGTCTGCACCCAGGATCCCAAGCAGAGCATGTGAACTTAACCACTCAGCCATGGGGCCAGCCTCTCACATCTCATCTAAGATGTGGTATTGAGATTTGGAAGAAACGATCCACCTGTCATCGGATCAGCATAGACATCTGTAGTACACCACCTGCGGTTGAGTGATGGCCCCAAATAATGAGCTCCCAACATGCCTGTCCTTTGTCATGTCATCTCACAGCAGAAGGCAGACTCAGCTTCTTGGCCTGAAGCTTGCTTTGGTCAATAGGATGTGGCAAAGGGATGGTGTGCAGTTCGGAGGCTAGCCCCTGAGAGGTCTCCATTGGAAATCACCATAATCATGAGAGCAGATTGGGCTAGCCTTGTGAGGGTGAGAGAGCACATGGGGCAGAGACGAGTTGTCCCAGCTGAGGCCGTTGCAGACCAGCCGGCAGCAGCTGACCTGTCGGCTGAACAGAGGTACACGAGTGGGTCCAGTCACACTGGCTGTCTGGCCTGGGTCCATCGAACCACCCAGCTCACCTGCAGACTTGTGAGCAATAATAAGGGGTTAGTGTTCCATGCCGCTGAGGTTTTAGGGTTGGTTCTTACGCAGTGTTATTTTGGCCATAGATAAGTGACACACCATACTATCAGTGCCACTCAAGATTATATTATGATAGAGACTTGCATCAAACTTGTGATCAATTACTCTCATCTGATAATTTTCACTTATACCAATTTCCTGACCGGGCCTGCCCACTACAGTAGCTACTAGCCATATGTGGCAATGGAGCATTCGAAATGTGGTCAGTCTAAGTTGAGATGTGCTATAAATATCAAATGCAAATTTGATTTTGAAGACTGAGTACTAAAAGAAGGGTAAAATATCCCATTGCTAATTTTTATATTGATTATATGTTAAAATGATTATATTTTAGATATATCGAGTTAAAAATATTTTGAAGATTAATTTCCCCAGTCGCTTTTGACCTTTTTAAATGTGACTACTAGAAACTTTAAAATTACATGTGACTCACGTCATATCTCTACAGGAGAGCACCACTCAAGACAGTGTCTTTCTAGCCTATGTGTTTATAGTTTTCTTGTCTGTGTATCTTATTGCTTTCAGCTCAGAATTTCAGCCAAAGGAAATAACATGGAGTCTTGAGCATTATCTGTACTATTAGTTATTCGTTGCAAATCTTAAAATTCAGCAAATCTGATAAGCCTCTCTTCCTTATCTTCATCTAAGCGATTGATTTAAAATAATTTTGATGAGCACAAGATAAATACCATAAGCCCATAGTATTTCATTAATCAGTTCCTTTCACTCTGAAAAAATGATTTACCAGTCTTGGTTGTACGCAGTGACTCAATCAGAGAAGAAGAATCTGCCTGAGAGGAGTGCCATTCAGCCTGCATTTTACCATTTTATCCAGAAGGGTTTAAAAAGAATCTTTGTGAAATGCTTTGCTAAAATCAAGATCCACTTGTGGAAATCAAGATGTGCAGTACAGGAGAAAAAATCAATATCTGGAGTATGTGAGGTGTACTCAATGCACCAACAAACTAACACATCAAGAAAGGAAATGAGGCAGGAGTCGACCAAGATGGTGCCGTAAGATGGTCCTGAGCTCCCCTCATCCCATTGAGGCACCAAATGGACAGCTACACACGGAGCAGTTCCTTCTAAAGAGATCCAGAAATGAGCTGAGTGACTCCTGAGTGACACTTTAGATGGATGAGAAAAATACCCACATCTAATTGGGTAGGAAAGGCTGAGACACACTCTCACCATAAACCCACACCTGACACAGTGCCACACCATTTGGAGGGACGCCTGACTCTTAGCTTCCCCCTGAGGAGCAAAGCATTTGGATCCTACATTTAGTGCCCCAGGTTTTAAGGTTCCTACCAGGGGACAGGTCCCCAAAACAATCAGCTCTGAAGACCGGTGGGGCATGTGTCCATGAGACACACAAGACTATGGCAAATGGAGGAGCGATTCTTAATGGATGAGCCAGCATTGACCTGGCAAATCCCCCAGGGTTCAGCAAAGAGACAGCAGGCAAAATCACCCATCTGTTGGTCTTTCCCTGAAAAGAGTTTATCTGCATACTTTAGAGCTGCGGTCCAAGGACCAAGTTTCTAATCCAGCAGACATCAAAGGGCTGGCTGCAGGCTTCCCCAGAGACCGGGGAAGCTGGTGGACAGCTCTCATGCCTCCTCCCTCCAGACCACTCCAAGAATAAAACCTGGTCACTGGAGGGAGCATATATATATATATATGTGGCTCCCCAGATTTTTTGGCTGCCACCCAAGGGACAAGCCCCCAGATCACCTGGCCCTAATAGCCAAGGCGGGTTGCATTCATGATTTCCCCAGGACTGTAGCAAACAAAGATATAGTTCTTAACAGGCACAGGACCATTTCTCCCCTCCCCCCACCATGGTTATACAGCCAGGCCCAGCACAGAGGAAACAGGCAAAAATTCCAATCTCCAACTTTCTCTCCGGAAGGGGCTTAACTGCCTCCTTTCCCAGCTGCTGCCTGAAGACACAGCTTCTAATTAGCCTGCATCTAAGTGCTAACTGTCATCCTCCCCTTAGGACATGGACAGGTCTTGGCATACCCTCAACTACTGGAAACCACTAAGCACAAAGAAGACTTGGACAATCACAGAAGTTTGAGAGACAGCTGGGAACATGGGCCAGGCTGATCGATGACGTTCGTCTCCTACAAGAGACCATTCTTGTCAAGTCTGGGAGAGGTGACTGTTTCATCTAATGTGCAGAACCCAACACAGAGAGTCAAGGAAAATGAGAAACAAAGGAATATGTTCCAAAGAAAAGTCAAGATAATTATTCAGAAACAGAGATAAGTGATTTATTTGATAGAGAATTCAAAAGAATGGTCATGAAGACGCTCGCTGAGGTCAGGAGGGCAATACGTGGACAAAGTGAGAATTTCCACAAAGAGATAGGAAATATTAAAAAAATATCAAACAAAATCACCAGAACTGAAAAATACCATAACTGAAGTGAAAAATTCAGAAGAGGGGCTCAACAGCAGACTAGATAAAGCAGAAGAAAAGATCAGAAACTCAAAGACAGGGCAATGAAATTCACCCAATAAGAGGATCAAAAAGAAAAAAGAATGAAAGAGAGTGAAGATAGCTTCAGGGACTTATGGGACACCATCAAACAGACCAATGTCTGCATTGTAGAGGTCCCAGATGAAAAACAGAGAGAAAGGGGCAGAAAGTTTATTCAAATAAATAATGGCTGAAAATTTCCCTAACCTGGGGAAAGAAACAGATATCCAGATCTAGGAAACCAAGAGAGTTCCAAAGAAAGTGAATCGAAAGAGACCCACACTGACACATATTATAATTAAATTGTCAAAGGTTAAAAGCAAGGAGGGAATCTTAAAAGAAGCAAGAAAAAGCCACGTGCCATGTACAAAGGAACCACCATAAGACTATGAGCAGATTTTTCAAGAGAAACTTGGCAGGCCAGAAGGGAGTAGGGTAACATATTCAAAGTGCTGAAAGAAAAATATTGCCAACCAAAAATATACTACCTGGCAAAGTTGTCCTTCAGAATGGAAGGAGAGAGAAAAATTTTCCAGACAAACAAAAGCTGAAGGAGTTCATTACCAAGAGACCAGCCTTACAAGAAATGTTCAAGGGAGTTCTTCAAGCTGAAACAAAAGGACACTAATTAGTAACAGGGAAACATATGAAAGGATAAAACTCATTGGTAAAGGCAAATATGTAGTTAAATTCAGAATACTCTAATGTTGCAATGATGGTGGATAAATTACTTATAACTCTAATATAGAGGTTAAAAAGAAAAAGTATTAAACATAACTATAACTATAGTAATTTGTTAATGGATTCACAATGTAAAAAGATGAAAATTGTGACATAAAAAAATAAAATGTGGGGTGGGGGAGATTTGGTATGTGTTCAGAGTTATTATCAGCTTAAAACAGATTGTTGTGAATATAAGATGTTTTATGTAAGCCTTGTGGTAACCACAAAGCAAAAATCTATAGTACATACACAAAAGATGAAGAGAAAGAAATCTAAACACACCATTCCAGAAAATCATCAGATCACAAAAGAGGAGTGCAAGAGAGGAAGAAAAGAACAAAGGAAGACAAAACAAGCAGAAAACAGTTGACAAGATGGCAACAAACCTATCAATAATTACTTTAAATGTTAGTGGACTAAATTCTTTAACCAAAAGACGTAAAGTGAAAAAATAGATAAAAATATAAGACCAAACTATGTGTTGCCTACAAGAGACTCACTTCAGCTTTAAGGACAGAAGTAGACTGAAAGGGAAGAGATGAAAAAAAGATATTCCATTCTAATGGAAATGTTAAAAAAGCAGAGGTAGGGATGGGCCCCTTGGCCTAGTGGTTAACTTCTGTGTGCTCTGCTTCAGTGGTCTAGGTTTCGTTCCCAGGTGTGGACCTAGACATCTCATCAGCAGCCATGCTGTGGCCGCAACCCACATACAAAATAGAGGAAGATTGGCACAGATGTTAGCTCAGGGTTAATCTTCCTCAAGTAAAAAGAGGAAGATTGGCAGTAGATGTTAGCTCAGGGCAAATCTTCCTCAGCAAAAAAAAAAAAAAAAGAGAGAGAGAGAAAAGAAGATGTGGCTATCCTTATATCAGACAAGATAGACTTTAAGCTAAAGATTGTAACAAGTGACCAGGAAAGTCATCATATAGTGATAAAGAGATCACTTCATCAAAAGGATATAACAATTATAAATATTTATGGACCCAACATAGGGGCCCTAAATATAAAAAGCAAATTTCAACAGATCTGAAGGAAGAAATAGATAGCAATACAACAATAGCAAGGTCCTTCAATACCCTACTTTAAGTAATGGATAGATTATTCAGACAGAAAATCGATAAAGACACATTGGACTTAACTATGTATTAGACCAGAAGGACCTAAGAGACATATACAGAACCTTCCATCCAACAGCAGCAGAACACACATTCTTCTCAAGTGCACATGGAACATTCTCCAGGATAGATCACATGTCAGGCCACAAAACAAGTCGTAATAAATTTAAGAAGATTGAAATCACAGCAAGCATCTTTTCCAAACACCATGTTATGAAACTAGAAATCAATTACAAGAAGGAAACTAGAACATTCACAAATGTGTGGAGATTAAACAACATGCTCCTGAACAACCAATGTGCCAAAGAAGAAATCAAAAAGTATATTGAGACAAATGAAAACAGAAACACATCTCCCAAAACTTAAGTGATGCAGCAGAAAAACAGTTCCAAGAGGGAAGTTTGTAGTGATAATTGTGTACACTGAGAAAAAAAAGAGAGTTCCCAAATAAACAACCTGAGTTTACACCTCAAGGAACTTTACACCTCAAGGAACTTGAAAAAGCAGAACAAACTAAGTCTAATGTTAGTAGAAGGAAGGAAATAGCGAAGATCCGACATAAATTAAATAGAGACTAAAAATACAGTTTCAAAGATCATGAAACTAAGAGCTGATTTTTTGAAGTGATAAACAAAGTAGACAAACCTTTAACTAGACTTCCCAAGAAAAAAAGAGAGAGGACTCAAGTAAATACAATTGGAAATGAAAGAGGAGACACTACCACTGACACCGTAGAAATACAAAGGATCAAAAGAGACTACTATGAACAATTACATAGCAAAAGATTGCACAACTTAGAAGAAATAGATAAATCCCTAGCAACATACAACCTACCAAGATTGAATCATGAAGAAACAGAAAATCTGAATAGGTCAGTTACTAGTAAGGAGATTGAATCAATAATCAAAAAACTGCCCAACAAACCAAAGTCCAGGACCAGATGGCTTCACTGGCGAATTCTACTAAACATTTACCAAAGAATTAATACCAATCTTCTCAAACTCTTCCAAAAAATACAACAGGAGGAAACATTTCCAGACTCGTTTTATGAGGCCAGCATTACCCTGACACCAAAGTCAAAGACATTACAAGAAAGGAATATTACAAGCCAATAACCCTGATGAACGTAGATGCAAAAATCCTCAATAAAGTATTAGCAAACCAAATTCAACGATACATGAAAGGGATTATATACCATGATCAAATGGGATTTATTCCAGGGATGCAAAGATGGTTCAACATCTGCAAATGAATAAATGTGATACACCACATTAACAAAATAAAGGATAAACATCACACCATTATCTCAATAGATGCCAAAAAAGCATTTGACAAAATGTAACATTCTTTCATGATCAAAGTTCTCAACAAACTGAGTATAGAGGAAACGTAACTTAACATAATGAAGGCCATTATGTGACAAGTCCACAGACAACATCGTACTCAACGGGGGAACACTGGAGGCATCATACTTCCTGATTTCAAACTCTATTACAAAGCTATAGCAATCAAAACAGGATGGTATTGGCATAAAACAGACACAAATCCATGGAAGAGAATAGAGAGCCCAGAAATAAACCCATCTACATGTGCTCAGTTGATTTCTACAAAGGAGCCAAGAATATACAATGAGGAAAGGACAGTCTCTTCAATCAATGGTCTTGGGAAAACTGGACAGTCTCATGTGAAAGAGTGAAACTGGATCCCTATCTTATTCCATACACAAAAATTAAATTAACCAAAAATGGATTAAAGACTTGAAACTAAGACGTGGAACCTTAAAACTCCTAGAAGAAAACATGGAGGTAAGCTCCTTGACGTTGGTCTTGGCGATGTTTTTTGGATTTGACACCAAAAGCAAGGGGAACAAAAGCAAAATTAACAATGGGACTATATCAACCTAAAAAGCTTCTGCATAGCAAAGAAAACCATCAACAAAATGAAAAGGTAAACTATGAGCTGGAGAAAATATCTGCAAACCACATATCTGATAAGGAATTAATATCCAAAATGTACAAGGAACACATACAATTCAATAGCAAAAAAAAAAAACTCAATTAAAAAAATGGGCAAAGGACTTAAATAGACATTTTTCCAAAGAAGATATACAAATGGTCAATAAGTATGTGAAAATGTGCTCAACATTACTAATTATCGGGGAAATGCAAATCAAAACCTCAATGAGATATCACCCCACACCTGTTGGGATGTCTGCTATCAAAAAGACAAGAGATAACAATTGCAGGCGAGGATGTGGAGAAAAAGGAACTCCTGTACGCTGCTAGTGGGAATGTCAACTGGTAAAGCCATTAAGGAAATCAATATAGAGGTTCCTCAAGTAGTTAAAAATAGAACTACCTTGTGATCCAGAAATCCCACTTCTGGATATCTATCCAAAGGAATTGAAATCATTATCTCAAAGAGATACCCCTCTTCCCATGTTCATTGCAGCATTATTCACAATAGCCAAGGTATAGAACACCTAAGTGTCCATAAACAGATATATGGATAAAGAAAACGTGGCCTATTTATGCAATGGGATATTATTCACCCTTAAAAAAGAAGGAAATCCCATCATTTGCAACGACATGGATGAACCTAGAGGGTATTATCCCAAGCAAAATAATCCAGGCAGAGAAAGACAAATACTGAATGGTATTAGAGCCCACTTATATGTGGGATCTAAAAAAGAGTCAAACTCATAGAAACAGAGAGCAGAAAAGCAGTTGCTAGGGGTTAGGGGGTGGGGGAAATAGGGAGGAGTTGTTTTAAAGACTGCAAACTTACAGTTATGAGATGAACAAGGTCTGAGAATCTAACGTGTAACATGGCAACGATAGTTGACAGCACTGTATCGTATAACTGAAATCTGCTAAGAGAGTAGAACTTAAATGTTCTCACCCCGGCTCCCCAATAAAGTTAATTATGTGAGGTGAGGAATGCATTAATTAACTCAATGGTGAGAATCTTTTCACAATGTATATGCATATCAAATCATCACATTGTGTACTTTAAATATCTTATTACCATTTTATTTGTCAATTACACCTCAATAAAAAATAAAGAAATGAAGCTGTTTACGATGACACACTCACCGCGTTTACCACACACTTTTCTAAGTGCTCACAAAACTACTTGTGAAACAATATGTTCTAAAATACTTCTTGGGTGTCAAGTCATGCCTAGTCTTCAGTGACCGTTTTCCAAGCTTCTTCACACCTTTCTTTTGAGAAATTAGGATGTTTGTCGTCTCTGGTTTCATGGGCGTGGTTTCCCATTCTCCAGTTCTTCCCCCATACTCAGGACATTTGTCTTCTTTAATTCTGTGAGCATCCTGTCCCGTCCTCCAGTCCTTGTCAAGTATTCGAGGCCAGTAGACTCTGCATGAAACTCATGCTGACTGTGAAGAGCCTGAAGACATCATTACTGAAATGTCAATCAAGGGAATGTGGGTAGCCATTTCCACCCTAAAACCAGATACAAAAGGTGATGTGCCTGGAGGCGAGCTCAGTTTTTCACTTAAAACATGAAGAAAATTTCACTTGAAAGTTTGGTAAACTTCAATACTTTCCCTAATACCCTCTATTTGACTTTTCTCATATATAGTACGTTCTCACAGCTCAAGGACATGTAACAAACTTTCGCTAGGTGTCTCCACCCCCACCCTGCGAGCCCTGGTGTGTCTCCTGCGAGTATGAGGGTTCTGTGGGCAGCTGGACCTGAATAGGTGGGGAGCCCCTGCTCTAGCGTATCTGACTCCCTTTGCCTCCGGGCTCTGCTTGGGCTTTCCCTCAAGCCTGGAATGTTCTCCTCCCACTCACCTTAGTGGGAAATTCCTCCTCATCCTCCACCCTTCAAGGGTAACTTCTTCAGGGAAGCTGCCCTGAGCCCCACCCAAGTCCCACGCCTAGGATGCTCTCCAAGGATCCTCACTTCTCCAGACCTTTCGTTGCACCTTGAGCTTGTGTGTGGACTTTTCTTCAGTCTTTTGGGCTGTGCTACTGTTCTTAGGGTGGGGACCACCTCTCTGCTCATCGCAGATCAGAGGTGCTCAGCCCAACATGCACCCATAGCACGTGCCCAGCATCCAGCGAGCGACAAGAGGATGCACAATTGACACCTGGGCATCATCCTTGCCCTTCGAGTTCTAAGCTGAATCATCAGTTCTGCGAATTCTTCCTTCAAAATGCTTCTCTTGCATTTCTATCTTTCTCTCTCCTTATCCCTCTGATCTGTGTAGGGGAGGAGAAAATCCTTTTTCCTGCTACCCTCTGGGGTTCTCCTGCTGGGGCCCTGTAAATTGAACTAGCCAGAGAACAGAGAGAAAAACCGAAGTTTATGAACATGGCATCACGCTTACACACGGGAGCACACCGAGATGAGTCGCTCACACAAGTGGCCAGAACTTGGGTCTATGCCTCATCTTTGGGGATTTCTGGGCAGCAGAGGCAAGTTATGGGAAGATGATGAGGAAAAATGTGGTAAACAGGGCTGTGTAGTAAGGTTTGTCATGCAGATTCAGGTTGGAGCCTTCTGCCTAACAAGAATTGCTGGGGCCAGTCCAGTGGTGCAGCAGTTAAGTTCACATGCTCTGCTTCAGCGCCTCAGGGTTTGCTTGTTCAGATCCCGGGTGTGGACCTACACACTGCTCATGAAGCCGTACTGTGACAAGCGTCCCACGTATAAAGTAGAGGAAAATGGGCACAGATGTTAGCTCAGGGCTAGTCTTCCTCAGCACAAAGAGGAGGATTGGTGGCAGATGTTAACTCAGGGCTAATCTTCCTCTAAAAAAAAAATAAAGAAAAAGAAAGATTGTTGAGGGTCCCCTTCTTCCTGGTATGGGGGAGGGAACCATGTTACAAGTGGAAATTCCCTTTACAAAAGAGAAGTGTTGTGTTTTTAGAGTTTTTCCTATGGGTTCTCAGTGGCTTTGGTTCAAAATAATCCATATGCCAAAGAGCCATACTAGGGGTGGCATGTTCTGGACTCCTCGGCCACAGGTCAGGACCACCGCACTGGCTCATTTAACTCGTCTGCCTGCACCTGTTTCTCCCAACCCAGATGACCTCCCACCTCGCTCAGACGGACTTCACTACAGCGTGGCAGCATGAACCTGCTCACTTGTGTGTGTGACCTTCAGAGGCTCCAAAGGCCCCCGGGGTTAAAGGTCAGATTCCTGACTCAGGCCCCGCCCCGTATCTCTTACAGCTGGGTTGACCAGATCTCGCTTCTCCAAGGACGCGTCCTGTTGACCGGCTGTTTGGCGTGACTGACTCTCTGTTGTTGTGTGTAGGGTTTTTAAAGATGTTTTGGGGACTTATTCTTGTATGACCAAGATAACCCAAGGATATTTTGACATGGCATAAAACCCACTGAGTTTTTATCTTTTAAAAAAATTGCCCAATGATGGACACGACAGAAATGCTCTCCTTCTCCTTAATCCTTGTCTTTTCTCTCGACCCCAGCTCTCTTCGCTGCCGCTCACGGGCGGGTGAGGTTTGGGGGTAGGTGTTGGTGGCTTATTATTGTAACACCTTGAAGTGAGTTTCCTAATATGGACGAGCACAGTGTCCTCCACAGGAAATGCTGGCTTTAAAAAGCCCGAGTCAAAACCTCTTTGTTCCGGTCTCCTCTCCAGGACAGACCGTGTTAACTCTGCTCCCACACTGTCCCCAGACCACTCAGGACTGTCCTCTCTCTGTGCCTTTCCTCATCCGCTTATTCCCAACCACATCGTGACTCCTCCGCCCCTTTTCCTGTCCGGGCATCCTCCAGGAGAAAGCGCAGGTGTCCCACTGTTTACATCATCCCCTGCAGGCCTGTCGCCAGGGGTCCTACTCAGAATCCCATGCTTGGTTATCTGTATTGATCAACCAAACTTTGTCACATCCCCCGGAAACCCCCTTGTGGTTGGTTTCAGCTATCTTTCATCTCTCGTGCTTGTATCAGTTAGCACTGAATGGTCCTACACATCACAGAAAACTTCAAGTCACAGAGTCTTCAGCGGGCTGGAATTGGGGTTTTCTGTCCTACAAAGTCCTGTAGGTACGCCGTCCAGGACAGGTGGGCCAGCTCTGCTCCACGGTCCTCACACAGCCCAGCTCTTCCCGTTCAGCCATCTGCTGTCCCTGGAGGGTGGCCCTGTCCTCACAAGGAAGGTGGTACCCTTGTTCCAGCCTGTTGGATGGTCGGTCAGACAAAGAAGGGGGCAAAGGCCATCCATCAGTTGACTCAAACTGTCCAGTACTCTGTCAACATCTCAGCCAGAGTTTCATTGTGTTGCCACACCCAGAGGCCATTGTATAGAGTCACAGTCTTCTTCCCAGGTGCCTGTGTGTCCAGGCAACACTTTTACCACCATGGAAGAAGGAGAGAACGGAAACTGGGGGAAATTAGTCTCTGACAGCCCTCGCCTTCGCAATCTTCACATACGCATGTCTTAAAGGGGACAGGGACCTCTCTCACACATCTTAACTCACCCATGTGGCCACCCATGGGCCTGAAGACAAAACAAATAATCGGAAAGTTTCAGCTGCTCGTTTCAGGGGTTTGTGCTCATTCGAATGTGATGCTCTGACCCAGCCATCATCCTTGAGCTCAACCTCTAGTAAGCACGTTGTCTCCATTCTTCCTAAAAAGGATGCAGTTTTAGCCAGTTCAAAATCAGAAAGTGAACACGTAAACGGTGAGCGTCTCATGCTATCAAGGGAGGAGAAGCTGTTGCCCTTTGAGATTTGCCCTGCAAATGGGACGGGCACAGTTGAGACCCTAAAGAGCTGGGGTAACGGGCTCGGCACCTGCCCCCCGAGGCACGTCGAGGGAAGAGGAAGAACGTAGAAAGTGCATGTGGTACAGGAGGCCCTCCCACCACTGGTGACAACCAACACGCTCAGGTTTGTTTGCTTAAAACCGCGACCCCCCAGGAAGTGAAGGAGAGACTTGAGGAGAAAAGTAAGAAACAAAAGTGATTGTGAACAAGAAAAGTAGGCTTTGTTTCCAGGCCACTCAGAGAAAGTATGTAAATAATGACTTTTACTGGTAATAACTAGAATGACTCGTCGTGGACAAAAGTCATTTCTATCGTTTTTGTATGTCCACAGAAATATCCCAGAAACCAAAGGTCGTGGTCCCAGAAGATGTCCTGATTCTAGGAAATAAGTGAAACATAGAAGTCTGGAGTCAGAACAATCCCAGTAAATCTTAATAAAAGGGTTTATATTTTAGCACAAAGCAGACACTAGGAAGAATTGACAAAGTAAGTGAAAGAAAAATATTTGAAGAAGATACTTATCAAGTGGTTGGAGAGAAACAATGTTCATGAGTTTGTTATTATAGACATCATTTCAGAAGTGCTAATATGTTAGTAAATGTCTGAAGAAAGTTGAGGAACCTGGGAAGGAAGCTATGGTCAGAGGTGGCAGGTCAAAAGACTCCACAGGCTGTGATTTGAATGCTGCTCCCAGGAGTTGTGCAGTGCACTTCCTGTGCAACTGTGAACAGCAGCCCTGTTTACAGTCACTTATGTTTAAATTAACATTCAAGCGCCCAGGGGGTCTGTGGCAGTGGACCCTTCTATGTCTGTGTGGGGGTGTGTGGATGACAACCCAGAGTGGGATGTTACAACCAAAGCAAGGAGAGAGGATAGCTGCTCAGGAGGGCAGAGAGGGGATGGGAGATTGGTTACACAGAGGAAAGATTGCTCAGATAGGTAAATATCCTTAGAATTAATGAAAGCCATGTTTCTCATGGTCAAAGAAGGACATTATGAATGTGGAAAGAGAGAAGACTAGAATAAATACATAGTGCTGAGTGAAAATTGGAGATATTGGTGGGAAGTCATGGTTTCAACATATGTAGATAGATGCAGATGCAAGTATAGATGTCAATGTGTGTGTGTGCACTAGTGTGGGAGTACGTGTGTGCGCGTGTGTGTAATATAAATACATTACCCAGTTTTTCCACCCGGAGGGCCTGGGAGCAGATACTCCAGTAGCAATCAACATGCTAGAGCCTGGGTATCAATTTCTACATCACATTCTCCACAGAAAGGATCCAGACTTGGCGAAATGGCAGATTCCAGGGCTGGGGCTGGGATGTTGCAAGATGGGCTGAAAACAGTAAGTAGCAAGTGCTCAAATAATGAGGGATTGTCAAAAAGTTACAGTGGCCACCTTTAAGGGTGACTTGGTCAAATATGCATGAATTTACATCAAAATAAATAACGTTATCATATTAATAAAAATAATAGTAGGTTATTCAGTAACCCACTGAATAAAGAAGGAATCCATGACGCCATTTTGACTTAAATAGGGAGAAGAGGATGCTTTTGGTAGTAGAATGTCAACCTCTTGGTGTAGAAGGGCTGGAGGAATGCAGAATCACCATTGGGCACCCTCATGATAACAAGTGATCCAAGAAATATCCAGGGATGCTGGACCTGGAGGGTGAGAGCTTGATGAAGAGAGGAATATTTACAGAGTTTCAAAGCTTCTCCTCATAAAATACTACTTCGTTACAGATGGGAAAAGAATGACTTGACAGTGATGACATCTGGCAGATGCCACCTTCATCATAAGGCCACAATTCATACAAGCCATGGGACCAGTCGAACCCATTCACCACCCGGTAGGACCCAGCGAGGAGAGCATGACATCATTTTTGTGATACTTCTGCCAGGAATGTGTATCCTGAATCCAGCCAGAGGAAACACTAGACAGACCCAACATTCTACAATTTGCAATCATCTAAAGGGCATGAGACCAGGGAAAGACTGAGAAACTGGTTTTGAAGAAAATCAAGGAGACTTTGAGAACCAAACACGACACGAGATTCTATACTGGATCCCTTTAGTATGAAGGACTTTAGTGGGACAAGTGGTGAAACTTGAAGGGTATTGGGGACTGGATGGTGGGGAGGGCTCTGTGCTAATTGCGCAGGTATCAATTCTTCTTGCCTCAGCTTATCAATCAATCCTTACCAATAATTAGTAAGACTGCAAAATGAAATTAAACAGTTTCCTTTACATTTTCTGCCTACTGAGAGCTGTAAAACATGATGATGATAAAGCAAATAGAAAAATAATGTTAGTAAAAGATGGAAATATAAAAGCATATTTGGAAGAAATTATTCAATGGAGAATAAGAAATGAGAGAAATATGTTCAGTGGTGGAATAGTGCAGCCAGTGGGATCAATATTTTATTTTTATCGTCATTTATCCTTTTAGCATCAGACATTTTGGGACCTTGACCTACTTTTTAGGCTTGACATTTCATTTACTTTTATTGATTAACTTTTTGTTTTTTTGTTTATTTAGTTCTGAAGCACTAACATGCAGGAACAGGAAAAAAAACACTGGAAAATTTGCTCTCAGGAGCTCCCATCTGTGCCCTAATGTGACAGATGCTTAGAAATTCAGTCCTGAGAAATAATGGGATTATGCTTGGGAATAATAATGATGACGTTCAGTTTATTCAGAGTCTCACTGAGACTTCACATTGGCACCTTTTCTTAGGAGAGGTGGAAGGGAAAAGGAGCAAGTGAAAGACAACCTTTTTGTTCTAATCATTGAAACTTTGCTTTTGGTTAATAATTAGGTCAATCTAACACATAATAATAGATGCCAGCAGGCAATACTTCTAAATAATTAGATCTTAATATATATTAAAGGAAGTAATTACCATGAGGATTAGAATGAATGTCTTGATTACTTATATTCACACCAAATCTCCAAATTCCTTGCATGTAACAGCACATTCTTCAGTCATCACAATTCAAGAATTATTACTAATTAATGGTTCTTATTAAAAAATAATTGAGTCCTACAATATTGTCCTGCTTGACTCTAGGAGGCAGAAATGGGACCATTTTATTCTTTCAGAGCAAATGAATTTTGTGGCTAGAACTGGTTTCTTCTGCAAACACAAAGGACCTTTGTTTCCAAATGGTCATTTTATTCATTCCGCCAGAGTCCCATTGGCACCCTTATAATTGTGTATTTCAACAAACCGAACAAAATGTTTAACTGTAAAATATTTTTTGTGTGTATTGAAAAAAAAAGTATGTTTTAAAACAATAAAACCGTACGTTTATCTCAGGACAATGTTTACAACGTTCGTAAGTTCTGTCTTGGTTTGGGGTTTGCTAGAAGCAGCTCCTGGATTTGAGTGGGTGTATTTCACCTGGTGGGCAGTCCAGGACCCTGGAGAGCGGCTGGAGGGGGGAGGGCAGCCAATGAGAGGCGAAGGAGGGTGCTATTCAGCCGAGCCCCACTGCGGGTAACTGGCCTGATTCCTCTAGGAAACTGGCCAAGCCAGGATAGAAGACATGCCTCAAGGGTTACCCCACCCAAAGGAGAGGGAGTGGCGTATTTAGGCACCACTGCTCGCCAGACATGGAGTGGGGCTGCTCCTGTGGGCGTTATTCCCCAGCGCCTTCTTCCTGTATTGCTTCAGCCAGCAGCCTCTGGTTTCAGAGGGAGTCCTCAGGCACGGAGGCTGGAAGGATGGCCGTCTGGACCAGAAAGACAAGGCCTGAGAGCATATGAAGGGGGCACCCACAATATGTGCTAGAAAATCACTTTCACTCATGTAGAAACAGTAAGCATAAGGCAAAGCATCTAGAGAAAGAATATGAAAAAAAAAACTGTCACTTGCCACATCATCTCTCTATTATCTGATCAAACAAACGAATGTCTTATTGATGATGAAAATGTAACTCTTAAACTTATAATAAGACTATTATGACTGCATTCTTTTGAGCTGTGTGTCTTCTTTGGCTCTTCCAATTTTTTTTCAGCAATGGCAAATATTGTCAGAAGCTAATTTACAGGTTTATAATAATGAAAGTTGGGTTTAATACCTTCTTGGAAGGCATATTCATATTCTAAACAATTCTTAACACTTTTTGGGGGGGAATTGGGGGCAAATTATCAAATTTTCCTGAGTTTACTATGTCTTCATCAATAAATGAAGACAATAATGACTACCTCACAGGATATGATATCAGAGATGAAGTATAAAATGCGTGCATGCCACAGGTGCTTAATAGATGACTATGTTACTGCCTTAGCAGGCTGTCCCAACTCTAATACATATATATTTTTTACCCTGATGGAAGATTTCATGATTTGAGTGAATTTTAATTTTTAAGAGATGGAGACTTGAACATTCACTGAAACAGGCAGCCGCCCCTGCTGCGGGTTTGTCAGTGAACCACACGTCATTCTCTTGGGGGAGAATGAGGACGTGTGAATGCAGATGTTTCCGAATGTCCAGGGTCTCATTAGTCATGCAGATGAGGTATGTGTGACAGCAATGCCTCTGCAGAATTCTTGCTTCCCCGGAGGAACACATGAGCTTGCAACAGATTCCAGGATGACACCTTCCTTCATTGCGGGGGGTTGTCAGTTCTCTGGGGAGAGTTTTCAGGAGATCTGGTAGCAAGAAAGACAGGCAAGTGTGACCTTCACCTGGAGCTGGAGGAGAGTCTGTGCCAGACACTGGATGGGGCTTGGGGCAGCCCCGGGCTGGGCTGGACGAGCGAGGTCGTCCAGGGAGTGTGATGTTTGAAGGTGACATCTAGCCCAGGTAAACTGGCCCTGACGCTACGAGATGACTGTTCTGCAAGGAGTAGGTGCGCCAGGCTCCCTGCGTGGTCTGGACGGAGTGGTGATGCCCATGGTTTCTGAAGGCAGTAGAAATTCTCGCTGTTAATTGTCCTGGAAAAGAGCAGATCTTGGAACGAGAACTCAGGGCCCCAGAGGAGGTTGCTGGGCTGGGGGATGTGTGAACGTCCTCTTCCCATGGGGCCTCTGGAGCTGGGACTAGGGCTCTGAGGCTGACTGACTCCACTTCCAGTGGGAGTGACTGGTGCCTTGCCCAGTAAGATGGCAGCCAGGGGACCACCTAGGAGGTGAGCAAAGAGGTCCTCTGTGGGTCCCCTGAAGACAGCTCTGGAGACATGAAGATGGAGGTCACTTCTAATAGGAAGCTGAGGTCCCGCATGGATTGTAGCTTCTTTTATTATTCCCAAACCTTCAGTAAGATCTTGTTTAAGGACTGGTCTTCATCATACTTTGGGAATCTAGAAAGGGCTCATTCCGTGCTTGCAGGGAAAGAGAGAAGGGAGACCAAAAGCCGTCTCCCACAGCTAGAACGGCAGTGGCAGCAAATACACCGTGGACGACGGCTGCCCCTCCAGCCTGGGCCACCCTGGAAGTCTTGTCTTGTCTCAGGCCCACTGAGAGCTGGCATCTTTTCAGGTCACCCAGGAAATGGTTTGGAATAAGATAGTCCCATACGTTGCTTCAAAATCCGAAGAAGCCTAGATAGAGTGGAGCCTTCTTCTCAGTGGTAAGGCATTTCGAGGCCAGACACCCGGCTCCACAGGAACATCTATGAGGATGTGGGCCCCTTTGACATTGGAAGACTTGTTTCCCTTCCTCTGACCCATGAATGTCTTTTCAAAGCCATTCAACTTTCTGCTCCTCGGTCTTCTCAGCAATCAGTGCGTCAAGGCAGAGAACCAGCATCATTATGTCTGAGGGGCTATGCTTTGATCAGTTCTAGACTTTTCCATGTGCTCAGGTGACTGAACTATTCCAGATGGTAAGAAGTCAAGTAACCCAACCTGATGGAGAAGAACTCAAAATCACCTCCCAACTTCACACTTCTTTGTAGTATGCCAAAAGCTGTTAGAGTAACATGAACCCCTGCAAGACAGAACTCTAGGAAAATGCTCAGGGATGGCAGATATCCCGGCCATGCCACTCACTCCGCTGATGTCCCTTGGTTTATGACATCTCTTTTCCCTGACCACTCTTCTCCTTTCACTTTAGGTCTTAATTCTGAAGAGCGTCTCTTTTCTTCTTTCCTCTAAAGCACCTCTAACATATGTCTAACATATGCGACAGGATTTTACTTAAGGTTTGGATTTATTGGAGAGCTGGCTACATCAAAGAAAAGGCCAGGATGACCTAAAATTAAATATTAGAAATTTCTGCCCCGAAATTTATGTTATTTTAATGTGCAGAGTAATGTCTTCCAAACCCCTGCCCAGATTGGTCTCTGGGCCTACATTTGATGTCCAGAGCACCCAATAGCAAGTATCCTTATCAATGAGGACAGATAACCCAAGAATACTTACATTGTTTATTGTCCTACCCAAGAAGGCACAAGCAATGTCAGTTAGCTGTTGCTTAAATAGCATTTTTACTTTTCTGAAATTTTTCTATAGTATGAACAGCCTGATACAGCAATAATTATTATCAAGGATATTGCTATACTATGCATGGGCTTGCTTGCTAAATATCAGATTTTTAGAATGTATTAGATGTACAGGAAAAGTAAGTTAGGGTAAAAAAAAAAAAAAGAAAACGTTGCTTTTATAGATGATAGCAAAATTCAACAATTAATTGCCCTAAGAACTGGCAGGGGCAAAATTAATTAAAAAAAAAAGATTTAAATGTTTTGGATGTTAAAAACCATCATTGATTTTTAGAGGAAGCAAGGGTTTTGATTAGTAATGTTGTTGAATTTGTACTTGACACCAAGGAGTAGAATTACACCCCATCGCAGTGTTTTCCTTAGTGCCAAAATCAGAGACGAAACTGGGTTGAACAGACCCTGTGTCTGAAACCAGATGGTGATCATTATGCTTCTTTTCAGCTAATCTGATTTTGGGCCACCACTAGAATATTCTGGAGTGGAGTGGTTAGAAGGCAATATAATACTTTTATTGCACACACTCTCAACCCGCTGGCCCCCTCTCTGTCTTACTCAGTTGGCTAAACCACAGCTCGGGTTGAATTCAGCTCTCCTCCTATTCAGATCTTGCACCTACATAACTGAATTTGTCTAGAAAAAGATAACAAACAATGGTGGTGTCTGATCTCTCTTTAAATTCGTGGTTGCTCACCTATTGTTGCCTGGTGGTTATATAATTCTCTACCATCTCCCCTTCATGGCTGTTTCATTCCTTTCCCTCTCTCCTCAAAGTTCTGACAACACTTTTTGCATCTTCATTCTCAGCTGATGACCTGTTTTATTATCTCACTGAGAACACAGGAACAATCAGAAAAGAACCTGCATAGCATCACCACCACACCCACTTGTCTACTGGCTTCTGTGCCCAAGGATGCTGCCTTTGAGCCTACAACTGTGGGAGAACCACCCCGCTCCTGACACAGTCCAGGTCCTCGCTGGGCACTGCCTCCCAGCCTCTTTGGTCTACTCAAGGATGGCAAACAGTCACTTCTTTCTCTTTCTCGTAGAGTCAACATTTTCTTCTTCACTGGGTCATTCCCACCAATATGCAAATGTCTCATCTCTCCCATCTTAACAAAACATTTTTGGACTCTTGTGTCATCTCTAGCTGCTGGCTGTTTCTCTTTCCCCTTTTGCACACTCCCTGAAATAAACATTCATATTCCCTCCTATCTTCAACTCTCTTCCAGTCAGGTTTCTTTTCCTATACCACTCAACAAAAAACTACATCAAGGTTGAAATGATTTGCATGTTGCTAAATCTAATGGTCAATTTTTCCAGTTTGGCATTGCTTGGTCTCCAGCAGTATTGCCATGACTGATTATTCTCTCCTTGAAACGCTTTTGCCCTTGGCCTCCAGATCTCAGATCCTGGACCTCTTCTCTTGTCCATCTATACCCACCCCCTTGGTGATCTGGCCCGCTCATAAGCTGATGACTCCTAAATTTACATCTCCAGCCCAGTGCTCCCTTCTGAACTTCATATTCAAATAAGCAACTACATATTTATATCTCCACTGGGATAGTCTAATAGGTATCTCTAACTTCTCAAGTTCCTAACTAACTTCCTGATATCCTTCTCTACCCCCAACCTGCTTCTTCTGCAGTATTTCACACTTTATTTAATGAACCCCATCCTTCCATCATTCAGGTCAAACATCTAGGAAGCATCTCTTGTGCTTCTCTTTTTCTCAAACCCCATATCCTGTCTTTCAGCAAATCCTGTTGATTTTATTTCCAAAATAGACCCTTCATATCTTACTGGGATGGTCTTCCTAATTCTACCCAGGTCCCCCCAGTATACTTTTAGCATGGCCACTAGGGTAATCTCTTTAAAACGCAAGTCAGATAATGTTACTCAAAACCTTCTACTAGCTTCCCATCTTACCCTGAGGAGAAGGTGAAGTCATTATGATGAGCTGTAAGGCCCCACGACCTGTCTCCTATCACCTATTTGACCTTAATCCCTTTTGCCTTCCCCCTGGCTCACTTCAGCCACACTGGTCTTGAACATGTTAGGCAGATGTCTGCATCAGGGACACTGCCCTTGCTGTTGCTTCATCCTGAAATGCTCCTCCCCCAGATAAAGACATGGCTCACTCCCACGCCTCCCTCAGGGCTCTAATTAGATGTTGCCTTGTTGGCGAAACCTTCTCTGTTCATTCTACTTAAAATTGCCTCAGCATTCCCTACCTGATTTCAGGCTTGATTTTTCTTCATGGCACTTATCACCATCTACCATATTATATATCTTTTTATTTATTTTGTTTATTGTCCAGCTCCCAGGACTGGGATGTGAAGCCCAGGAGGTCAAGGATTTTATCTGTTTTATACACTGCTGTAACCCTTTGGCTTAGAAAAGGGCCGAACACATAGCAAGTGTTTGCTGTAGGAACAAATGAATTGTGATACGGAGCAAAGAGGTCTTATTTGTCGAATCCACTACCCCTGATTTATACACTCTTGGGTAAATTACTTAACATATGGACATGCAAGTTTCTTCCCATCCATAAAACTTTTCCATCTGTAGAACAGTTTACCAAAATTGTCAAGATTAGATGAAATGATAAACATGAAAAGTACTTTCTAATTTGTATTACACAAGTGTTAATCAACATTAACAGTACTATTTATAATCACCGGAAAAAGGAGACAGTTGGGACAGACCAGAGATGTATATTCTCACTACTCGCCCAGCAGAGTCTTTGGGGTTTCATATCAAGGGCCAATTTGGGACTTTACGTGGGGAAATTTGTAACTTGACAAATGCTTATTTTAGACCTAGGTGGAGAGGGTAACCCAGAGTCCCCCTCAAATCACAGTGCTGTTCCCAAACAGAATGCTCACAATCGCTCCAGGGATATGGAGATTCAGGGTTTTGCTGTCCTTAAGCAGTTCAGGTTATGACTTAATGGGCACATGTTGTAGAAGATGGTTAATGAAGCCACATGAATCTTTTGAGGGTGACACGTCTCCTCTACAACTAGGTCATGTCTCCTTTTGGAGCCGATCACAGACCTACAATATGTGTGACATGCTAATTCTGTCTTCATTACATCTTTACCTACAAAAGCATAAGTCATATAGGTTTTTTTGGGCTTTTTATTCTTTTAAGAATAGGAACGTGGGTAGTTGATTATAAAGTTCATTAGGTCGTGTGTGGAGCTTTTCAGAGAACTTTACAATCATTCTAATTGATTTGGAGTTTCCAAGAAGAATCAAAAAACATTCCACAGACTAATAATTCTGAAACAAAAAAAAAAAATTTGTATCTAAAATTGAAATTATCAAGTGACCTAGTTGCATAAACTTGCCTTCCTTCCTCCACCTTATTTGTTACCTTTATATGATCTGAAGTATGTGTTGGAAGAATAAAACTTGTGGTAAGGCAGTTCACCACAGCACCCCGTGTGTGGGTAAAGAATGAGAGAGTACTCAGTTGAGATGATAGCTGAGCAAGGATGTGCAAAGGCCAGGAATCCTTTAAGTAGCACAGCATCTGTACTGCTTTAATCAGTAAGAAGGCCAGCGTGTTTGCACTGGTGAAGAGAAATCTAAAGGTTTAAGAAATCTGAAATTTAAGAGACAAACTCGGTGGCTGCTCATTTGTGGAAGGAAACGCTCCTTCTTTGTCGGTAAGTTTTTGTTTTGTCTCGGAATTTAGAAACTATTGTATCTCTGTTGTCTTAATAACCACTTTATGCTTTAAAGGTAAAAGAATATCGCAGTTTGTATGATCAAGTCAGACATTGATTCGATGCTTGTGTGTTTAGACTCCGTTAGTCATGCCACGGAAGAGAGAAGTGATGCGGACTTTTGTCGAGTCTGTTAGGTGCTACACGCTATTCTAGAGACTTCATGTGTGTTATTTTATGTAATTCCAACAACATCCTGGGAGGTAGGTGTGATTAAAGAGTTAGAGAGATGAAGTCCATCTGTGTGTGACAATGGAGGTATTCGAGTCCAGATTTTTCTGATTCCAGAGTCTGTGCTCTTTCTGTCTCACAAAGACATTAAATGTAATCTTCAAGTTACCTGTGGCCTTATGTGCAGTGTACACCATGTAGGCGTGTGCACATGTAGCACTTGTGAAAGAACTGTAGTAACATTTCCAAAGACCCTGATGAGCCATAGCCACCTTTGAAAGAGCAGTCATCTCTATGAGCCGTAACTATAAAGGAGAAACACAGATTCTACAAGCCCAAAACACACGTTCCCTAATGTGACTTGCGTGCACGCTGCAGGGCTGTACCTGTGTTCCAGAATAAGGGGTTCTGGGTGGATCCAAACATGGATGAAGCACAGAGGGAGTCAACTGGGTGAGGGGAGATGGAAATTGACTTAGAAGAGCAGGGACGTGGTCTAGGGGTGGAGAATGGAGCAGGAGCAAGCCCCATATGGACAGAGAAGAGAGAGACAGGGTGCTGATGAACAGGGGTGATAAAATGGGAGGAAAGAGCGGGTGAGCCTGGAGCCAGCGCAGCAGAAGACACAAATCCATATGTGAACACGCATCCATGTGTGGATATACTTATGCGTCTAGTTCAAGAGAATTCATGTTGTAACCCATGGGAAGAAGTTCTCGTGATAACATCATCTTCCAAGTGAAAGTGACAAATAGGTGGCAATCAGTTTCACTGTGTTGTGGGTTAATGTATTTATAGCATTTTAAAAATACCATGAACGCATTTATATGACCATATTAGAGGCATCAGTTTTAATCTTGCTTTATATCTTCTCTTATTAAATGTCTTAAAACTTCTAAGCCCTCATTTACCTGGAGGTTTTTTTTTTTTATCTAATAATCTCAACTCTCTAAGACAAACTGAGAAAGAGGAAATGAACAGGACTCTGCTGCCAAAATAGATACCACAATGCTCATGCCTTACGGCTTGTGAGCCTCTCTCCCAGGGGAGCCCCTCAGGTGCACATTCAGACACACTGACATTTATTTTAGGTGCAGTTCTGATAGGCAGGGCAGTTTGGTTTCCCAGCCCAGAGCTTATTAGAAGCAAAAGGTTAAAAGTGGGAAGGTCATCTGCTGGAGTCAGACACTGGGAGTAAGGAGGCATGAGAGAGGATGGGCTGCCAGCAAAAGTTAGGGTGGGAGACCCCAAAATACGGATAGGACAACTCAATATACTTAACCTGGGGCTACTTAATGCAGGAGCAAATAGTCCCAAGTGTTTGAACCATTTCTGCTTGGAATTTGGTGCTCGGTTGCAGAGAAGAAAAGCTCATGCCCACAGTGGTGACCACCAAAGAAAGGCATTTGAGGATGGACTGGACAACTGTGATTTTACCAGAAGATGCATTTGAGCAAGAATTTCATTAGGCAGGCGTCAAAATGCTAGTGAAGCATCTCAGTTGAAAGTTAATTCAGAATAACCCTCCCCAGGAAGAAGATTAATTAGACATTGCTGTGTTCCTAGACATCCAGTGCATTGTTCAGAGCTCGGAGGATGGAAAGGCCAGCCAGGCGAGGTTTAAAATCTAAAGAGGATTCCATATCAGAGACGATTAGATGTCTGTAGAATAAATACATGCCTTTTTGCTTTTTAAAATGTTTCCTGTTTTGGGAGTAGAGTGAGGATTTGGATACACCAAGAAAGAGAAAACGGCACAAAGAAAGAAGAAAGATGGAAAAGTGGAGGCAGGATGAGGAAGAAGGCAAGGAATAAAATAAAGGGAGAGATGTTAAGACAAGGAGCGGAGGCTGCAAGGAGGGAGGCGGCCACCCAGGACCAAGAGAGGGGCCCCATTGGGCACTGTGGACGTGGTTCTGGGCTCTGCAGAGCCTCATCCAGCAAATAGCCCAGGCGCAGAGCAGGGTCACCCATAGCCGTGGGCACAGGGTTACCTGGACTTGGGGGAGGGAGCAGGCCACTCTGGCAGCCTCCTGCATTTCCCTTTCCAGTGCATTTCATGCTCCCAGGCCCTCCCTTTCTACTTGCTGTACCCAACCATCTGAAATTCTGGGGGAGAAGGGACGATGAGCTTAATAAGTTACAAATTATGTTCACTTACTAGAGGCCTTCTAGATCCTTCCTGCTCACGGTAGTATTAAGAATTGCAGGATCTCAGGTCCCTCCCAGGCTTCAGTCAGAATCTGCATTTTAACCCCTTGGCCAGGTGATTCATAGGCATCGTATGCTTGGA
The DNA here is from genome assembly GCF_041296235.1 of Equus asinus. NCBI lineage: Eukaryota > Metazoa > Chordata > Mammalia > Perissodactyla > Equidae > Equus > Equus asinus. The sequence continues at coordinate 24,589,013 of NC_091790.1, read as the reverse complement.
AACCCCTCTTCTGGGCGTAGACGGCCTCGATCCAAAGGGATCAGTGAATGCACGGCAGGCGGTTGTTGCTGCTGCTGTTGTGTTTGCCTTCTAAACATGGCACAGAGATGAGCAGGACCCCTTTTCTATCCGAAACCATCTTAGCAGCTGCCTGCTGTGACTACCGGGAAGGGTTGGGGCGGGGTGGTGGTGGGGGGAGCAGTCTGCGACCATCGGCACGTTATCACAACATCATTCTTTCTCATTTCGGTAGCACCTTTATAAATCAGCCTGGCTGTTCCCATTAGGCAGACTGAAAATGAAGCCCTGAATCTGGGTCACTGAGGAATGCAATGAATCAGTGGAAGCCCCAGGCCCTTTGCTCTGCCTCTCTCCCCTGTCATGCATGGTGAGTGCCATTAGGAACTGAGGTGACGATATCTTCACAGATTTAGATTTTATTTGTGGCTTTATCTAACATCAAAGTTGTTTGACTCGAGGCCCCAACATTAAAAAGGATGTGTGGCTTTCAGATTTCTTTCTGACAGATAAACAGATATTTTAGTAAATCTAAAAATCACTGTCACGTGTGTAATTAAATGAAAATGCAAGAAAATAAGTCAGTCTCCTTTGGTCTTTTTATCGGTTTAGGCCTTTTCAGGTTCTGTAAAAGAGGCTGAGATGATTTGCATTTCTCCTCCCACATACTTTTCTGAGACAGTGGTTAGCAAACGGCCACTCTGACATCCTCTCTGCAGTCTTGCAGTGGAGTTCCTGCCTCCCCCCTGGGAGGTTGGCTGGAGGATGAGAGCCCGGACTGGCTGGGTTACCCTGTCCTTCAAGCTCCCAATTTGGTAGAACAGGTGAGCAGGAGGACTTTCTGTCATCCCCACACTGTCCATTCTGACGAAATGAATCACGCCCCTGTCGAAGAATTTTGTGACATTTTTAAAGTCACTCAAGAAAAGTCAATTCCACTGGAAGTTAGTTTGGAGCTACTTAGAGCCATTTCATTGATGGTGACAATCTCATTAGGTCCACAGTACTGTGCGTTCTCCCTTCCTTTTACTGAGCAAGGGTTGGTGCTGGTCAATTTGGGGTCATTTCAGCATTTCCTGTATCTGACCTGCAGCAAAATAGCATGTTCACTGTTCTGGAAACTGAAAAAAAAAAAAGAAATTGTATGACAGGAGCCCTCAGACAATGAAGATTGTCAGGAAATATCTAGAAGGTGTAATTTTTCCAGCAGTGAACATTAGTGATCTCTGTAATGTCTGTACACTGCTCTTAGAAATTGTTTCATTATACAAACAACGTATCTCATTGTTAAACACGTGGAAAGCACAGAAACATGGAAACAAAATTACATTTCTTACATCTTCACCTCCCCAAGCAACCACCATTACCATTTCAATATATTTCTGCCCAGGCTGTATTCTGAGCAGAGTTTTGTCATCGTTTTTCACTTTTACTTAGAAATGTTGGTAAGAATAAGGCTGTGTCTAGAATGCTGTGGTTAGAGTCAGAACTTTAAGTTGGGGACCTCAAACGAAATTTGGAAAATTTCTATATGCATGAGGCTAACTCAAAATTTTGAAAAACTCCCTCCTCCTCCCGTTTCAAAGATCCCCAGGCATTATAAAAAGAGTGAAAATTGGTTTAATTGAATTCATCTTTAGAACAGTAGCTGTGACTAGCTGGACACAACCACAGATCATCATGTGCAAGTGGGTAATAGCATCTCTCCATTCTCCAGAAGGTTCCAGAAGGCATGAAGAAGAGAGAATTCCAACCTCTGGTTGTGTCTCTTGAAGACATCCAGGGGGTTGACTCTGTAAGGCCGGCTTCCTCGCCTCCCTAATTCTCTCAGACTCTCCAGCTGCCCAGGAACCTTTCACAGAGCCCCCGGCTCCCTCACCCACATTCCGCCCTCCCGGCTTTCCTCTCCTTCCACCACTCCCTGGCTCTTTATTTTTTGAGGTTAGATTGATCTTTTTGGCTTAGCCTCCCTTTCTTCGGCACACGAGGTGACAGAATTTCTCTCCAGTCTCTTGACTCAGCTCCCTAGCACATATGGGGAGGGAGAGACAGGCAGCAAAGGAAAACACACATGCTCTGATTGGATGGGCTGACTGTCACAAAATTCCTCCTTCCTCCCAGCTGAAACCATCTCCTTCCGCCTTCCTATCCTTGGGCCCGTGTTTTCCTTTTGGCACAATGAGAATAAGCCCAGCTAGCATTCTTCAAGTATTTAAGGCAGCTGTCTTCCCCATGGGCTCCCACTCCACCCCTGGTCTTGCCACCCTCCTCCTTCCTTGATGTCCAGGTTTCAGGCCCCTTCACCACCCTAATCCTGCTCTGCAATGAGGCCCCCTCCATGCCCCAACCAGCTTCATCCCTTCCTCATCCCATTCCTCAGTGCCATTACTTCCAGACCCAGAGCGACCAACCTTCCTGGTTGGCCAGGACTGTCCTGACTTTGGCACTGAAGTTTCCATGTTCCAGAAACTCCTTCAGTTCCTGGCAAACCAGGGTAGTTGGCCACCCTAATCCTGACAGCCCCACAAGGAGAAGAAGGGTTAAGGGTTGACTCCTTCCCCTCTGTTGGTTGAAGGGTCTCTGTTGGTCCATCAGGGGCCATTAACTCCTCTGTACTTCTGGGCTGTGCCTGAGGGCTGAGCAGAAAAAAACCTTGAGTCAGAAAATCAGAGCTTTGGGTGCTTAAGATGGGAACTGTCCAAGAGGGTGGTCTCTGTCCATCACAGCTGCAGCTGGGATCAGACGCGGGTCAAGAGGACATGACGTGGGAAATCAAAAGTGATGTCTGCTGACTCCCCAGGCTGAAAGAAATAAACTTTCACCGCGTCCGCTGCCCTCCCTAACTCCATCCTCTTTTTTCCAGTCTCACCGCCGATTTTTTAAAGACACATTTTCTACAACTGTGGTCTCCATTTCCTCAGTGTGCTCTCTCAAATCCTTGTAATGAACTTTCCACTCAGACATTCATACTGAAAGCCGATCTTCAAAGAACACAGCAAACCCTGGTGATGAATACAAAGGGCAGTTTTCAGCCCTCGAATTCCCCACTCTGCAGGTTTTTCTTGAAATACTTTCCTCCCTTGATGGCCCCAATAACACTGACCTAATTTTTGAGAGACCTAATCCTTGGGGCCACTTGTTTTCTGTCTTTTTTCCTCACTTCCACTTGTTCTTCTGCTCCATAAGCACACGCACAGGTTCCCAGAGCTTTCGTCCGCATCTCTGAGATCAATGACAACCTCTCTGTTCATAACTATTCCCACATTTCTTTCTAAAGTCCCTCTTTAGGACTCCATCATCATCATCACCATCATCACCATCATCACCATCACTGCCACCATCCTCAGCTGTTCCTGTGTGTCAAACACTGTGGGACGTATGCACTCTACATGTCTCTAATCCTCACATGGATCCCCTAGAAATCTCTAATCTTCATTTCATCCAGGTGGAAACCCAGAGATTAACTTCAAAAACAGCCAACATATGGTTGACACAGATCTGAAGTCACATCAAGACTTTCCCGTTACACAATAGCTCCTCACATTCTGTGTACCTCACATTAAACTCATTTCCTTCCCCCTTTGATCGGTTTCTATAACTTCTCCATGTAGAAATGAGTTAGAAACTGAGAAATGAGTTTCCGGTCCTGATTTCCCTATTTCTGTGGAGATGGGAAACTTGGCGTCATCGTCATTCCTGCTTCCTCTTGCTCCTTACTGATGTTTCAAAATATCTCCCAAACATCACTTCTTCTTCACATTGATCCCAGAAGTGCATCAACGTTGAGATCAGAAGACATGGCTTTGAGCCTTGGCTCTTCAAGTTATGAAGCCCATGAATTTGAGGAAGTTGCTTTATTTCTCTGAGTTTCGATCTGACAACACCAACACTGTCTAGGCTTGTTGTGAAGATTAATGAAACAGAATAAGGGAAATATCAAGGTATCAACCCAAAAACCCAGAAGGCGTCATTAGCACTGCCAGTCAACTGGCCATCGTGCCTCTGCTGTGTGATGTGGGCAGGCCCGCCTTCTGGATGGCTTCCTCTCCTTGTCAGTCTTGTGAACTTGGCCTTGTCCCCCCAGAGCTCCAAGAGTCCCCCTTCAGTCCAGTCGCTCACCCTGGTCTGAGTTCGTACCTTCTTTAACTCATGCCGTTTGCCTGCCTACCCCTTCCTGCCTGGCCAGATTGCCATCTTGTCTCCTTGTTGAACTCTGGCCTTCCTCCTTCACAAAGATGGCTCAGACCATTGCAGCAGACAGAGCCCCCTCTCTCTCCCTCCTTTAAGCCCTTCACATGATTGATATTGGCTCCTCAGTGATCAACCACATACAGCCTTGCCTCATCACATTGCATGTCTTGTCATGTATGTATGCCTCAACTTTGCAACCAGGGAAGTTCCTTAAAGGCAGGAAACACATTGCACACTTCTACGTGTCTCTGGACGTAGTATAGTGCATGCAGTGGGTTTCGGAAATAATAATTTATAACAGGCAAGGTAGGTTGGTGTGCCCCTGGCTCTTTAGGTGGACAATTTTTAGACCAGACAGTTGAGGGTGTAGAGTAACAAACAGTTTCAAACCTCTGTAATCCCAAAGCTCCAGGATTCACAGTGAATATCAAAGATATACACTTGAAATCTTTGTAAATTTCAAAATTTGAGATGTCAGCACAGCTAGCAATTCTCCCTGTAAAAATGCACTTTGTCTCTGTTGGGGCACTTGCTGACATAATTTGGTGAATAGGGTTTTCTTGCTTCTCTATAGAGGAAAAGAGATGGATCCAAACTACACAGCACAGGTCCAAACCACTGCTGGATCAGATATTCTGTTTTTAAATTTGTCCTGCTACCAACTCTCCAACAGCATCATTATTTTAGATTTCTTACTTTCCTCCCCTTACTTCTAGCCCATGTTCTAACTTTTTGTTTTTATTTTATTTTTAATACATCTTCATTACTTCAGAAGAGGTTTAGAGTGTGTGATGAGGAGTAAAGGGGTGTCCCAGTTATCTACTGTTGCTTAGCAAGCCACTTCCAACTGTGGTGCCTTAAGGCAATGATTTATTACTGTCTCTTGTGGCTCTGGGGATAGTCTAGGCTCAGCTGAGTGCTTCTCAGTTGGGGTCTCTCTTGCAGTTATAGTCAGAGGGCGGCTGAGACTTGAATCATCTGAAGTTTCCACTGGGCTGGTTTGCTCCCCATGGGGCTGGCTGCTGGGTGGCATTTCAGCGGGAGTTCTCCACTGGCCCGCCCACATGTGGCCTCTCCATGTTCGGTCTTCTCAACCCAGCATGGAGACCGGGTTCCAAAAGGGAGCATGCATTCCACGAGGTCCAGTGGGAGCTGCAAGGTTCCTTGTGTCTTAGCCTCGGAAATCCCAGATTGTTACTTTCCATACTCTATCAGTCGAGCAAGTCACCAAGGCCAATGCAGATTCAAGAAGAGGCAAACTAAATTTCACCTCTTAATATGCGAGGAGCATGCCTATTTTGGGAATAGAGGCATTGAAGTTGGTCATCTTCAAAGACTGTCACAAGATGTAAACATCTCATTAAGATACAGGTAACACCCAGATCACCAGCCCTGGTGGCCCAGTGGTTAAGATTCGGTGCTCTCACTGTCACAGCCCAGGTGCATTTCCAGTCAGGGAACCACACCCACCCCCCCCCCCCATCTGTCAGTTGTCATACTTTGGTGGCTGCTTGTTGCTGTGATGCTGAAAGCTATGCCACCAGGATTTCAAATACCAGCAGGGTCACCCATGGTGGACAGGTTTCAGCGGAACTGCCAGACTAAGACAGACCAGGAGGGAGGCCCTGGCCACCCACTTCTGAAAACAATGGCCATGGAAACCCTATGAATAGCAGGAAAGCATTGTCTGATGCGGCACCGGAAGGGAAGAGGATGGTGCAGAAAGACCAGGCACGGTTCTGCTCTGCCATGCACCGAGTCTCTGGGAGTCTGAATCGACTGGCTGGTACAAACATCCAAAACACCAAGGTCAGCCAGGTTCATTTCCCAGGGCTCGGCGACTCTCGCACACCAGCCACCCAAAACCAGACTCAAGTGTGTTCCTCAGAAATATTGCAAATTACTACGTTTTAGCCCTGCACGGCACTAGCAAATATTAAACGCAGGTCCTGTTAAATCAGTGAGGGCCAAGGCGCTACTCACTTGCCGAAGGGCTGTCAGCTTTTCCAGCCACGTGCTCATCAGCAGATTTTGATCATCTGTCTGTCAATCATCTTTTGAAATTATCCCCAGAGTTGAAAACATACTAAATCCTTTGTCATCTCTTAAGGACCACTCCACATAAACTATGAGGAAGTCACTTTGACCGAAAAACTTTCTTTACACAATGGTTGCTTGAGGTCATTTGAAGTTTTACAATTTTATGATTTAAAAATTTGTTTAGGGGCAGGCCCGGTGGCACAGTGGTTAAGTTCACATGCTCCGCTTCAGTGGCCCGGGGTTTGCTGGTTTGGATCCTGGGCGTGGACCTACGCTCCGCTTGTCAAGCCACGCTGTGACAGGTGTCCCACATATAAAGTGGAGGAAGATGGGCACAGATGTTAGCTCAGGGCTAATCTTCCTCAGCAAAAAATATAAAATAAATCAATAAATTTGTTTATTCATAACCTACACACATTTCCTAAGGACCTATTTTTCCTTTTAAATTCTTCTTCCTTCTTCAGGGGACCTATTTGTATTCTCTGCTGCACCTGCATAGCGCAAGACTCCTTTCCAGTCTAAGTTTTGTAGGGTCCTGCAGTTGAAAGTGCTGTCTTTTTACACTACCATGGTGAGACCTGGCAGTTAGAATAAACGGTCACTGCAACCCTGAACCACAGGTGACATCCTCAGGGGTGCTGCACACAGTCTCAGCACAAATTGAAAGCAATTCCTTATGGCTGTGATATTAACCTGCCAGACTGTCCCTGGGCTTTGTTCCGAATGAAGTTTTCACATTCACTGTCAAATTTTCAGGCTGGAAAATTGCTTGTATAAAATGCCAAACTGTACACTGTACTTCTTGTTTTTTATGCACCTCACAATGTCATGCAAATGAGCAGGGTAATCCTAAATTTGCAGAAGATTAAATAAGTTTGAGATCTCACAGGATCTTTACCATGGGGCATTTTCTAGAGAGATAACAACAAAACGGGTCTTAGCTTCCTACGGATGACCTATAATTTGGATTTTACTTTGCAATACAGAAGGAATCTTGGGGCAAAGAATATACCAGTCGCTTTATAGGCCAGTGAGTGCCACCGAGCAGCAACCTCAGTCATCAATCGAATGGAAAGGCAAGAGACCTGGGCTGGGAGCTGGTCGAAGGCCAGGTCTGAATTCTCTACCATTCACTTCCCATCTGGGGGCAGAGAAGGAGCACGAGAGGAGGAAGTCGCTGCTGGGGAGATTCCTCCCACCTCCCTCCCTCTTTGCTCTCTACTTCTGGAAGGTGGCCCACATACTGGTCCTGAGTTCCATTGTGTTCCAGGTAAGGAAGGGTAATTGAGCCATCCCAGTCCCTCAGCTTCTCTGTATGGCTGCACAATACTGCCTTTATCAACATGCTGCACTCTATTTACTATTCTTTCTTGGTCCTTAGCAAAGTCACATCTTTTCTTTTCTTTTTCTTTTTTTTTTTTTTGAGGAAGATTAGCCCTGAGCTAACATCTGCCACCAATCCTCCTCTTTTTGCTGAGGAAGATTGGCCCTGAGCTAACATCCATGCCCATCTTCCTCTACTTTATATGTGGGATGCCTACCACAGCATGGCTTGATGAGCAGTGTGTAGGTCCATGCCCAGGATCTGAACCAGCAAACCCCAGGCCACTGAAGTGGAATGTGCGAACTTAACTTCTGCACCACTGGGCTGGCCCCTGTTTTCCTTTTTTTCAGGCAGGTCAAATCCAGGGCTACAACTAGCTCTAAAGGGTTTACCTTCTCACCTTCATGCTAAACAAGACCATCGAAGGGGAGGTTCAGGGAACAGGTAGAAAGGATGGAGCTAGAGAATGTGTGATGTGTGTGTCCCCAAATTCCACAGGTGGCCTGCATGTTCCTCCACAGGGAGTCTGGGGCCCCTAGGCAGCCCTTTTAGCAGCTTCCTTCCACAGCAAGAAGCAGAACCTCAGTGGAGCCGGTGGAGGTGAGGACAGAGGGATGATGACAAGGCGGCAGTGGGAAGGGCAGAAAAGAGGTGTTTGCTTTTCTCTCCTTCTCTCCATCCCATGATCAGCCAGTTCCAGGTCAGAGACAACCAGGGAAGTCACATGGAAGGTTCTCTTCAAACAGAAGAGAGGACTGGGCATCCCTTGTGGAGGGGAATCTTATGCTCTTTCAAAGAAAAACAACTCAGGACTTAGTGAGAAGAGTCTTTTATTCAAAAGGATTATCATAAGCGGGGAAGAGACCATCGCAACAGGTGCCCTGTAGTGGTGAGGTCTGCAGGCATCTCAAAATCAGACAGAAAAAGACTTTTCTTCCACAGGGTCCAGGAAGGCAAATGGATGAGTGGACTCTTTGGAGGGAAATGACTAATGGGGTCTGCCAGGAAAGGGGTCCGGCTGTGGTCAGCGGATTCCCAAGAAAGGCTGACGAGGGGGCAGGTTCCACTCTTCAGGGTTCACTAGGGCTTGGGGGACAAGCTGGGTCAGGGATCTGCAGGAAGGAGAGAAGCCTGACCAATGTTTCATCGAGACAAAGCAGAGGGTCAGCCACGGGCAGCAGTGAGCTCTTGGCCAGCTCACAAGTGAAAGGAGGCACGGGGTTCCGAAGGAGGGAAGGTGGGAATCAACCCAGGGTTGCTTTCATTGATCTCCAGGTCCCTTTGCTATAAATCTTCCCGTATTTCTTAAGACTTGATTGACAGAAACAATTTATGATGGGGAAGACCTTTATGACTCCAGAATTCTTTGCCCCTTTTAAAATTTTTTTTAACCATTCACACCTAAAAATGGGTTCCCCAAATGAATCATCAATTGTTAGATTGAATGACAGGGCACACGTTAGATTTGTCACCCGTCATCTCATAATGATCATGTGCTTGGCTTTTTAGGGACCAATGTTTATTTTTTTAATTGAGGTATAATTAACATGTAATATTATATTAGTTGCAGGTGTACAATATAATGATTCAATATTTGTATATATTGCAAAATGACAGCCACAGTAAGTCGAGTTAACATCCACCACCACACGGGGTGTCTTCGATCTCAAATGATACAATAATGGCTAATATTTACTGACGACCCACTCTGTGCCAGCACTGTTCTAACTGCCTTACCTGGACTGACCAGTCATTTCTTACGACACTGTGAGGTTAGAAACATTACGGTCTTTATCTTACAGAGGAGGGAACCGTGGCATTGAGAGGGTCAGTAACTTATCTGTGGGTGCACAGCTTTTGGGGTGAATTGAGAACAGAGGCTCCAGAGGCTGCATCAGTAACCACAGTGCTCACGTGGCCTTATCTCAACATTTTCAAATCTTCCAGGCAGCTTGCAAAGTGTCCTTGCCCACAGAGATAATTAGGCAAAGAAGTGTGAACGTTTGAGTACAAACTCAGTTGAAAAGCAACTCACAGAGTCATTCTCCAGAGGAACTACCACACCCAGGGCTCTCCGTCCTCATCACTTTTGCTCCTGGTTTGACTTTGTTTCCAGGGAGTCATATGATGGTTTTATAACCTACAGGATATACATGGTTAACCATCTGCATTTGGGCAAATAGGCGTTACTTTTAAGTAGGAAGTGGTACTTTCAATTTTTCAATTCAGCAATTTTCTTTTGGCCAGTTCTGGTCTCTCACTGCCTTTTTCTTAATGACCATTAGAAAGTGCATCTTGGTAAGAGACTCACATTGGCGATGTGGGCTCCTGGAACATCACTGAGGGGAGCATAACAGAACAATTCACTTCGGATCACAGCATCTCTCAAGGTGAGCTTGGCTTTACAACCTTCACTCCTTTCAAAAATGCCTTAAATTCTGTAATATCTGAGTCTAGGAAGTACTGGACGTGGAATTGTTTCTCTTAAGAATTCCAGAATTCTGGCATATTGACTGTGTTAACACTTAATAAAACATTCTCACCTTCACGAATACCTTGACCTTATAGGTTTAATGATAGTACAGTGTTTTCAAGAAGTTCGCTTTCCCTCTAAATGTACCATATGTGACTTGATAATCATCGCCTTGCATGAGAACACAGGTGATGGTTTTGGCTTTGCTTGTTCATACGGTAAATATCGATATCTGGAGAGATATGCAACTCTTTATTTAACAAAGTGCATGAAAAGATTTTGAAAAGCTAAAAAATAAGCTAAGAAACATTTTGGAGGCACTGCTAAAAGTGATCTATGCGATGAAAGGTAATGAGTGAGCGTCTCGAACAGCTGGAGGTTGAGTGGGAAGGAGCTTGTAAGGAGAGCTGTTTAAGAAACATTGATGGGGGGAAGTTTTTATGAGACTCAGTGCATTACAGGAAAAGCTCTGATAAAGGCTGCAAATGCCATAATGATCATGAAACTGCTGTCTCATGGCCATAAAAGAATAATACATAATGATCTTTAAGAGAGCTTGCCACAGGTTACCTCCACAGCCTTGTAGCAGCAGAAAATAGATGTTGTAGAGATCAGCACTCTAAAGAAAGAGATAAATGCAAGGTCTGAATTCAAGCCATTCTTGAAATGATTGAAGGTATAATTTCTGCAAATAAAAAAGAAAATGTCAATCTGAGCTTCCAAAGAAGCAAAAGGAACCAAAAGGAAAAAAAAAAACTTATATACAAATCACTGGAAAAAACCTTTTGGCTTCTTTCTTAACCACTCTTATTCAAAAGCAGAAGGAAGCCAGCGTAAAGTTTCAGCTCCACTGAGGTTTATCTAAAAAAGGATAAAAAACTGTGTGTTCATGATTCAAATGAATTAAGAGAACATAAATTTATTAAATACCTACCGTTGCAGTATATGAGAATCTGATATCAATAAAAGGTATTGAAATAAAGCTATTATTTAAGATCTTGTGGGAATTTTACAGCCCTTCAGTAAGACTTGCTGCAGACAAAGTGAATTAGAAGGTGAGTAAGAGATGATATGAAAAGTATCACTATTACTCAGAGCCCTGTGTGAGCCACTGTCTTCCCATCTATACAATGGGTATAACATCTACCTTGAAGGGTTTTTATGAGGTTGAAAGAATAGATACAAAGCAGTGGTCCCAATGCCGGCATGTAATTAGAAGTTAATTTGCAGCACACACACAAATATGCACATATAAGACATTTACACACTCACACACTCATGCACACACATAAGATATATACACATGCATAATATATACATGCACACCCATGCACACACATACATGCACACACATAGCCTAACACACATATGCACGCTCATATACCCACTCTTTTTTAGTTCTCGTTCCTTGTCTCGTTAGGCCATCACTATTTACGAAAGTAAGCATCGATTTAAAATCTTCTGCTTTAATTTTAACAAGCTGTCAACTTGTTATGGAGTTTCTTTAAATTAAAACTTTAACACACTTTTCCTTGCTGATAATATTTTGATAAATATTATTAACGGTTTCCCCGTACTTAATTTTCTTGGGTAATGTCTGCCCTTGGCCAAATGGACCAACAAAAGAGAGCTGGTCTGTCAGCCACTCCCTTCTGCTTTGTCAGGCTCCTTCTCTCTTCTCTGGGGGACCCCACTTCCCTTTTGCTGTCCTTCTGTCTGCTGCCACCTCTGCTGGTCCCACCAGAGAGCCGACTTGTAATTTGTCTCCCGAAGACTGTATCCTCAGTCAACTGGCGCCAGTTAAGATGCTTGCTACTAAGGACTTGAACTGTTTCCCACCTGTCGCTGGTCGTCTGCGTTTGACTAGACAATTCACAAAGCCATCAAAGTCCAAAGAAATGGTTTTCTACGAAGTTGAGTCACCGTGGAAGGCCTGGTGGAGATGAGTGTGGCTGTGTGGCAAGAAGGGAGCACAGCCTCGTGTTTCTTAAACTGCACAGTCTGGGTTATGACCCTGTTCTCCGGCTCACTGGGCTGGTTCTGCTTTTCAGGGTGCATATTACTAGGTGTTCTTTCATTTTTGAGTGAATTAACCAATTAGCGGTTAGTTTCTGAGACTCTTTTGCCATTGTACCTAGTAAAAATGGTACTAGGCAGCCAAATTATTCTGTTGCAACAAAGTAAGTTCATATTTTAAATACTGCGTTAAAAATGCTACTCTGTCACATTGTTATTCTTAAAGTAACACTTTGTTTTCAAGCATGGCAACAAAATCTTTGAAACATTAACATGGAAAGGCAGAAGCTGTTCCCACTTACCCTGTGTGTACGATTACCCTTAGGATGGTGGCACACTGGCTTTTCATTTAAAAGGGTAATATACATATATATACATGGTTTTAAACCTTAAATGCAAAAGTCACATGAAGGTTTAACTTTTCATTATACGCCTCTAAAAAAGGAAGAAAAGCCATTCAGAGATGTATCTTTTAATAAAAGTTGGTTTCCAAGTATATCCACGGTGAGAAGAGAATCAATCAGGAGGTAGCCCGAGGCCGGCATAATTTCTGTCTCAAGCAATTTGTGAGGGATTGGATACCCTCCCAGGCAGACACCGGCATGGAGACCAGCTTGCTGCCTAAGGATGGATAACCCGCTTGGCTTGGTGGCACCTCTCGCCACGCTCGCCTCAGTGGCAGTGTCAGCACTGGAGAGACCGCGAGCTGCAGAGGTGAGAAGCCTGTGTGCCTGGCACTTACACCTGCCTTCGAAGGAATGAATTGGCGAATATCTCCTTTAGGCCAGCTTTTCCCGAAGTGTTTCCCGAAGAACACTGGCTCTAAAGGGTCTGGAGGCAAGCAGGTCTGGGAGATCGTGCTTACTCAAGCAGGGCTCCGAAGAGCCGTGGATAATAAACTGTGATTCAAATATCCAAGAGGAGGAGCCATTTATTAGCATGGCCCAAACTCATTTAACCCCAGAGCAATGTTTCACCCTCCTTTCCTCTCTCCTCTCTCCCTCCTACCTTCTACCCAGAGCATCTCTGGGAACGGACTTGTAAATGCCGATCTATTCTAGTGGTATAGTCGTTTGATGATGGAATTCTCTGTGAAGCAACCATTCCAGTGCTCACACATCAATATGCGTTTGAATAATATGGAGATTGTGTGAATGTGAAGAGATAAATGATCAAAGCAGACATCCATAGGACGTATGGATGTCACCTAACATCAAACTTGACTAATGATTCAAAAGACACAGACAAGCGTGAGGCCCAGAGAAACATCCCTTTCCTGGAGGAGCCCCAAACCATCAGTCATAGCTTACTAAAAATGGGTTTTGGTTACAGATTAATATGAAGTGTGTGGACACTATATGTGAACACCTTGCTCTCAAAGGCTCCCCACTCGTCATACAAGTAGAATCTGCCTGTGTGCCTGCTTCCCCTCCTCCCGTGTACTATGCTCCAGCTGTCCATAAAATCTGTGTTTGTGTGCAGTAAGAAATCTAGGTACACAGGGAGAGTTTGTTTAAAGGTGTTTTTAGATAAGAACTTCTAGGTACTTTCCAAGTGCCATTAGCCTGTTTCCAAGGCGGGCTGGTCAAGGTTAATCATTCCTGGTGTCCCTAGCCGCTGGGAACCCTTTCCTCCCCAAAGAGCTCTAGCTTCAGAGATTCTTATTCAAGAGGTCTGATCCACCCCATTTTCAGTAACGACTCGCCCCTCTCTGCTTTCGAGATAACCATCTCCTGAGGTGGCCCAACACCATTCTTGCTAAGCTGTTCAACGATTCTTCCTAACGTTGGGTCAAAATCTGTTTATATGATCTCTACTCATTGGTTATTTTCTTACGCTGGAGGGGGGAGGGATCCTTAGCCTACACCCTCTTTCAAATGACCACCTTGCAAGTAGCTGATAACTTCATTCCTACCTGGCCCTTCACCTTTTTAGGCTAAACAAGTCCAGTTCTGATATGCAGTGGTTTCTTTTCATCATCATGATCACTTTGCTACAGCTGATGCCAGTGGGTCATTTTTTCCATAGCTCGACTCAGAATTATTGTGTAAACCTGACCTGTGCCGGGTTGATGGGACTGTTGCTTATCTCATTCTAAACCTTACAGTTTTCATAATTTAGCCTAAAAGTTAAACCTGAATTAATTTTAACAGGCTACATTTATCGAGCACTGTTTTAGGTTTCTATTGGTGCCATGACCAATTACCACAAACTTAGCAGCTTAAACATCACAAGCTCAGTATCTTACCGTTCTGTAGCTCAGAAGCCTGATAGCAGTCTCACCGGGCTCAAATCGAGGTGTTGGAAGGGCTGCCTCTCTTTTGTAGTTTCTAAAGAAGGATCTGTTTCCTTGCTCCATTGAATTGCTGCGAGAATTCACCTCTTTGCTGGCTGTGGGACTGAGATCCTCATTTGCGTATTGGCTGTCAGCTGAAGGCCATTCCTAGCTCCCAGAGGTCACCCACATTGCTTGGTTTGTGGCCCCTTCTTCTGTCTTCAAGGCCAGCAACAATAGACTGAGTCCCTCTCGCGCTTTGAATCTCTTCTCCTCCTTCTCCGTCTCAGCTGGGAAAGATTCTCCACATTTAAGGACTCACAATCATGGGTCCCACCTGGGACTCACCAGTCCCATCCATCAGGCCCACCTGGATAAGCCAGGATCCTCTCTCCATCTCAAGGTTTGCACCCTTAGTCCATCTGCAAAGTCCCCTTGGCCATGGAAAGTCACAAGTTCATGGGTTCTGCAGATTAGAGCATGGATATCTTTGGGGCCATGATTCTGCTGACTGCAAGCATTGTCCCTGTCCATCAGCATCGTGCCTCTGTTATTAAACATGAAAGTAATGCGTCATCGAGATGGGGAAATACGATCCAGATGAAAGTAAAGTCAGATGGTTAGATGGTTAGATGATGAACTGCGGCCATTCTGCTGATTCACCCACCTCTTAGTGAACTTACTATCCAATAAAACTCTTAAAATTTCGGCTGCTGCTGAACTCCCATTTTGCATCTGTGTAGTGGACTATCCAAATGCAAGTGCAGATTCTATTTTCCCTACAAAATTTTACCATACTAGGTTTGACCCATTGATTCTGTCCAGAGATTTTGCACATTGATTCTGCCAACCAATATAATAATTACACTTTTAGGCTTCTTGTCATCTTCAGACCTGATGAGCTTGCCTCCTCTCTTTTTGTCCCTAACATCCAGAAAAATAATGGGCAGCACACAGCTGAAGACAAAGACTGGCACGATGTCAACGAGGGTAGAAGTGGTACCATGTGGGCAGTCACTCAAACAACTAGCAAACCATATAACTGTACTCTCACCTAGATTGTACCTCCACATCTTGATTACTTACAAATTTCAGATTTAATCATAGATTCGAATTGTCACAATGCCTCTCTAATCTGCAGTCTAGTGACCATGACAACCAAGGCTAGGACCGTGACAGGGCTGTGAGCAAGCCCGTGCTGGCTGAGTGCTCACCACTTCCGTCCGCAAGCTCTCCAATCATTTCTTCACGATACACTTCAGCATCCTGCCTACAATCCACAGCAAATGCGCTACCTCAACTGGAGGCATTTGTCTTCTCTCTCTGCAGGTGAGTTTTGAGAGTTCTTACACAAGCCTGGTCTCTGGAACCCCCACAGGCATCAGTCATTGGCTCAGGCACCCTAACTTCCAGTGTCTCATTTGGTGGAGTGCCACGTTGGGCCTTGCATGATACCCCAGGAGCCTGACAGGATTAAGAAGTCCTGTGAGAGGTTAACACTCAGGCAGGTGGTGACAGCTAGTCACTGAGACGGCAACAATTACCGCTTTACTCAAGACAGCTGACTACTGGCAAAGAAGGCTCTTTGCAAAACCACCTCGAATAAAACAACACCTCTAAGTGTATCATATGATTTCCCCTTAGATGCCTCAAAACTCTTGCTCCAAAGGGCAATTTAGAACAGTTTGTCCTAAACATTCCCTTCCTACCAACTAATTTTGTAGAAGTTTTTGTAAACTCATCTGTTTGAGAAACACTGACTTAGGAAATATTTAAATTTCAAAGATCAGCAAAGTACATTTTAAGAATCAGTTGAGCGAAATGCTTTTTTATATGCAATTTACTGAGTTCAAAATAAGATCTAGCAAGGATGGTGGTGATGAGGAGGCTGTGCAAGAAAGAAAATGATGAGCCTTCCAAACGAGATGGAACAAGACTCCTGTTTCAAGTAGCTTGACGATTGTTGATTTGTTTGTTTGCCAAGAAATGGAAGAAAGACTTAATGCATTCACTGTCATCTCTCGTCAAACAATGTTATCCATCTCATCATCAAGATAACAGGATATTTCACTCTCAGCTCATTAAACAAAGTGCAGAAACCATGCTTAAAACTTCTTTATGTCTTTACCATCACAATTTTCATAACAGAAAGTCCAGAGAGCTGACCGTTGCTATTCAAGACTGGAGGTAATTTACTTGAACAAAACGTGTATAGGCTTCTTTACACGTTGTGGTGGCACAGACGCCAATCTGTCACCAACGCAATTTCCTTAAGACAATTCACATGATTTTTGTGGTAAGAGCAGTGGTCTGGGGCACACTGAATCATTTCCAATCACCGTGGGTAACTGGCACACACCTGAAATTGACAGTAATCATTTTTTTTTTTTTTGAGAACACTGGTTCTTAACCACAACAGCTTTAAATTCGTCATTATCCAGATTTGCATATTGCTTATACCCAACAGGTACATAACACTATCCCTAAGAGATATGAAACTTACAAATTTTGGCTTATTGGGGTTTATTCTGCCATTCTAACCAGAAATAAGAGTAAATCAAAAGAAATTAAAATCACGTCTCATGAATAGACATAATTCAGACCAAACTTGTAATGTCTGCCTGCGCGGCCCCAGGACGCAGACACCAGCCCAGCTCCTCCTGCTGACATCATTGCAAAGCCTTTCCCGACATTGAACTTCTCTTCACCAAGAGCTAGTCACTTGTTTTTCTGTAAATTTCACTATTCTTGTTGGTATTACATAGTTTACAATGGTTATAATGACAGTTTCTTGGAGCTTCTGTTTGATTTTTGTTTGCATCCTCAGTGCCTACCCTCAGGAGATGTTTCATAAATAGTTGTTGAACTGAGTTAAATGTGAATTCAGAAAACATTATATATCACAGTGGGGTTTAAAAATATTTTCCTTAGGGGCTGGCCCCGTGGCCGAGTGGTTAAGTTCGCGCGCTCCGCTGCAGGTGGCCCAGTGTTTCGTTAGTTCGAATCCTGGGCGCGGACATGGCACTGCTCATCAGACCACGCTGAGGCAGCGTCCCACATGCCACAACTAGAAGAACCCACAACGAAGAATACACAACTATGTACCAGGGGGCTTTGGGGAGAAAAAGGAAAAAATAAAATCTTTAAAAAAAAAAATATTTTCCTTAAGTGGGGGCGCAGCTGGGCATTGAGTACGCAGGATGCCGGGGCATCCCTCGCAAACTTCTAATTGCCACTGCATGCCCATCATTATGAACACCACCTCATATGATATGAATGTCATTATGCCCCTTCTCACCCCAACCCCATCTCACTAAGGAACCCATATTGACACCCTCTTGGTCTGGCATTCGGTCTGACCTCTCGGGAACCACATCCTCTTCCGCAGCTCCCTGACTGCACCTTCTCGGGAGTCTCCTGTGACCCCCACTTGATGCCTTCTCCTCCTGCTGCTCTTCCCAACCCCCGTCCCATTCACCTGTACCCCACCCCTTCCCACAGTCTGTATCTTTTCCTCCTTCAGTGATCTTCTGCCGTCCTACTTGCCCCGTGAAGCTTTTCCAACCTCCTCAGTCCTCAGCGAAGACTTTGACCTATAGCATCTGCTATCTGTTGACAGCACATTAAATGGAACTATGCGCAGTTACTTTTAAATGAGCTTTATTGAGGTACAATTTACATACAACAAATGTCACCAATTTGAAGTATCCGGTTTAGTGGACCAACGCTCACCACCATCATAATCCTGATGGGGAACATTTCTTTCCATCACCACACAAAGTTCTCTGCGTCCCTTTCCAGCCAATCTCTTCTTCCCATCCCTGACCCACAACAATCACTGACTTGATTTCCATCACTACTGTTCTGCCTTTTCTAGAATTTCGTATAAATGGAGTAAAGCAGGCCCTGGGCTTCTATGTCTGGACTCTTTACCCAGCAAAGCACCTTTGAGATTAACCCACGCTGAAGCATGTATCATTAGTTTCTCGTTGTTGTTGAAAGGTGTTCTACTACACGGATATAACACAATGTACTAATCTGTTCATCAGCTGATAGACATTTGGGTTTTTTCCAGTTTCGGGCTATTAAGACTAAACCTGCTGTGAATATTTAAGTGCGAATCTTTCGTTTTCAATTCTCTTGGGTGAATACGTAAGAGTCAGTTGCTGATTCATTTGGTAAGTCGAGGCTTAACTTAGAAGAAACTGCCACCTTGTCTTCTCAAAGCAAAGCAGGTATATGATTTTGCATTCCCACCGCCAAAGTGCATCAATGGCTCCTCATCTTCATCCATGCTTCTCGTCTTGTCTGCCTCTTGATTTTAGCCGTTCTAGCAGGTGTGAAATGATATCTCTTTGAGTTTTAATTTGCATTTCGCTAATTAATGCATTAATTAATGCATTAAGATGCATCGAGCATCTTTTCTTGTGCTTATTTGCCATCCATGTATTTTCTTTGGTGAATTGACTTAAAATATTTTGCCTGTTTCTTACTGAGTTCTGTATTGACATTGAGTTGATGCTGAGTTGTAAGAGTTCTTTTTTTTTTATTGAGGTCATAATAGTTTATAATGTTGTGAAATTTCTGTTGTACATTATTATTTCTCAGTCACCATATATATATGCTCCTTTACCCCTTGTGCCTGTCCCCCAATCCCTTCCCCTCTGGTAACCACTAATCTGTTCTCTTTGTCCGTGTGTTTGTCTATCTTCCAAATTTGAGTGAAATAATGTGGTGTTTGTATTTCTCTGTCTGGCTTATTTCACTTAGCATAATACCCTTCAGGTCCATCCATGTTGTTGCAAATGGGACAATTTTGTCTTTTTTACGGCTGAGCAGTATTCCATTGTATATATATACCACATCTTCTTTATCCACTCATCAGTTGATGGGCACTTAGGTTGCTTCCACGTCTCGGCTATTGTAAATAATGCTGCAATGAACATAGGGGTACATAAGTCTCTTTGAATTGTTGACCTCAAGTTCTTTGGATAAATGCCCAGTAGTGGAATAGCTGGATCATGTAGTATTTCTATTTTTAACTTTTTAAGGAATCTCTATACTCTTTTCCAGAGTGGCTGCACCAGTTTGTGTTCCCACTAGCAGTGTATGAGGGTTCCCTTTTCTCCACATCCTCTCCAACAATGCTATTTTTTGTCTTGTTAATTAGAGCCATTCTGACAGGTGTAAGGTGATATCTCATTGTAGTTTTGATTTGCATTTCCTTGATGATTAGTGATGATGAGCATCTTTTCATGTGCCTGTTGGCCATCTGTATATCTTCTTCAGAAAAAAATATCTGTTCATACCCTCCGGCCATTTTTTGATTTGTTTGTTTGTTTTTTTGTTGTTGATTTGTATGAGTTCCTTATATATTTTGGAGATTAACCCCTTGTGGGATGTATATGATTTGCAAATATTTTCTTCCAGTTGGTGGCTTGTCTTTTTGTTTTGTTTCTGATTTCCTTTGCCTTCCAGAAGCTGTTTGGTCTGATGAAATCCCATTTGTTTCTTTTTCCTTTTGTTTCCCTTGCCTGAGTAGCCACGGTATTTGAAAAGATCCTTCTAGGAGTGATGTCAAAGAGTGTACTGCCTATATTTTCTTCTAGGAGTTTTATGTTTTCACATCTTACCTTCAAGTTTTTAATCCAGTTTGAGTTAATTTTTGTGTATGATGAAAGATAATGGTCTATCTTCAACCTTTTGCATGTGGCTGTCCAGTTTTCCCAGCACCATTTAATGAAGAGATTTTCTTTTCTCTATTGTATATTTTTAGCTCCCTTGTCGAAGATTAGCTGTCTGTAGATGTGTGGTTTTATTTCTGGGCTTTCAGTTCTGTTCCATTGATCTATGTGTCTGTTTTTGTACCAACACCATGCTGTTTTGATTACTATGGCTTTATAGTATATTTTGAAGGCAGGGATTGTGATGCCTCCAGCTTTGTTCTTTTTTCTCAGGATTGCTTTAACTATTTGGGGTCTTTTGTTTCCCCATATGAATTTTAGATTCTTTGTTCTCTTCCCATGAAGAATGTCATTGGCATTCTGATTGGGATTGCACTGAATCTGTAGATTGCTTTAGCTAATATGGACATTTTAACCAAGTTTATTCTGCCAATCCATGTGCATGGAATATCTTTCCATTTCTTTATGCCATCATAGATTTCTTTCAATCATGTCTTATGGTTTCCATTGTATAGGTCTTTCACCTCCTTGGTTAAATTTATTCCTAGATATTTTATTCTTCTTGTTGTGATTGCTGGAGTGGATTTTTCCCATTGCATAGGGATATTATCTGGTCGCAGGTTCCACTTGCCTCCACTAGGGGATGGGGTGCAGGAGCTGTGTATTCTGAGCTTGCCACCATCCCTGTCAGCTGTGCCTGTCCGAGCCTGGGCCACTCCTTGGGACCCCAGCAGCCACGTGGGGCTTCCCCACCAAATGGAAAGCAATCATGCAGGGGCTCAGGGTTTCTGCCACCTGCTTCCACAGTCCCACGGAGAAGCACTTCCCACTTTGGGGCCACAGTGGTGCTGTGGGTGTTTCAGCTGGGAGAGCCATCACACGTGTGTACTGGGCTGTCTGCTGGCCAGAGAGTGCTCACTTGTCTCCACCAACACCTCAGGGATAGTCCATCCACCTTTAGGTCTATAGCTGCATGAGTCTCTTGGGGTGACCTGATGTGCTGTGTGGGTATCTTCCACTGATCAAAGAATGTTCACTTTGTTGTAATTCAAACAGGGAGAGACAAAGGGAACAGCTTGCTCCGCCATATTGCTGACGTCACTCTGTTAGTCTTAATATTGAGTTGTAAAGAGTTCTTTTTATATTCTGGATCCAATCATGGTCAAATGTAAGTTTATAATTTTTTTCTCATTAATTTTTTGTTTCATTTTCTTAAGTATCTCTCAAAGAGCAGGTGTTTTGAATTCTGATCAATTACAATTTATGAATTTTTTTACACTTCATGCCTTTTGCAATTTATATTAGAAGTCTCTTTTATTCCCCAGGGCACAAAGATTTTTCTCCTATGTTTTCTTCTAGATGTTTTATGGTTTTAGCTCTTCCATTTAGATCTACAGCTCATTTTGAGTTTTCGTTTTTACCTATGGTGTGAGATGAGGGGTAAGGATCAATTTTTTATACATAAATATCAAATTGTTATTCCAACACCATTTATTAAAAAACACCGTTTCCCCCCCATTAAATTATCTTGGCATGTTAAGAATTAGTCAATCATTTATGTGTGAGACTATTTCTGAACTCTCTATTCTGTCCCATTGATTATACGTCCATCCTCTCACCAATACCGTACTGTCATGATTATTGTAGCTTCACAGTAAGTCTTGAAATCAGGTAGTTTGAGTCCTACAATTTTGTTCTCTTTTTCAAAATTCTTTTGGCTGTTTCTAAGCCCCTTGAATCTCTCTATAAATTTTAGGATCAGCTTGTCAATTTCTACCAAAAAAACCCTGCCACAATTTCCATTTGGATTATGTTGTGTTTGTAGATTAATTCAGAGAGAACTGACCTCTTAATATTGAATTGTTAAATCTTGAACACGATAGATCTCTCCATTAACTTAGATCTTATTTAATTACTCTCAGCAATGGTTTGCAGTCCTCAGTGTGTAAATCCCGTATAAATTTTGTTAATTGTATTGATAAGTATTTCACTTCATGGTTTTTGATGCTATTATAATTACTTTTTTTCACTTTCAATTCCCGAATTTTCCATATGTTGCTACAATACAGAATCACAATCAGTTTGTGTATGTGGACAGTGTCTCATCTGTATGAATCACAGTGTATTTTTCTCTGTACATATTTTATATTTCATCTGTAGAATCTTCATTTGGATCTTTTTTTAAATATCTTTCATTCCTCTCTTCAGCACCTTTATGCATTCCTCTACCTTCTTGAACACATGCAAAACATCTACAGCCGCTAACGCAGCATCTTTTTCCATGAATCTTATCATCTCTGTCATTTTTCTGTTTCTTTATGTAGATTGTGGGTCATATTTACTTGTTTTTTTAAATGTCTGTGTCTTAGTCAGTTGGAGCGGCTATAACAAATTACCATAGAGTGGGGGGCTTAGACAACAAACATTTATTTCTCACAGTTCTGGAGGCTGGCAAATCCAAGAGGAAGGTGCTGGCAGATCCAGGCTCTGATGAGGACACGCTTCCTGGTTTGCTTTCTTCTCGCCATGTCCTCACATGGTGGAGAGCAGAGAGCGAGGAAGCAAGCTTGCTTGTGTCTCTTCTTTTTTTGATTATTTATTTATTTATTTATTTTTCAATTATTTTATTGAGGTCATATTGGTTTATAACATGGGGTAAATTTCAGCTGTACCTTTTTATATATCAGTTTCTGTAGAGACTGCATTGTGCGCACACCACCAATAGTCTAGTTTTTGTCCGTCATCATACACATGTGCCCCTTTACCCTTTTCACCCTCCCCCCACCCCCTTCCCCTCTGGTAACCACTAATCTGTTCTCTTTATCCATGTGTTTGTTTATCTTCCACATCTGAGCGAAATCATGTGGTGTTTGTATTTCTCTTTCTGGCTTATTTTACTTATCATCATACCCTCAAGGTCCATCCATGTTGTTGCAAATGGGAGGATTTCAGTCTTTTTTATGGCTGAGTAGTATTCCATTGTATATATATATATATACCACATCTTCTTTATCCATTCATCTGTTGATGGGCACTTGGGCTGCTTCCAAATCTTGGCTACTGTGAATAATGCTGCAACGAACATAGAGGTGCATAAGCCTCTTTGGATCATTGATTTCAAGTTCTTTGGATAAACACCCAGTAGTGGAAAAGCTAGCTCATACGGTATTTCTATTTTTAGCTTTTTGAGAGATCTCCATACTGTTTTCCATAGTGGCTGCACCACTTTGCACTCCCACCAGCAGTGGATGAGGATTCCCTTTTTTCCATGTCGTCTCATGTTTCTTCTTATAAGGGTACCAATCCCATTCGTGAGAGGAGGTCCCACCTCCAAATGCTAACACATTGGACATTAGGATTCAGCATATGAATTTCATGGAGACACAATCATTCAATCTATGGCAGTCTAGAAATTTTTGTTTGGATGCCAGACATTATGAATTTTATATTGTCGAGAGCTGCATTTTGTTGTATTTCTCTGCATAATGTTGGGCTTTGCTCTGCAATGTAGTTATATTATTGGAATAGGTTAGATCATCTGACACTTTTCTCAAGCTTTGTCATGGCGGGTCCAGAGCAGCATTCAGTGCAGGATTACTTTAGCTCCTTGACTCCTAAGGTGGTACCCTACTGAGGATGCTATCCAGTGCCCTGTGACTTGGAAGTTGTCGCTAATCTGCCTGTGAAGAGAACTATTTCCAGCCTGTGAGAACTCCGGGAATTTTTCTGCCCCTCCATTCTGGTAGTTCTTTATCCAGTCTTGCGTCGATTCCTCTCATGGACACTTTTCTGCAGTCTCCTGAGTTCTCTGTATATAGCTTCCTTCTTTCTCTTGTCATGCTTGCAGATTATAGTTGCCTGTACTCTTTGAACTCTGATCCATGTCTCCTCAACTTGGCAAGATCGCCATTCTCCATTTGGGCCCCTTGCTCTGCAGCTTGGAAACTGCTTTCAGTGTCTGCTGGGGCCTCCAGAGCTCAGATCCTTGTTCACTTCGCTTCTGTCAGAGACCATAATCCTGGGATGTCTGTCACCCAATGCCTGAAGTCTATTATTTAATATATTTTATAGGTTTTTCTGGTTGTTTCATACAATTGAGTACATTTGGTCTCTGTTCATCCAATGTGGCTGGAAGCACAAGTCTTGCAGTCACGTTTTGATTGACAGGTTAAATCTGATCATCTGATGGATGCATTTATCTCCTCACAAGCTGTTGCACCATGGGAGGTTTAAATTATGCTTCTTCTGCACACTCTAAAGCCCTCAGAAGTGTGCCCTTGCAGGCGAGTGCAAAAGTGCAGAGAAGATCCAGACTCCCCCCGGCTCCCCCGCAGTCTTCTGTCCAGAGCAGTCACAGAGAACAGAACATTTGCTCTCCAAGTGACGTGCCAGGCATCAGGGAAGGAACGGGGTGGAGGCCACCCCATCCGCGACTGTGTAAGCAACAAAATGAAATCAAATGCTGCCAGAAGTGTGTTCAGAAAGTCCTTCAGGGAGAGCCTTGTGTTATACCGACTTCTCTTCCCAAATGTCAGGTTCCACCTCGGCTCCGTGGGTGAGGACCGATTCGGCAGAGAATGACGAATTGTGGGAGTATTTTGCCTTTGTGCTCTTGCGTCTGAAGCCTGCCTTTCTGGTGCTTCTCCTTCTTCTTGACCTTGTCAGTCCACATGGTAGGGGGGAAGAGAGGAAGAAGAGAATGAATGAACTTGAATATCAGAGGATTTGAGGCCAGGGATTGGACTGAGGATCGGGTGGGGGGGGGGTGGATAATAAAGTAGGATGATGATCAACAGCAAATAAAGCAAAATGAGCGAGTCTGAGAAGAGCCAAGAATTCTTCCTCCCTTCCTGCTTGAGTCAGTTTCAAACGATAGATTTCAGAATCCTTCACTCTGAGATGCCAGCTCCATCCTTCACACTCTCCCGGTGAACTTCTGTGCCTGGCCCCGTGCATTGTCCCTCTTAGTGTTCCCAGCACATCTTATGCTAAGTCAAGGTTGTTTGATGACAGTTAAGCTGACCCGGCTTGGCTGGTTGCACCGTTTCACAAACACACGATGCTCAGTGTTCCTTTTCAGCTGGGGCCGTATCGGTCACCTGCAGGAGGTCACCTTCTCTGACAGCCCTTTGCCCGGAGCCTGCCTGCTCTCCAAGGACCCACAGTGGGCCCGTGCGTGGAGCCTTTCCCCACTGTGCCAGCCTTAACCTTCCTTTGCACACTCTGGTTTCTGACAACGATGATGCATCTGCCCCAGCAGATGAGTGGTTGTAAACGAGAGAATACACTGGAAATATCTGTGCCTGTTAAGAAACACACATACATCCCTACAGCCTTTCCAGGCCAGACAGTCTTCTTCAGTCCATCTTGAGAATGACCTTCACAGTCACCCACATGGGGGAAAAATTGATGAACTACATTGTAAACTATTTGCAGGCCAGGAGTATAAATTCTGCGTTTTCTAGACATATCTCTACTTCTATAGATTTTGTTCGGTGGAATCTCGTTGAACGTAATTAAATTGAATTTTGAACAAAGATTTCTGAGCAGATGAAAATCTGTGGTTTTGCTGGTATCATCCTTCTTTATACAACAGATCAGGGGCCAGCAAGTTACAGCCCGTGGCCACCCAGGTCAGGTCAGCCCATTCCTTTGCGTCATCGCTGTGACTGCTGTAAAGCTCCAAGGTCAGGGTTGGGTAGTTGTGACAGAGACGATATGAAGTGCAGAGCCTAAAATGTTTACTATCTGGCCCTTCAAAGAAAGAGGTTGCTGACAGCTGTTCTAAGTAAATATTTTTGTGTAAGATAGCGTGCTGTGCACTCTTTGCGTTCAAATGGGATGGCACGCTGCTAACGAAATTCTCTGGCTCTCTCAGAATTTTGTCTTAACTCGAGTGTGTTTTGCTTTCTCTCCTTAGATTCACTTCCCTCCCGTCATCTCCGCTGGTGAGTCAGACGGGTTGGATCCTCTGTACGGGGCCTGGATTCCCTGTGCAGATCGAGTAGCACCATGAGTGGGGTAAGCATCTATTTTGTTTTGTCTGGGGGTATGATTTTGGTCAGTTTTGACTACTTGAACATTGCACTCCAGCTAACTCTATCTTCATTCATTTTCCAGGAACTCATGAATTTCAGCAACAACTACGAATTAAGTGAGGATTATTTTGGGTCAGCTAATAATTCAGATTATCCATTTGAGGAGGACACATTATGTTCCTTGCAAGAGGTCAGGAAGTTCTCTGGGCTATTTTTGCCAATTGCTTACTCCTTGATATGTGTCTCTGGCCTCCTGGGCAATATTTTGGTGGTGGTCACTTTTGCTTTTTATAAGAAAGCCAAGTCGATGACAGATGTTTATCTCTTGAATATGGCCATCGCCGACATACTCTTCGTGCTCACTCTCCCATTCTGGGCAGTGTATCATGCTACTGGTGAGTGGACTTTCAGCAATGCCATGTGCAAACTGATTAGAGGTATCTACACCATCAACTTTAACTGTGGAATGCTGCTCTTGACCTTCATCAGCATAGACCGCTATGTTGCCATTGTCCAAGCGACCAAGTCTTTCAGACTCCGGTCGCGAACATTAGCACACCGTAAATTGATCTGTTTCGTTGTGTGGGCAGTGTCCATCCTCATCTCCGGTTGGACTTTTACATTCAATGAGAAATACAACGTGCAAGACAGCCAGGTCTGTGAGCCCAGGTACCCCCCAGCCTCAGAGCCGATCAAGTGGAAGCTGCTGATGCTAGGCCTTCAGCTCCTTTTCGGTTTCTTCATCCCACTGGTGTTTATGATCTTCTGCTACATGTTTATTGTCAAAACCTTAGTGCAGGCTCAGAATTCTAAGAGGCACAAAGCCATCCGCGTGATCATAGCGGTGGTCCTGGTGTTTCTCGCTTGCCAGATTCCCCATAACGTGGTGCTCCTTGTGACCGCGGCCAACTTGGGTAAAATAAACAGGTCCTGCAGCAGCGAAAAGCTGATTGG
The DNA here is from genome assembly GCF_041296235.1 of Equus asinus. Classification (NCBI taxonomy): domain Eukaryota; kingdom Metazoa; phylum Chordata; class Mammalia; order Perissodactyla; family Equidae; genus Equus; species Equus asinus. The sequence continues at coordinate 24,562,000 of NC_091790.1, read as the reverse complement.
CTACACCAACAACATCACTGAAGTCTTGGCTTTCCTGCACTGCTGTCTCAACCCCGTGCTCTATGCATTTATCGGTCAGAAGTTTAGAAACTACTTTCTGAAGATCATGAAGGACCTGTGGTGTGTGAGAAGAAAGCAGACATCCCAGGGCTTCTCCTGCTCCAGGCTGTACTCAGAAACCTTCATCTCCAGGCAGAACAGCGAGACGATTGACAACGATAACGCGTCATCCTTTACTATGTGATGTTCCTGGAAGCGTGGTGTGGACATGCTAACAGACATGGGGCCAAAAGGCATGGGAAATGCGGAACTTACACAAAAGCAGGCCGGTGTCTTTCCTGCGGGGTCAGGACTGCACCTGCTCCTGGACTCCATAAGTCTGTATGCAGGGTGGTGGGTGGGCTCCGAGATGTAGTGTCTCCCCAATTTAGGCGACCAGGTTGCTCGGTGACTCCGGAAACCTTACAGCTGGCATTCCACAGAACAGGATTTGGGAAGTTCGGAATGAAAGTGAATTGTTTACAAATGGGAACATTTTCAGAAATATTCACACAGCAGTCGTGGCCCACAGTTTCTTCTGGTCATAGCAAAAATCATCACGTGGTTTGGCAGACTCAAACAGGCAAAAACAAATGAAAGCCCTCACGCAACTTGTTTTAGGCAGAAGGTTAAATGTTTTATCTATCAAAATGTTTACCGTTGCTAATTATAAGCAGCATAATCGACCGGCTTGCTTTTTCTCTCATTTCCCTATGATTCACTGAACGAGCATGAGATTGTAAAAGGCAGAGGAAAAGTAAGCTCAAGAAACTCTGCAGGAAGAGACAGAAGAGGTGGATGGATAAGTATTGGTGACAATCGTCCCCACAGATAAGGCACTTCAAGTTCTAACGGGCCAACAGCAAAGTGTGTTTGTTGAATTTCCTTGAGAACCTGTTCTCTGTATGGCTAACTCTTCCCCAAAAGTCGGTTGGACTGAGGGTTCTACAAAGATGGGGGTCCCTCAGGATACAGAAGGGGCTTAATAAATACGTGTTGAACAAATCATAATGAAATTGGAGTTTATAGGGCAGTTTAAAGTGTTAGGTGTTTTAAATTTTTTAAAAAAATAAACAGATACTTTTTTAAAATAAAGAGCCAGGGAACCTCACTGCAACAATATGGAAAGAACCTTCGTTCCTTTTCCACAGTGGAGACGGAGAAGGATGGTCCTGTTGGAGGACTCTGGTTATAAAGAGCTTCAAACTAGCTGGTGGGTAGCCAGCCTCCTGTGGGCTTCTGATGCTGATCGTTAGTGCTTTTACCTAAAGTCTAAGGTTAATTATGGAATCAGATTTTAACCACTCTCTTCAGCGTGGTGGAAAGTTCATAGAACTCATATTTTGCAAGTGCTGTGTACATATTTGAACATAAGTGGAACAGTATCAACATGTATTACAAAAACACAGACACATATTCAAAAGATACTGACATGTTTTATCCTGACAAACGCGTTACTTGAAACTTTCTATGTTCTCTCAAGCTTTAACTACGTCTGTATATGAAATTCAAAGTGACATCTTAGAACTCAAAGTCTGTATTTTGAAAACATGGTTTTGGCTTTGCAAAATAAAACTATTTTGTGTGTGAAGTAGGAATGTTCTTTCAGATTCGCGTTGTGGTGGGGGAGACCGTGGTGCCCCGGGGTCTCACATCCTTCAGATCTGTTAGCATTCGACTCCAGAAATCAAAGCATCGAGATGTTACTCTGATGCTGCTTGCGGTATAACCCACGCACTGATACGACCTATGGAACTAAGTTTGGTTTATAAACCGGCACAGAAACTTCTTGCTTATTAGCACAGCTGGGAAATTCTGTACAATTAACATCTTCAGAGAAATGAAGCTTATTTCTTTAAGCAATAGCCTTTTAAAATTCCAGCACAATGAATAAAAATGTTTCTAAACTGTACTACATACTTTGTGTCATTAAATAGCATTGTTTTTTCTCGCTGCCTAGGGGATCACGACAGGTACATCGATGCCTGTTTGGGGCTGCAATGCGTTGACGCCCTCAGGAGACACGGCTCTGGTGGGCGGTGTCTATGCTCTCACAGTAAATGTCTCTGGCTTGTTCCTTAACAGCTCCCGTGTCTTCTTTTCATCGATTTCCCCATCTCTCTCTCACTGTCAGGCTCTGGCTGGATCCTAAGGGGTCTGCCTTTAGTCTCTCCTCTACACTCTTTGCAAACATGGTTCTATGATGTTTAGAGAACCAGCTCTCTGCACACATCAGAACTGTGTCCTAATATAGACAGTGAGTTAGGACCCTCTAGTCTATTATTAGTAAATTAATCATATACACATGCATACGTTTACTACATACACTTATGTGTGTGTGTTTATGTGAAATCACACCTATTTGTGCTGAGCAGAAGACAAATTTCTTGGTTCCCATTACAAAGTAGTTAAGACGGTCTTGATCAATTATTTTTGGATAAATGAGATTTTATTACACATAAGTCTCAACAAAGGGGAAAATTTAGGCACTACAGTATAATCTTGCAAATTGCACACCTTGACAATAGGCACTTAAATGTCACCTTGCAAACTGCATGTTGATTTGCTTCTGAGGACTTATTAGTTTTTAAGTGAGGCCAGAAAAGGATAATATTTTCAAATCATGTTAAGATTTCTGATAATGTGTGCAAATTCTAGGCACTCTGAAGGTATAAGTACAGAGAACCTGGTGGAAATGGATACAGTGTATATGCTTGTATAATATTAGTGCATTAGTTTGGCATGGCTGCCATAATGAAATATCCCAGACCCGGCAGCTTAACCAAGAGAAATGTATTCTCTCACAGTCTGGAGGCTGGAATTCTGAGACGGAGGTATCGGCAGGGCTGGTGCCTCCTGAGGCCTCTCTCCTGGCGTGTAGATGGCGGTCTCCTCCCCGTGTCCGCACATGGTTGTCCCTCTGTGTGTGTCCGTGTCCTGATCTCCTCTTCTTACAGGGACACCAGTCACATTAGGTTGGGGCCACCCTAATGACCTCATTTTACCTTGATCACCTCTTTAGAGGCCCCATCTCCAGATACAGTCCCATCCTGATGTCCTGGGGGTCTGGGCTCTAACAGGTGAATTTTGAGAATTTTGAGGGACATAATTCAGCTCCTAACAGCTGGTTTTCTGAAGGTAGAGAGACTTTCCACATTAATTTCAAACACTTGAGAATTCGTTGCCAGGTATTTTTTCCCTTCTAACAAATTGTGTTCCAAATATTCAGTCCTGTTTCAGTTTGTCAGACGTATATCCCCGCAGAACGAAGACGACAGAAGTCAGTGGTGATCTAAGGTCAGACCACACCCATGTGTGTAACCTGCACGGTAACCGAACTCCAGTACCCAGGTCACAGTTCTCGTGGCCAATCTGCTGCCCCCACGCCCCACCCCCTCCAGTCCTCCTGCAGGGCAGTGGGAATTTCCCCAAACCCAAGCCGCTTCTGTCCCCCATGCAGAGAGCTCCCTCTTTTCCAAGGACCACAGGATGGTAGCAGCAGCTGTGGCTGCAGAAGGCAGTTGACACAGTGCCCGTGGAGGCCAGGACCCCATTCTGTGCACTCACTAGTATAAACAGGGCATTCCTGGCTTGTGACTTCAGAGTGGCCTCTGGTGTCATAATTCAGTTCCTGGAGCACCTCAGATCTTACACGTCTGGGCAGAACGGTGATGTTTCACATTTACGGCTAGACTACTGGAATCCTCGTAGCCCCCCCAAAAGTTCAGCCCCTCTGATGTAGTCTACGCTCTGCTGGAGGGCCCTCGGGGGACCTGTATCCCTTGCTGCCAATTGCCAGATTGCTTTCTGACATTCTTCCTTGATTTGCTTTTGCTAATATAGTAATTTTCCTGATGTTTTATTTAGGTAAATCCATGAGAGAACTAAAAGCAAGAGCTATATCTTTTCTAATCCCTTGATCTATTTCTTTATGATATTACAGTCAGGTCGACAACCTAGGACGACCAGCAGGATGCTGTTGTCCTCAACTCCAGGCTGTCCTCAGGCTGCAAGGGGGCTGCTCTAGCTCCCTCCATCACATTCCTACCCCAGCCAACAGAAAGAGCAAGAAGAGGACCTTTATCCTTAGGGGCACAACCTGAAAGCTGTGGGACTCACTTCTCCCAACCTATTGGCTTTAACTTAGTCACGTGGTTACAACCAGGTGACAGAAAGCTGGGGAAATGTCTCCCGCTGTGTGGCCACGTGTCTACATACACGCAATCACAGTGAACACACGGTACTTCTGTTACTATGTAGCAGGGGAGGAGAGATGCTGGGAAAACGAACTTCAGTGGAAGCAGGAACAGCTGGACCACTCACTTCAAAAAAAGAACAGATTGTCAATTGTAAAGAAATAGCTGGATCTGCAGGAAAAGAGAGCCCAAAGCGGGCTCAGCAAAGGCCTCTAGGAAGGGTTCCAGGGAGGCAGGGTCAGCCCTCTGCCCCTGAGCGGACCTCTCCACCCACATCTCACTGATGACCTCCCCTGCATCTGCCCTGGTCAGTCTGGATTGTCTACATTTGCAATTAGGGTTAATATTTTCTTTAGAAAGTTTCATTTCTCTGCCTCTTTTTGAAAGATTACCAGGATTCTTGAATTTAGCATGACATTTGGGGTCCTCTTTCTGAGCCCATCATGTAAGGAGAGGGGCCCCGTCTTCCCGCGGAGAACGAGAAATGCGTCTATGAGATGCTGTAAGCAAGTTCTGGCTTCACCCGGGATGCAGGGATGTGCCTCTTCGGCGGGGCGCTGCCGCCCTCTGGTGGCCGCGAGCCGCACTCACAGGTCCAGAACCGGGTTCCCGCGGTGCCACGAATTCTCCAGAATCCCAGGTGGCGAATTTGGCGTGTATGTCTTCCTGCAAACACTTTGAAGTCTACTTTCAAAAACGAATCCATAAAATGGATAGAATGTTATACTACGTTCTCTGAAGATTGGTATAAAATCTTTAGAACAATGATGAAGCTTAAAAATCTGATTGCAATATTGCTACAATTCATTTTTTTCTTGCCTTTAACATTCATACAATAGTAGATTGGCTCTTTGACTTTTTTTTTTTTTTTTTTTGCTGTGCGACCACCTATATTGTGGTTTTTCGGTGTTTGCTTTTTTGTTTTGGTGATAGCATATGTGTTTATGAATGTGTCTATGTTTACATACGACTTAGGAAATAGAGCATATATATATTTTTAAGATATATATTTTAGGGCAGTTTTTAGGGTATTCTAACTAATAAAGAAGAGTTGTTTTTTTTTTAAAGTGATATAGTCTCCTACTAATTAATTCTAAAGTTAGGCATCTCTTTTTTCTAGCTTTCTAAATTCTGGGGATATCAGAGTTTGCCTTCCCCTGATTACTAGGACAACAGAGGGACAGGGTGGCATTTGGGGTGAGTCAGTATTCACTGGGAACTGTTACTGCTTCTGGTCTGTGCTGCGTGAGGAGTAGGGAAAGGAGGGGGTCCGCTCTGGAGACACCCTGTCTAAGCTGACAATGACACTCTTGCCGAAACTCGGGAGCCTGGCCTTGGGGACACACGGGAGCTGTCTCTCAGTCATCCACAGTCACCTACAGATCAGACTTCGAATGATTCCCATCCAACTGTGAGCCAGCAGCCCAGCCAGAGGCTCTGCATCAGGACCACCAGGCAGCGCCCTGCTGAAGGGAGCAGGGGCTATGGGCTCATGGTGACGGAGATGTCCATGGCCTCTTCGGCCATCGCATCAGCCCTTTTGTCCCTTCTCACTGATTACTCTCAAATGACCCATCCCTGTGGGGTAGACAGTCACCCCCACAGGCTCTGTGTCCTGGGCACACAGCCGGACCACACTCCCCACGGCCCTGGGCGTGGGACTCAGTTCTAGCCAGAAATCCTGAGTGACAGGTGCAGTGCTGCATGTCTGGGTCTAGCCCAAAATAACGCCCGGTGAATGCTCTTTGTTGGCTGGGATGGAGCCGACCCCCAGGGCACCTTGGGAACCAGTGGGTAAAACCAGCAGAATTCCCACTCGGTCTGAATTCCCACTGACCGGTCCCCTTCCCGGGGCTCCCATGTGAACCAGAGTTAACTCCTATTAGGTTTGAGACAAATTGTATTATTCCGGTTCTGTTTGCACCATTGAGCCCATGCACGCAGAGCGATCGCTCTGGGCCGGGCTGTCCTCCCCCCACAAAGGATGCCCCCCCCATCCCTGCAGATGCTCCTGCTTCCCTCTGCTCACTCCTCCACGCTCCCCTGTCCCCACGCATGCTCCCGTGCTCCCCTGGTCGGCACTTCCCCAAGGGGTGGGGCTGTCAAGCAGGAGCCCACCATTCTCTGCCCAATTCTGAATCCTCTGTGTCTGCACCCGCAGACCTCTGTCCCCTGTTTCAGACGTGGGAGTGGCCCCCTCCCTGACAAGGGCCATCTGGCGGATCGATTCTGGGTCTCGATTCCTCCCTCCCTGCGTATTGCACAGCCACCTGCTGGCTGCGGCCCCTCGTGGGTCCAGTGTACACGAACCCCCCTGATTTGGGACTTTGCCTTATGACTTGTTGTGGCAAGGGGTCGTCGGCAGATGAGCCCTGAGCGGAGGCTGGAAATGGGCTCTGGGGTTGGGCTCGTCCTCGTGGCCTTTGCCGGGTGGACCCTGAGTGCCTAGAGCCATTGGACACCCTGTGAACCTGGACCAGCAGCCCGGAGCCACGCAGGGAGAGCGGCTTTCCAAGGACCCCCTGACACCAAGGGGAGAAACATCGATGTTTCTGCGGTCTGCTCTGAGATGCTCTGGCGGTGGCCTCTGCTCTCCCGTCCCCACCCCTCGTGTCCCTGTGTCCCCTCCCACCAGCTCAGCAGCATCAGTGGACCAGCAGATGGTGTTGCTCCCGTCTAATAATACAACATAAAAACATAAAGCCACCTCTTTACACCACCCTGCCTCCGTCTCCGCCCCTTCCTGCCTCGGTGCTCGGCTGTGCTCCAGCTCACTCCACCTCGGAGTTAGGTCCTGTCCCCACCACCCCACTGACCTGGAACCGTCAAGGTTGCTGTGACCTTGGTGTTCCAGACTCAAGGAATGCGCGCCTCTGGTCAGCCTCCCAGACCGCCCTCACTGGTGACCCCGTGGGGAGGGGGTCATGTTTCTGTCTGTGGCCCCTCCCCTGTGTTGCTGTTGCCCCCCTGCTCTGTCTGACCCCTCAATGCGGAGCTGCCCCGACTCAGTGTTGTGTTGTTCTGCCTCCCCTCCCTGTGCCCTCCTCGCTGGGGCCACGTCCTCATCCTTGCATTTCAGGCCCCCCCCCCCACATGCTGATGACAAGTCTGGACCTTTCTTTGAGGTTCCAGGCTCCCAAACAGACCTGCCTCTTGGAAGTGTCCTCCACACATCTCCAAGGGGTCTCAGATGCCACAGGGAGCTTGAGAGCTCTGCGTCTTTCCCAGAAGCCTCCTTTTGCCCCCGTCTTTCCCTTTTTGGTAAATGTCGCCTTTACCCACCTTGTTTACTAAGAGACACCACTGTCAGGCCACCCCCCAGGCCGGTCGGTTCTGTCTCCATAGACATCTCGGGATGTGTCTGTGCCTACTGCCCCTCGCCCCTGCTGCATCTTCTCATGCACAGACTATTGCAGTAGCACATTGGTTCATCTTGTCACTCTCTCGCCTGCCTTGTCCACACTGCAGCCAGAGCAGAATTTTAAACCTGTAGTGCATGCTCTTCCTCTCCTGCTTAACCCTTGTCGGTCACTGTCTTTGCTCTTAGAAGACAATCTTGACTTCCCCCTGCCAGGCTTGACACCATGGTCCCCACTGCCCCTTCCTTGTATCACGTGGCTCTCAGCTCTCACTCACAGCCTCCCACCCATGGCTCTGTTCCTTCCTCCCAGAGGCCCCATCTTCCTGCTTGGGCCTCTCCCACCTTCTGCCCTGTTGCTCCTCTCTGGCATAGATGGTGCTTGCCCATCCTGCCAGGTTTCACTGGAGCGCTACCTTCTTGGTGGGGCCCCCTGACCTCCCCACCCAGGAGGGTCCCCACTATTATCTTCTGACACTGCCGGCTCTTGGTGGCCTCCAAGCATCTCACATGCTCCTTCCTCCATTCGTTCTCCATATTTTACTTTTTAGAGTCTGTGTCCAGCTGGAGAGGAGCTGTCACCAGGGCAGGACCAGCGATGGCCAACGTCCGGCACGTGCTTCCACACTCACGCACACTTGTCTAATTAATGCACAGATGGACACACATCTTACTACCACTTCCAGCTCCTCCCCTGTCGCCCTGTCCCTGACTTCTTGGCTTGGGCTGCAGCTCTGATCCCACTTTGTGATACCCACTTACAGCAGCTGGGAAAGCATCACATTCTTGCTCGAATGACAAAAGGCCCCCAAGGGGTGAGTTCTGTGGTGAGGGGCCATCTTTTCAACTCTGTACCCCTGTGTCTAGAAAGACTTGATGTATAATCCATGCTCTGTTATTTTCTTTTCTCTCCGTAAACTCTTGGGTCCAACCTCTTCCAATTGGGCATTAGGCGTCCCGATTTTGTCACTTAGTAACTGTGTGGTCCTGGCCAGAGTTTTGAACCTCTCAGAGCCTCGGTGGGCTCATCTGTAGATGGAGGGCAATAATACTTTCCTTGTTTCCCTCACTGGTTTTGTAAACAAGAATCACTTATTATGGCAACTGCGATGGTGCATTTAATATTTTGGACTGTGGTGGCTTATAGAGGCACAGAAGGCACTGTGTGTGTCAGTGCAGACCGTTGACACCCTCCAACAGCCTGCCTGACTTATGGGAAGTTTGTCAGGCTATGGAGGAAGAGACGATCAAGGACCAGCCAGGGCCGTGGAGGTGTCCCTGGAATTCTCGTGAAAGGGAGATCACTTACGAGACCAGGCCTTGAAATGTCCTGGAGCAGGAGCAAGGATGCTCTAAGCAGAGAGGAAGGAGGAAGGTGGGGGCTGGGACAGGGTCCGTGCTAGGATGTGGGATGGAGGAGGAAGCTCTGCCCAGTGATAGGAAAAGAGAAGCCATTTGCATGCTGCTGTTCTTCTGTTTTCTGATCACAACTCACAAACTATTATTTCTCTTCAGGGTCCCTGTTCCACTGGTGTCAAGTGTGGAGAGGTCGTCGTCCTTCGTATTGTCCTCTGGGAAGCGTGGTCCTCCGGTGGCGGTGGAGCAGGGTTGGCTGCCGAGGAGCGGAATTCTCCCCCTCTCTGTGCGGTCCCCGTTTACAAAGGGCTTCTGTGCCTCAGCCAGTCATCCCAAGGACCCTTTGAGGAAAGTGTGCTAATTTTTCAGGGGAAAATGTAGGCTCCACATGGCCATGTGCCCTAGGTCACACAGCCAGTGAGCAGTGGGACTAAAACTCAAATTAAGGCCTCAGAGCTCCCCGCCTGGGGTACCCACAGCCTGGTGTCCCATTCTGACTTCAGAGCCTGGGGTCAGAGCTCCAGATCCTACTGACAGGGAAGGTCCCCAGGCTCTGGCATCCAGGTGACGGCTTCTCTGACAGTGTTCACCAGCACTTGTCCTCTGGCCTATGGTTTCGGTGAAAAAGAAACTTGAAACTGAGACTGTGTGGCCTCATTATGAATTCATTGTGGGCCCGGTTGGGTTTCCGGGATCCTGGCACAGGGATTTCTTCTTAGTGTCTGAAGGTACTAAGCATTTTCTGATTTTCAAAGAGACCCTTCTGTACTTCACACCCATGAGCGTGGCTACTATAAAAAAAAAGGAAGAGAATTATTGATGAGCATGTGGAGAAATTTGCACCCTTGTGCACTGCTGGTGGGAATGTAAAATGGTGCAGCCACTGTAGAAAAGAGTATGGCGATTCCTTGGAAAATGGAAACTAGAATTATCATATGGTCCAGCAACGCCACTTCTGGGTACATACGTGAAAGAAGTGAAAGAGGGACTCAAAGAGATGCATATACACCTGTGGTCATAACAGCATTATTCACAACAGCCAAAAGGTGGAAGCAACCCCAGGGTCCACGGATGGATGGATGGATGGATGGATGGATGAACCAAATGGGGTAGATACATGCCAGGGAAGTTTATTCAACCTTAGGGAGGAGAAATTCTGACACACGCCACACCATGGATGAACCTTGAAGACATTATGTTGAGTGAAATAAGCCAGTCACAAAAAGACAAATACTGTGTGATTCCACTCATATGAGGTCCCCCCTAGATAGTCAAATTCACAGAATCAGAAAGTAGGATGGTGGTGCCAGAGCCTGGGGAAGGGGACGCGGGAAAGGGGAGTTGCTATTTAATGGGGACAGAGTTTCAGTTTTGGAAGATGAAAGAGTTCTGGAGATGGATGGTAGGGATGGTCGCACAACAATGAGAATGCGCTCAATGCCACTGAACCGTGCACTTGAAAATGGTTAAGATGGTAAATTTTATGTGTATTTTACCACAATTTAAAAAAGAGGCATTTTGAGGATGCCTATTGTTTGGGGACCCCATGAACTCTAGCAGTATGTTCTGGAAACCTCTGTCACATGAGGCATTTCACAGCCCCCAACCAAGCCCTCAGGCAAACGTGGAGTCCGCTCATTATCCTAAGCCTAAATAAATCAAAATTGTTGACTGACTTATTGGCAGAAATGGTTATGAAAATACAGAGGAACAGCTTTCTCCAATAGCTATGAAAATGATGGTATTTTCTTTTGTGTTAGTGTCTTCCCAGAAGATTCTTGGAGATATAATTTTAAGTTTGCCTCTGGATCCAAACTTCAAAGTAGATTTAAAAAAGAAAATCAACCTATTACATAATTAATAAAGTTAAATTGTTAACTTTAAGTGAGGTTCATTGTTCGTTCATTAATTATTTATTCCACAAATTTAGTAAGCGTCCACTGTGTTCCAGGCCCTGGGCAAAGTGCTTGGGATGCAAAGAGGAAGTGATGCCGTGTGAGCTTCGAGGAGCCGACATGGAAAAAGCAGACGTGAGCACCACAGGCCGGCCTTCATGGTGGGAGAATGAATTACTCGCTGTGTTGGGGTCCAGGAGGGGTCTTGTCAGGGAGGTTCCACACAGAAGGCAGGTCTCAGGGGCAAGACCAGAAAAGGTGGGTAGGAATTTGCAAGAAACAGAAACTAGAGCATCCCATGCAGGATGTCCTGCATCTGGAGGACTCACTTATGGCCAAGGAGGAATCAGTGGCCTCTCGGATTTTGGAAAGAGAAACGACAAGGTTAAGAGCGTTTTAACACAGTGATCACATGATCTGAATAAGGAAAGACATCCATCACTCGGAGCAAAATCCGGGCTCCTGGCTCTCAGTACCCAATATGCCGGGATTCAGATGATGCTGAGATTTGCAAGATGCACAGATGATGGTGCACCTGCTTCATTACAAGAAGTCAGTCACTGGAGAAAAGAAACTAAAACTTGCTACTGACAGCAAAATAGTTGCGGTTCTGAGGCCCGTCATGTGTTGTCTACCCGCACTCTCCTCTTGAGTCATTTCCTTGCTCCGAGGGAATAATTTGGGGAAGGCTAAGAGCCTCGTTACTCCGTCTCTTTAAGGGAGAACGCCCTTTGAGTATTTGCAGGGCGTCTTGGAGAGGAGCAATGGGACAGGATGCCACAGGAGCGTCCTCAGAGATGGGTGTTCACAGCATCCTGAATCTTCCTATGTACAAAAAAACCTGTCCCATTTCACAGATGTGCAGAATAAAACTTGTCAGCTTCCTTAGAAAAGATCCAGAAAGGATTTACTAGAAGAAAGAATGGTAATTAACCCTTGATTTTGCAGAAATTTTCAGCATTCAGTTCACTGAGCACCCATTGTATGCAGACTCTGTGTTGAAGGATGTGTGGGTGCAAAGCTGTGTCCCCAAAGGGCCCCAGGCTGGTTGGGGTGTCAACAAAGGTGACAGGATAAACAGATCACTTGAAAATAGCAAAGAAGCACCTCCTGAATTCTTCTCATGTGCTGGGCTCGGTGTTCAGCAGGGTCGTACGTATGATTTTCTTTAATCCCCACAATAACCCACAAGTCAGGGTTTGTACCCTCATTTTACAGAAGAGGAAAGTTCAGAGCAGTTTGGTGATTTGTCCCAGGTCACAAAGCTGGAAGTGACAAAGCGGGAGGCTGACCTTGGCCGCGAACCCAGTGGCTCTCAGCCCTGGCTGTAAATGAACACAAAGAATGAGGGAAATTAAAAATCCCGGTGCCCACATCCCTCATCAGACCAACTGAGTCAGGATGGCCAGTGTGGACTCTGGCAGGAGGGTTTTCTAAAAGCACCCCATCGCCCAGCCAGCTGCGCTGCGTTAGGACCACGGCTGAGCAAAGGGGAGGGTGGCCGGCTCTGCCCAGGAAGCAGTAGACCTTAGGAGGCAGCAACAGGGTGAGGAGATGCCCCTATTTGCCAGGCTGAAGGAGTGAGCGGGGAGGTGCAGGGAGCAGCTAGTGGCTGTGCCCCTGGAGTGGATGCCATGCCCAAGCGAAGGGCCAGCGGGGGCCCTGCATGTTTGGTGGTGCTTGCTGGCAAGCCTTTTAGGTGGCTGTTTTTGTCCCATCCAAGGACACATGCGGTTGCCATGGCATCTGTTCCATGTCTATGTGACTTCACAGTGCGGATTTACCTGTGTAGAGAGTCACGGATCTCCACGTCCAAAGGCAGGAAAATGGTTAAGACGCATCCCCTGGATAGACATTTGGGTAATCAAGCAAAGAAGACCTATGGGGAGTTTATCATAATATGGAAAATGTTTATGTTAAATGTTAGGTTTTGTTTAAAAGCAGCACTTAAAGTTGTGTGTGCCGTACGTTCAGGGGAAGCAAAATGAGACATTTCTTTTCAAAGGAAAAAAGAAAACAGGGGAGGCATAGGATGTGTTTGCATCAGAGAGTTTTATTCAGACTTTTCACATCCTCCTCTGGGCACGTTCCCCTTCTGAGTCCTTGGAAGTCTGTTCACTTAGGAGAAAGTAGCAAAGACTTTCTGATCAGATTCATGTTCCCCTGGGAGCTATTGGGCACATTCCTCTCCCTCTGTCAGGTGGGTTTTCACACTCGTCAGAAGCACAGTAGAAGGAAGACCCTCGCATTGCAAGTTTGGTTCTGATAAGGAGCCTACCTGGGAGGCACACAGTTCCAGGAGTGAGAGGGAGTTTTGCCATTTTCTCTTGTCTAATGCCGTTGCTTTTAACCTTAAATATTACAGAGATCATGCGTCTGCCTGGGAAAGCAGCTGTCTCTCCATGTGGACAACACAGGTGCAGCTCCAGGTAAGGCTGACAGGTGTGGAGCTGCAGGGACCCGTGTCATGACAAAGTAGACCTCAAGCATTTTGGTGACCCCCTTTTGGGACCATCCTTCCAGGTCTGAACAGAGAATGAAACATAAAGCTGTTAGGAAGGTGACTTTCAAACTCCTTTGTCACCAACATGAGCTACAAGGCTGGGGCATCACTGGGGAGGCATGAGATGAAAAGACGCAGCCTTTGCCGGCGTGTCCAGGAGCTGGGGTTGCAGGCGGTACCCACTTCTCTGTGGTGTCTCCCACCTGTGCAGAGAAGGCCGGTACCACCTCCCACCCCAGCCCCTGGTGCCCTTCTGCACCCGTTAGTCATGGTTTAGGGTTGGAAATCACCAGTTCACAGGCACTTCGGTATCTCACACCGGGAAGCATAAAGTACTGACTGTCTTTATAGTGGGGGAGGCAAAGTAAATTGTAAAGGCATTTAGGCATTCAAAGTGAAAAAGAAAAAACAACAGTTCTAGAGGCCATTTTGAGAAATTTAGTAAGAAAATGTTTCTTATAATAAACCAGGGAACTAACTGCGTTGTCTTTGCTGTGGAGTATCATCTATACAAATGCAGTGAGATTTTATAAAACTAAAAACCTTATGTGCTCAGGAGAGCCTAGCGTGGAAGACAACTTACATACCCTGAATCTCTTCGCAGAACCCCAAAGTCCTGACTTTCCCGTGTCGGTTGTCACCAGTCTGTGCAATAGGTGAGAAGAAAGCAGAGATTTTGGGTATTTACAATCTGAAGCACAGAAATGAAACCGACTTGCCGAGACCAGAGTGAGAATGAAACGAGCTCGCAGCCTCTCCTCCTCCGTTGCTCGTCCATCCAGGCCCTTTAACTCGAGAATGGGTGTGTAGTGGCTGCTGGAGTCTTCAATTTAGCCATTTCCTCCTCATCGTGTATAAAGGGAGGCCCAGCCTCCTAATTTTGATCTGCTGCTCTAGTTACGTAAAACAGCAGAAGAAAATCCTGGAAAAGAAAATATTTAGTGCCATTTGGGGCAGTTATGTCCAAGTCTGTTCCCCGATCTTTGTGGTGGAGTCTCAAGGTTTCCTCTTCTTCCAGAATCCTGCCTCATGGCCATTCTTACTTAGATCCTAGGGGTTTCTCATCCACACGGGGGTGAGGGAGCTCGCTGTCCTCACAAGTAGGAGTCTTTGAGGTCGCAGCCCGTGGCCTCTGCTTCCTGCCCTCGGCCTCTGAGTGTGTAGAAGACCTTGCGATAGGAGAGTCTGAAGGTGGGGTTCGAGAAGCAGTACACCACCGGGTTCAGCACGCTCTGCAGGTAGGTGAGGCTGCTGGTCACGTAGGACAAGTGCTCCAGGGCTCTCCGGACCCTGCAGCTGTCCGACCTCCGGAAGATGGTCAGCAAGATTCGGGCCACGAAGCTGGGCAGAAAGCACAGGGCAAACAGCACCACGACCACGGCCACCAGCGCCTGGGCCCTCTGCAGCTTGGGCTGCTTGTCGGGGTCTCGGAGCCTCTTCTGGAGAATCCTGATGATCCTGGCGTTGCAGAACAAGATGAAGCCAAAGGGAAGAATAATTTGGAGGAGGAAGAGCACTTTCTGCCAGATAACGCTGAAGGAGAAATCTCCTTGGGGCTCGAAAGTGGGGCACGCAGCCTCCGAGATGAACAAGCTCTGGTGGCTGAGGGCTGCCATCAGGAGCCAGACGAGGATGGAGATGCCCCAGGCTGCCCGCAGGGACAGAAGGTTGACCTTGAGCCTCGGGTGGACCACTCGGAGATAACGGTCTAAAGCCACGGCCGTGAGGAAGGCAACGCCCACCCCGCGGCTGAGGGCCCGCAGGAAGATGAGGGTTTGGCAGGCCGAGAGTCCAAGGCTCCAGGTCTTGTGTGTCAGGTAGGAGGCTGCATGGAAGGGCAGGCAGAGGGTCAGCAGGAGGTCGGCGATGACCAGGTTGAACAGGTAGACGGCGTAGGGCTTCCACACCTTCAGACGGAAGCAGAATGTCCACAGCGCGATGGCATTGCCCACGAGGCCCAGCCCGCACTCCAGCACGAGCAGCACAGCCACCGACCCCTCCACCGCCGCGCTGTGCATGGAGCAGTTGGCCAGGGGCATGACGCTGCGGGTCAGCGGCTGGAGACGACTCATGGGTGGCAGCCAACTGCAGAGACCCGGGACTTCGGGGTATGCTCGTTGCTCTTTCACACAAAAGGAAAGAAAAAAAATCTTCCCCGTGTCACAGAAGATGTAAGTTCTGCATTTTCTCAACAAGGAAATATGCAGCACCAGCATCAGAATAAAGTCAAAAGCAAAGCAAAACTTTTGGAGGAAAGAGGACCGGGTTGGGGGGAGGGGAAAGATCCCCTTGCAGTTCTGTTCTGCTCTGTTTTGCCCTAAAAAAGGGGAAATTGTGTTTCACTTCACATCATCTGGCGCTAAATTGGAGCAGTAACATCCTGAGAACGCCCGGGTGAGTGCGACTGTGCTTCCGCAGCTGTGGCTGAAGGAGCTGGAAAAGTTTAATTATGTGAAGACACTGTCGTCCTTATAAGATCAAAATAATGGTTGGAACAAAAAGATTGTTTTCCAGTTTGAATATGTTTCGTGGGGAAGCTTTTCTTTTCATAAGTAAAGGGCATTTATGGAGACCCTCTGCTTGTGGCTTGATTTCACACACTGGCAGTCAGATCTGGTTCCTACACTCACTGGGAAGAATATTTGCGGTCCTCTGTGTGTCCAGGGACAAAACAATGCCTGGCAAGTAATGAGGGTCAATAAATAAATATTGAATGAATCCAGTCATCTCTACCCTTTGCTGACCCTAGTTCACCTTGGTACTGACCCAGAGAGGACCCTAATTCACTTTTGTCCTGACCCATACAGGGCCCCGGTTCACCTTGGCCCTGACCCACGGTTGACCCTAATTCACATTGGTGTTGACCCACGGTTGACCCTAATTCTCTATGGTTCTGTTCAGTCTGGCTTGGGTTTTGATATTAAACAGACTTTAGTCCTAGTTCCAGTTTCTAACTTAGCAGCAGAGTGATTTTGGGAAGCAAATGCTCGTCGGCGCCCCCTGGCTTCTCCACCTGTGAGGCGAAGATGATCACACCGCCTGCGGGTCCTTGTGAGTATCTGAGACACAGGGGAAGCACTTGGCACCAGATCTGGGACACGGTGGGCACTCAACACTTTCACTGTCATTATAAACCTCTATCTGATGCTCAGACTTCTAACAAAACTCTTTTTGCTCTCCCAACATAGTCACACAATTT